>NC_050448.1:39908639-40508639 GCF_903995425.1 Onychomys torridus | reverse complement strand
TGTGCATCTGAGATAAGAAGCCTCTGTAGACTGGACACTAACTGAACTCTGTATTTTTTTAATGACTACACATGTCTATTTGACCTGGACTGGACAGTGAAGAATTTGAGAAAAAAAACAAAACAAAACAAAAAACAACAACAACAACTTAAGAACATTGCACCAAACTACCCACAGAATAACAATCTAAAAAATGAAAAACTTCACCAAGGAAAATGATGAATCCAAACAGAATGTATATAATCCTTGATACTAGATATTTGATAAGTATTACTAAATGGCTTAATGTTTTATAATATCAAAGTCCTAAAATACATAGTAGTACTTGTGCATTTCCTTGGATGTTTTAGAAAAAAATTTCAAAATTAAAAAAATTCACCTAATAATATTTTGAATACAGGATAGTGAGACACTGTCTAAAAATGTTCTAGACAACACTAAACTGCTTTTTCTTAGCAAGTAATGAACCTGGTTAAATTCAAGTTTCAAAGCTGGACCTGCCATTTGTGGATTGTAATTTCAAATCCAGTTTAGTGTTCAAAGTCTTCCCAGGGCTACTCCTTTTGGTATCTTACAAATATCATCCAGTAGCCAATTTTAAACTAGGTAGAGATCTGTAATTCAGTTCTCAAAACATTTGCTCTGTACATTCCAATCAGCTGTTCACATAGGCAATTTTTCAGTGACCTAAACTCCCTTTTGTCCATGGATTCTATCACTTTTTTCAGGCCTCCGAACCCTCTTTCCCAATACTCTGATTTTTAAGGACTGCCTTTTCTCTGTTGAGAATAAAAAGGGACAAGACATAGGCAGAAATGGCTAAGTGATTTACAAGACTCACTTCAAAACGAGTATCTAGGGAACAGTCTTCAAAATCTGTTTAGAATTTCAAGAAAGAGTCAACTGAGCATTTAAACCACTGTAGAGCCATTTTGAACACGAGTCTTGGGAAATTTTATTGATTGCACTCCATGAAGCTGGAACCTCTTACAACTCTGCTGAGACTCACAGACTAACCAGCAGAATGGCATAAAGCAGCATGATGTTATGGATGCTTAAACAATTGGTATAAGCATCTTTGGTTGGTCACAATAATCACAGATATTCATAAGTGAAAGGGAGCCTTATTTAGCATATTATTGATGTTTTTACAAAACAATAAATCAGTTCTCATTCTTTGTGAAGTTTGTTTACATGAACTCACCTACTCAGTGAAATTTATTCACAGACCAAAAACCATGCACCTGACACCCTATAGTCATTTGTAGTGAAGTGTAGAGTGGTATATTGTATATATGCATGAATGATACAGTTTTAAAATTTTTAAAAGATAAAACATATTTGAGGAAGTATTCTTTTCTATAAGGGGTAAATGAATGACAACATCCATTGCATATTCTGCCTTAGATATTTATACCAGTCTTTATTACCTTTATCAGACTATTGTCTTTATAAAGCTATCAAGATGAAAGAATTGTTTTTCCTACTTTACCACTAAAGAAAAATCTCGAATCTCATTAATACCATGTAACCAGTCACTGATGGATCAAGCATTTAAATGCTTATATCTATGAGACATGTATCTACAATGCATATAGGATAAATGGCTATTCATTGCATTTTCTGTTATGTCATTGTATCCCCTGCCCATAAATAATGTGGTGCAAAGTTCATTATAGTAGGCTTAACAGATGGCTGGGAAAAAACAAAGACTATTTGGGACGAGAACATCCACACTGGAGAAAACACCCCATTCCCATGTACATGGGGAGTTGTTATGTCATATTAACCACTCATGTGAAAATCCCTCGCACATTCTACTGGCTCTTTTAGCTATGAGATCAAAGGTAGGCTGACTATACAAATTCATATGGATATGGTGTGATCAAATAGATGAAGGTTTGAAACAGACTTCCTGTCACTTCAGTAAAATACAAAACAAAGGAGAAGAGAATCTCTAGTTAAAATCATTGAAGTTTAGAACATATGACCAAGAAAACCTAATAAAAATTATTCATAAGGTGAGGTATAAAATGGGGACAAATGACCGTGACTATATAAACAAGCAATACTTTTGTGCTTTCTGGGTGCCAGGCCAATTCCAAGCACGTCCTACTAGTTAGAATAAACATTCATACATCCACACATGTATATATGCACACATACAGGCTTCATTAAGATTTATAATGCATGTCGAAGGTAATGCATGACAGGCTTGTGCATTTAAAGTCTTTGTCCTGAGATTAAAAGGGCATAAGTTAAAATAGTTTTGTACAATGGACTGTTATAATAGCCAAGATTCATATTTTATGAAGTAAGAACACTACTTTAGCTAATATGAAGTAAATTAAGGTAGACAACAAAACACTGTGAATTGTTAATGCAGTGTTATACATCATTACTAACAGAGCCCTTTAATTTGTAACAGCAAAGTTGATGTTAGTAGTTATAAAAGTGATCAGGATTTCATCAAAAGTGAAAATTGAAAGGCTGCTTTGAAAACAAAGACCAGAACATTCCTCTCTGCTTCCCTGTGGAGGGTGGGACTGTGTCAGCACAGACCAATGCTTCTTTATCTCTTTTGGAGTTTGCTGAGTCAGAGAGGAGCCAGAGCTCCAGCCAGGATAGTATTGTGACCTTTGGTTTGAGACCCCTCTTTTGCACATCATTTCCTATCATACTAGTCACTTGTAGCTTTGTGATTCTTCATATACAAAAGTAAAATCAATGAATCTTCATGACACTCTATTATTTGTTTAAAAAATATATGCAAGAAACATTACAGTATGCAAATTCTCAGCTGCCAAAAGAGCACAGATGGGCTTGGGAACAGAGAGTGATCCAGACTGCAGGACCAGTGCCATTCTCTTTGGGATAGGTCCTATGCACCCAATAGGAAAGGATGACTGGAAGTTCATCCCACATTGGATGAACTTCTTCCCTTAACCACATGCCATTGATCTACAAAGCATATGATATAATCTAGTTCTGAAAGAAGAGCCCTGCTACCTAAACACTGACTCAAGATGTAAGAATCCCATGGCCACATGGTTGACTATTTCTTAACACAGTGAAGCATATTGGGCATGCTGTGTTAAATCTATAGATTCATATGGGAGCTCATCCTTTCTAAAGAAAGTAAAAAAAAAAAAAAAAAAAAAGGAAACTTTAAATATTAACTTCCTTTTTGGTCTACCTCACCTTCATTATCATTTCCAACCTGTAATCCATACATTTCCTTGACATTCTCTTCTCTCTGTTGCAGTTTTTTCTGATAACATTCGTTTTCCAGGGTTCTATTTGAGCTTTTCTTTTGAATCTGCTGTAGGGCTCAACTTGTGCAGCCAATGGGTAAAATCACTCTCTACCCTTTGATTCTGAGAGACCACATATGCAAATGGTGAGCATAAGAGCACGTATAAAAATAGATCTTCCATACACAATCATCAATACAGTCCAGGAAGCCAGGCTACAGCCTCTGCAGCAATAAAACCCTTGTGGTCAGTACCTGAGTAATCATAGCTTCTTTGGTTTCTGCTTCCACCCCTATTCTTTTTCCAAACAGTGTGCAACTGAGAAAAGCCAAGTCTGCTCCATTAACCACCCTCATAGGAAACCGCACTTGTAGTTAGCCAGCCTCAGGGTTTGCCCCCTACAGCCTCAGCCCATGTGCACCTAACGCCTCGGCACCTTCCCATTCAAGCTTCCCCAGTCTTCTGCCTGCCTTTGAGTCAAGACCAAAAGCAACTAATGCAGACTAAAAAAATACCCTTGGTTCCTTTTCACTTGAATGGCCCTTTATTATGTATCAGTTTTCTTATTCCATAAATTTGCCATAAACAGAAAAAATTAATACATTCAGGGATGTTTTCGTTACTTTTCATTTTGATGTGACTTAGTTACAAGCAATATAAAAGAAGAACAGTGAGTCTTCTGTCCTGAGTTAAACCTTTCCAGAAATTGCATTACCAAAGTGATTCTAAATCCAGTCAATTTGACTATAAGGAAACCATTATATATCTACCTGTTATCAACTGGACAACCAAAATATTGCTTTAAATCATGACTATCCACTTCAAGCCCCAAAAGATTCATTTTCATATCAAAATGCAGAATGCATTCAGTCCATCTCTCTCTCTCTCTCTCTCTCTCTCTCTCTCTCTCTCTCTCTCTCTCACACACACACACACACACACACACACACACACACAGACACACAATAATAAAACAAATAACATACTTCCAATATATTAAGGCATACAGTAAGCATTCTTATTCTGAAAACGAACAAAAAAGTGGAGAAGGTATTGATCCATTGTATCAATGTCCTCTAAATTGAAACATCCCTTCTAGGAAGGAGTTGGGAGGCTCTTTAGACATAGAGTAAACAAACTTCACATATCTGAAAGAGCAAAAAATTATAAGGTTCACAAGGGCTTCTCCACAAAGATAGAGAAACAGTAAACAACATTTGGGAAAGAGCACTGGCCAAGCTGTGGAGAGGAATTCTTGGACCTGTTGAACTGCTTGCAGGTTGTGCAGAGAGTTCCAGGGATGTAGCTTTCATGAGTCATTGCTGATGCTGGGGTGAACTTTTTGGTTATGCAGCTGCATTTGAGTCATCCCTGTTCCTATATGGAATCCTTACCTAACAGGATTCTAACCCTGCTACACACTGACTGTCCTTAGAGGGACTCTAGAACTTTGGTACAACCTTCTGTTACCCTCTCTACCTTGCATCTTTCATGACTTCATAGCCAATATCAGGGCATGGATGGTGCTGCCAAGTTCTGCTTTCATCTTATGATGTAGCCTGTTCTCTTTGGATTACAGGCACAATTGCTTCTATGTGTCTATTTTTTGAATAGAGAATTCCTTCAGCAGCATCTTCATTTTGACTCTATTAATACATGGATATGTATTTCCAGAAGTTAGAGTATACATACATATATATGTATACATATATATGTATAAATACACACACACACACACATATATGTATGTATACACTTGTAGAGTAAAGGTATATGGGAGCCTTCTATGGATGTGTTCTTGGCTTCTCCCTGGGGAAGTCAACTTATTTTCCCAGTTCAGAACATCATGTTTCTATTTAATGGGTTTGATACCTTTAACAATTATAGCACCATGTCACAACTTTAAACTGGTTCATTTTTTCAATAAATACCATATTTTAAAGTATTTCTGCTTCTTGCTGTCTATATCACTGAAAACCAGAAGAGCAGTCAACAATAACCCCAGCACAGCCTAAATTTTATCCTGTCATTGACTTCCATCTACCAAACAAAATTAAACCCAACTTTTAAATTTTAATTTCACCAAGGTTCTTAGTACACAACATACTCTTTACAAGAATATGCTATGAATAGCTTCTAAATGTATTCCCAGCAAAGTACATGATCCCCTCTGAAACTTCATCAGCTGACTTTCCAGACTCCTACCAGAATGGTTTATTTTATACTCTGTTTATAGTGCTTTAGGGCTTTTTAAAGTCCACGACTTCAAATGCTTCCATGTTCTTCCTGACAACCCATTCCAAATGGCTGTGAGCCACCAAGCCAGGTTTACCACAGCAACAGCTACACCCGTGGGTACCAATTTTCTGTGTTAGTCACTCTTCTTCTTGTGATCAAACCTTAGACAAGGAGCAGTTTACTGGCTTGTTTTAGTTGAAAGCTCAAGGAGCTACAGTCTCTCTTTTTGGAGAAGACATGACAACAGTCCAAGCAAATATCATGACAGCCTGCCCTAATAACTCAGTTAAGAACTGAGCCTTGGTCCCTGATTTTGGGAACTGAGCAAGCAGTTTCTGAAGAAGAGCCACAAACAAGGGGCAATGAATGTCCAACAACCCCAACAGCAAAGATGAAGAAGCCTGGTACATGGAGTCCAGGCCTGAGCCAAAAACATCTCAAGATGATAACCAAATAAGGACAAAGCCTGGGACATGCCCAGGTCTGCCCAAATAAGAAAAACTGTAGCCCTGACCAGCCCTTGACTAGACCTGGCCAATAAGAAGTTACTAACATGATTGCCATTCACATAAGCCAATCATATCTAAGATGAGCTAATTTCCTTGGACACTCCCCTTAGTTAGGCTTGAAAGGAGCCCTCACTTCCCTCTTGGGGTCTTTGTCATCTTGTCATTGAGTGGGATGGCAGGCCCATGCTGCAATAATAAATGTTCTTCTTGATTACAGGCATGTATGGGGTGGTCTTTTGTTGGACTTCTCTAGGACCGGGAGAGAGAGAGGGAGGGAGGGAGGAAGGGAGAGAGGGAGGGAGGGAGGGAGGGAGGGAGAGAGAGAGGAGAGAGAGAGAGAGAGGGAGAGAGAGAGGAGAGAGACAGAGAGAGAGAGAGACAGAGAGAGAGAGAGAGAGAGAGAGAGAGAGAGAGAGAGAGAGAGAGAGAGAGAGAGAGAGAGAGAGAGAGAGAGAGAAGGGGACGGAGGGAGAGAAATCAATGCTAGCACTCATTTTGCTTTCTACTATGCATGCAGCATAGGAATTCAACTTATAGGATGGTGGAGCCCACATTCTTGATGGGTCTACCCTTCTCCGGTAAACTTTTCTGGAAATGTAGAGATGTATTTCCATGATGACTTAATTTCTAATTAAGTTCACAGCGAATATTAACTGTCACAGAGCCCTCGACTTTGCTGGAGTTTTTAATTCTTCTATCTTTTGCCTTTGGTTTCACAGTTTATCCAGGGTAATTCATTTTTAGGAAGTTTTAAGAGGAATTTTGTTTCTTTTATTATAGATATTTTGTTGGACTGAAAAAATATAAAATGTTAATTATCTTATCTTACATGTACACCCACTATAACATCTAAACAAATCAATAAAATTATTCACATAAGTACAATAGAACATTTAAAAATTCTTGTTATAACTATTAATAGCATATTCTATGCAATCATTTGGTCTTGCACCAAATAGAAACTATGAAAATATAATGGCTTTGTGTTGAAAATTCTTATGTAAGGCCTCAAATGCCTCAGATGTTTCCAGCAGTTCAATACTTTCAGTCTCTTCATGGTTTTTGTTGGAATAAAATGTAAAAGAAAATAACCTTGTATATGCATATTAGAACTTCAAACAGGTAAGGGTTTCCATGGATACTTTTATGCTGTGAGAGTTTGTGTGTGGAGCGCAGTATTCATTTCTAGTTCTGAAAGATTCTGTTCTGGTTTAAAAAAAAAAAAAAGGAAAAGAGAAAAAAAACTGCCAATCATTTCTTGACTCTCTGAGATAATAAAAATAATACATTTTCCTGTGTGTTTATGTTGTGAATGATGATATAGTTTTTTCTAAACAATCTTTTCAGACTCTCAGTTACGCTTCTAATGTTGATATTTCATTAAAATATGTGAAGAATTTATAAGCATATTTTAATTAGCTTAAAATACTAAGTACATTCTTTTTTAGATATCATTTAGGATATTAAAATTAGTCATTTACAGATAATAATTTAAGGTTTATTTATTACTTAAATAGCTTTTGGAGTAATTTTAGCTTCAGTTGTACCTAGACTTGATACAAAGCATCTTTGATTGAATACTATTTCCTACCAACCACTAAAATCAAATTCTACATGTTTTCTTTTTATCTTTTTCAGGAATGCAGAAAAATGTGCAAGATTTCAGGTCATAGTCAAATTTTAAGCAATGTGTTTATGAGGAAGCTAAAGTGATCCTGTGGCATTTTGGTGACTAAACTCATTTAAATGTTATATTTCTAATGTAGTTTTGCTTTACACTGACATGTGACTAACCAGTTGTAAACATGAATGTAACTTAAATCATTTGAGAAATGAGTTGATTTCATTATGATTTAGCATAACCTTCAAATACATTCTTCTTTTTCTTGTTTACATGAGGATTAAAATGAAAAGAATGGTAATGGTGATATTTAGGGACTGGGAATATGGTTCACTTGGCAAAGTGCAGCACAAAGACCCAAGTTCAAATCCTCAGAACTCACATAGAAAGTCAGACATGTCCATCACATCTCTGCAAAATTTCCACCCCCATACTTGTGAGAGAGGCAGAGATAAGCTGGTCCCTGAAGCTCATTGACTAGCTAGCCTATTCAAATCAATGAAGGCTCAGTCAGAGACACCTTCTCAAAAAATATTTTTAAGTGTAGAAAAATCAAGGGAACTTTTTGAGATGGGTCTATAGAACCCCTTGTTCAATAAATTGACAAGATGTAATCCAGTCTGAGCATAGGAAGCTTTATTTGGAGGCATAAAATATCTAGTTGGGGCATTGTTTCCCCTTGTATGCACATGATGCTGCCTCCACATGTATACACAATATACATGCACAACACATATGGCTTTTTTAAAACAGTCAAAATACCATACCTTCAAATTGGTCAATCAATAATTTTATGGCCAACAGTCTATTATTTATATATGTCATTCATAGACTGTTTTTCCCCCCATGGAGCAAAATATCATTTTGTTACTTTAAATGATTACAGAATAAATGACTATCAAAATTAAATAATATGAGAAGAAACAGGAGTGCTAGGTATACATGGCCATGATGTTGGTTTGGCCCTGACAGTGTTTCAATAATTACGAGGATTATAGCTTTGTGGAGATTATTGTTTGAATGAAATCAATTATGACATTGTGTCAGAAAGATGCTTTTCTGACAGAAACTACTTTAAATAATTAGCATTTCATTATATGTAGTGGAAGATGCAATTAACATTACACAGGGATTAGTGCAATATCATTCTCACACTCTACATTTATGTGAACTCCTGGCCTAGGATATCATAAAACTACACTTGATAAGGATTTTATTGGGTAGCATAAAAAATTCCTTATCTGTACTTTCTTCCTCTACCATATAAGTGATTGCTGATATTTTAAAAGTAAATAATGGATCAATCACTTTCTTGCTTTTATACTCCCCTTTAACAATTTATTTGTTTATGGAGCTAGAAACAATCATTTTCTTTGGGGTAACACAGACAGGAAATGACAAACATTTCATATTTTCTCTTACCTGTGGATGTTAGCTTTTAAGATTTTTCCATGTGTACTTCAATCAGAATAACCACAGAAGTTTAACACCTAATAAAAGACCAGAGGGGAAGAGTGGGTCTTCCAAGGAAGGGGGAGCAGAGTATAGTACTAGAGAAGTAAAGGGAAACTAACATAGGAGGATTTAATGGGGAGAGGAATGGAAAGACAAAGTAAAGGAAGAAACGTGGGGAGAGACAACTAACACTATAGGCCATTTGAGAAGCTATATGGAAACCTACTATTGTCGAAGCTTCCTAAAATATATACACCTAAGAAAGGAATTAAAACGGGGTCACTATATAATGGGGGAATCAATGCCTCAACTAGACATTTTATGCCATCAAATAAAGCTTCCTATGCTGTGATTAGATTACATCTTGTCAACTTATTAACAACGGGTCCTATAGACCCTTCTCAACACCACAGGCTATTTCTGAGGATAGTGGCTTCTCTCAAAAACCTAGCAGTAAGACATTGTTGCTGAAGACAACATCTGTGTTACTGAGCTTGGAGAAGTCAAGCTTTTATCCCTATTGATTATCTTGCATGGTGCTCGAAGTTATTCTGAAGGCTGATGGAGGCAAAAAGTAATCCTCAATACCATCCAGCTAGAAATTCTGTGACGTACAACAGGGACTGCCCGCAAGATATACTGGTGCAATAGTGTCACATGTATAATGAGAGTAACAAATGAGATGGAAGCCATATTTGACATTACTAAAGTGCCCAGGAACTAGAGACTGGATAGGTCTTGGTTCTTAGGAGAAAATCTACCACTGTTATTCTGTTTTATTGTATTTTATTGTCGGGGTTCAGTGTTAGAGTTCAGCCCCGACCTATTGGAGGTTTTCTTCAAGAGGGCATTGAGGAACTGAGAAATGCTAGAGAGAAATATAGATGAAGAAAAAGACAGAGATACAGTATAGCTTTGGGAGGGCACTAAGTCAATTACCCAGAAGCCACAAGTTTATTTCCAATGGACTTTTTATCCACTAGCAAGGGGAGAGGCAAAAGACTTCCCCCTTTCAAGATCAAAGCACAACATACAACCAAGTGTAGACCCTTCAAAACACCTGGTAACCACACCTTTGGCCAAATCATCCTATTATGCAGCCCTGCTGGATAAAGCAAGCTCAGGCTTTCTGACTTTCAATAAGGCCTTAATAGGGGGCCTCTGTGGGTCCCCACAGAATATAGCTTCAAAATGACTCCCAATGACATATTGTTGTACTCATAGAGCAGAGCATTACTCAACCATCACCAGAGAAACTTCTTCCAGTACATTGTTACTAATGCAGAGGCCCACAGTGGATAATGTATAAAGAGTGAGAGACTTTGGCGCACTCAGTGCTAATAGGGTGTCTTTATCAAACACTTTCTGAAGAGGAGGTAGAAAGATTTTAAGAGCTGGAGGCAGTGGACGACTTCAAGGAAACAGCGTCTTCCATACACACAGGACTGGTACACATATAAAATCACAAAAACTGAGAAAGCACACACAAAACTTGCACAGGTTCAAACCAGACACAAATCCTAGGACTAAGAAGAAGAAGTGGATACAAAGTTCCTATTCAAGAAACTGTTTTAAATTGATAACTGCTGGGAATGAGAAAATTTGCTTTCTCCAGTGGAATGTCACTGGGTATAACAACCACATTCTAGGTCAGGCCCCATGCCCTGTCTGTACTAGTTGACTCCATTTGTGTGCCTGTGTGTGTGATGGTGGTGGTGGGGGGGTGTTTCATTTTTTCATTTGATTATTTTTGTATTGTTTTTTACATTTATTTTGATTTTCATTTTTATGTGTTTGTTCTGAGAAAGAACAGGAAGTTGGGCGGTAGAAAGATGGGTAAGATCTGAGAATTTGGAAGAGGGGAAAGAATTAATCAAAATATATTGTGGAAAAAGTAAGAAAAGAAAAAAATGTTATCCATGACTTTAACTACATTTTAACTTAAAAAAAAAAATTTCTGCTAGTGTTGAAGACCTCTATTTCCTACCTAGACATATCTCCCAAATATCTTATAAGAATGTTGAACTCTATGTTTGAGCATTCTGTCTGGGGATAAATCTTGAACCAAATACATTAGCAGCTAGGCTCCAAGATGTAGACCATTCCATAACACAGCCTATGGGCTCTGTCTTGCTTGTGACAGGAATGTAAAGCATGAAAGCCATGCCAAATTTCCCTGCCCCACCAGCCTCATCACTGATTTCTTTCTTTCCTATTACGTTGATAGCTCCTAATATGTTTCCTAGAGATAAAGATTGCCTTCCTGAATTCATTCCCTATGGCAAGAAACATCTTTCTTTTACACAAACTAACCAAATTAACTATTCTTAAAATATTTCACTTTTCTCTAAAGGACAAAGATCAAACTCCTGAAAAGTTTCTATGGTGCATAGTCGTGGTTGTATTGTCTTTTGTACTTTAATCCCCCACAGGTTTTTCCATATATAAGATCTTCTCCACTATAGCTTGCTCTTCTATGTTTCTATTCATCCTTCCTTCCTTTGCCTAGTATCTCCTCTGAAGAAAGTCATCCTCATTTCACTCCAAAATATCTACTGATTAGACTTCTCTATGAGAGCTTTCATGTCAGCTCTTTACTTCTGAGCCAGCAACAGAGCAAGAAAGCCCAAGTTTCTCCGTTCAAATATGCTCACAGTCTTCTAGTAAAAGGATGCCATGTTAGAGCATGGTGTTTCCTACCTTGTTGTCTTCACTCAAAATTCAAATCATGTTATAGGTCCTGAGATTGAGTTTGAGCACAAGCGCTGCCATCCCTTCAACTTCAAAGCTGCCCATTTCACCTTGCGAAGGAATGAACCTTATCAGCTGAGCATGAAATTCTCTTTCCTAAACTGTTGTGACTTAACGGAATGTGAATTCATCAGCGATGAGAAGGTAGTGGTCATTACATTCAGAACATCTCCACACTGAAAAATAATACCTCAGAAGTGCTTGGCATGGGGGACAGTGGTCATCTCATCTTCCCTCTGCTCTGCTCCACTTCACATCGAGACCTCCTTCCTGACTGCCCACTCCAAATGCTCAGCTCACCTCTCGATGCATGAAGAGGCAGTGAGACAGTCACAGCATGCAGTAAGAACCAACTGTGTCCTGCAGATATTTGAACAAAGTCTAAAATTTGTTTCTTGTATTATACAAATTAGTTTTCTAGTAGCCACATTAAAATGGTCAAAAGGTGACATTAACTTATTTTTGAGCATTTCATAGATAAGCTCTTTAGATAATTCCTCCCGCCAACTCCTCTCATGTCATATATTTATAGACATATATATAAATCTCCTGAGTCCATTAGTGTTATACATGTTTAAGGGTGACCTCTTGGGAATGGCTAATTTCAGGGGGCTGATGCCTGAAGAAGACTGGTACTCCCTTTCTCAGCAGCCATTATTTGCTCTTAGTACTTCTTCTAGAACTGAAGGCTTGTAGGAACCACCCTCAATCCATATTGACATGTCAGTTGCTATCATTTTTTAGGTCTTGTTGAGGCATCCATATTGTTGAGATTTCCTGGGTACAGCTTCTCGGTCATATAGAAAAAAAAAAACTTTTTCAAACGAATTCATGTCCTAGTCCTCTGCCTTTTACAGTCTTTATGGCCCCTCCTCCGTGACATTCCCTGAGCCTTAGGTATAGGGTTTTTGTTGTTGTAGATGTATCAGTTAGAGCTGAGAATTCCACATTCAGTTGTTCTCTGCATTTTGATCAGTTGTGGCCTTCTGTATTGGTTTCTATGTGCTGATAAAGTAAACGTCTTTGATGAGGGGTAGAGCTACATTTATCTGTATATATAAGCATTGTAAAATACAGTCAGACAGGTATCCTGTTTTAGCAAAGTTGCAGCACTAGGTTCTCTTTTGGAGTTCCATGGCCTCCCTCACCAAGAATGTGGCCAAGAATGATGGGCTACATTGGCAGTACCACGAATTAATTTCTTCCTATGGAATGGATCTTAAGTCCAATTACATGAATGTTGGTTACCTCCTTAATAGAAGTGCTAGTCTTGTGCCTTTGGAGATATCTTACCATTTGGGTCATTGCTATTGTTCATAGACATTGCACCTGGGTAGTACTGGAGGGAACTATGCAAGTCTTTCTCCCTCATCAGCTTGCATAGCTCCTTCTAGTAAATCACCAGTCTCCTTCAATGTGACCCAGTCCTCACTGAGGAGGGTTCCAGATCAGTTCCAGCTTCATTCCTCCAAGTCCTCTGTCTAAAGTATATGGTGTCTTCAGCAATAAAGTTTTGCCTTCAACTCCTGAGAGGAAACCAATGGCAACAGTAATATCCGATACTGTTTTCAGAGTCTCTTGGACCCCTGACCAACAATTCAAGAGGAGGTTTCACATGTCCCAGGAGTTTTGTTAGTCTGACTCTTGAGGGAAATTTAATAACACTTTTTATGTGACATAACATCTAAACTTTTACCATTTCAGCACATAAACACCATTACATTTAAAGTTTTAATGAAGTATCATAGAGACATATGAAACTGAAACACAATAAATGAGATGAAAGGGTTAGGAAATTAGGTGGAAAATATAACAAAGAACTAAGTCATTAAAGTTCAGGACAAACTGTAGTCACCATGGAGAACGTAGGAGGTATTTAGAGCAGGTAATTGCTGTGGCCTGGCTAATGTAATACATCTCTGACTGATCTGAAGGGATTTGGGATTGATGGCTAGGAAGAAAGTGTGGAATGCAGAGATCTCTGGAAGGTTACTATCATGTGACCCAGGTAGGGGGCACTGGGATGTGGGCTAGTATGAAACTGACAAGTCATGGAAAATATGAGATATAGCTCAAGACAGAACTAAAGAATCTGCCCAAGTTTAGGAACATGGTTTGAGGAGAAGAAAGACAACTCAGGATGAGGTCCATCATTTTGGGTTAAACACCAGGAAAAATAGTGTCATTTACTATGAGAAAGGAGACCAGGGAAGGACAGGTTTCTTTTGCTTCATAAACATCTGACATAAAATTTTATTTTTAATATTTTTTCTTTCATTATTCATCATATTAGTAAAGGTGTATTTATATAAACCATAGACATAAATCTTGGCCTAGCAAAAGCTTATAACAGAATCCATGGTTCCATTCAGCCTAATAAACAGGAACAGACATTACACTAAAGTTAATCTTTGTCCACTGTTTAGGCTCAAAAACACATTTACACATCTGATCTTCAAGGACAAAGTTCATCCATCCCATCCACCCTTGTATTTCATTCATAAGTTTACTTTCATCTCCCTAATTAGTAGCCCCATCTCTTCTCTGTCTACCTTGCCTAGATTACCAATTCAATGAATTCTTGCCTGGATGCTTCAATATCTTAACTTCTCTCCTTCCAGCTAATCTGGGTCTCAATCCCTAACCTATGATTAATCCAACCATCTGCTTACTCAACAGAAATCACTCAGCTGCCAAACACGACTACAGGAAAATTACATAACTGTACTGCTTTGACTTATTCACAGAACATCTCCAACCTTGATTCAGTCCTTAATCCTGTTGGCAGTCCTTTTATCTGTGCTCGGATGTGTTTCCCTTTGCCAAGGTAACCAATTTCTGTTTTAACACTCCCACTCGACTTTCACTTTTATATCCAAACAAAATTAATGCTGTAGGTGATTAATTTATTCAAATTTCCTCCTGCATACTTTATAGTTATGCACATTAATACTGGTCTGCACCCACTAGATTCAACCACTCTTGTTTTAGTTCCAAACGTCTCTTCCAGATCTTGCTCCATTATTAATGTCTCCCTCACTGATTTATTTCTCTTCTTCAGCTGGAATGCAGAGGTCTCCTCTTATTCTGATGATGAACTTATTCCTTTCTCTGGTACCTTTTAAGCTAGTATTCATATCACTGCTGTTTCACATGTATTTCTTTAAAAGACTTCATGACCTGCAGTAGTCACACTACTCTGCTCAGTTTACTATTTCAGACATGATCAGTAAGCTACCAAATCTCAAATTCAATAATTTATGTCACATTTTTATCTGATTGATATCTCTGTAGCATCTAATATGTTTGACTATAGTTTTCTTCTTTAATCTCCTCACTCTTAAATCCTGGCCCAAATTCTCCTGATCTCTCATAGTTTTTCTTAACTGATTTGCCTTCTGTCTTAGACACATATAACTTTAGTTACTGTAGGAGCCATGAAAATTTGCAACTCAAATATCTATCCTTAAGAAACCACCACAGCTCTCATGTGGTCATCATTTATCATGGTATATTATTCCTTATTCTCCCTTTCTGTTCTTGATCCAGCTGGGATCTCCTGCTCCCCTAAGCTTTCCTTCCCTCAAACCTTGCCCTACATTACTCCCACTGTCATCCAGGTTGTTCATATAGATCTCATCCATTTCTCTGTCATTGAGCAATCCCTGTGTCTTTCCTTGGGTCCCCTTTTCTAGGTAGCCTCCCTGGAGTTGTGTAGGAGTCTAGTCATCTTTGTTTTACATCTAGTATCCTACTATGAGTGAGTACATACCATGTTTGTCCTTCTGAGTCTGGGTTACCTCACTCAGGATGATTTTTTCTAGATCCATCCATTTGCCTGCAAACCTCATGATGTCATTGTTTTTCTCTGCTGAGTAGTACCCCATTGTGTATATGTACCATATTTTCTTTATCCATTCTTCACTTGAAGGGCATCTAGGTTGTTTCCAGTTTCTGGCTATTAAAAACAATGCTGATATGAACATAGCTGAGCAAATGCCCTTGTGGTATGATTGACCATTCCTTGGGTATAAGCCCAAGAGTGCTATAGCTGGGTCTTGGGGGAGATGGATTCCCAGGTTTCTAAGGAAGTGCCATATTGATTTCCAAAGTGGCTGTACAAGCTTGTATTCCCACCAGCATTGGAGGAGAGTTCCCCTTGCTCCACATCCTCTCCAGCATAAGCTATCTTCTGTGTTTTTGATCTTAGCCATTCTGACAGGTATAAGGTGGTATCTCAGAGTCATTTTGATTTGCATTTCCTGGATAATTAGAGATGTTGAGCAATTCCTTAAATGTCTTTCAGCCATTTGAACTTCCTCTGTGGAGAATTCTCTGTTTAGTTCTATAGCCCATTTCTTAATTGGACTGTTGATCATTTTGATGTCTAATTTCTTGAGTTCTTTATATATTCTGGATGTCAGCCTTCTGTCAGATGTGGGGTTGGTGAAGACCTTTTCCCATTCTGTAGGCTGTCGCTTTGTCTTGTTGACAGTGTCCTTTGCTCTACAAAAGCTTCTCAGTTTCAACAGGTCCCATTGATTGATTGTTTCTCTCAGTGTCTGTGCTACTGCTGTTATATGAATCCCCAGGGGAGTCTTGGCCCTGCAGGAGATGGGAATGGAGGGGAGGGGAGGGGGGAATGTGGGGGCGGAGGCGGGAGGGGGAGGACAGGGGAACCCATGGCTGATGTGTAAAATTAAAACACAAATATAATATAATAAAAAAAATTTTTGAAAAAAAAAAAAAAAGAAAGAAAGACACCACCACAGCTCCAGCAAAGCCTTCACTATCCCGTTATTATGTAAGTTGGTGGCTGAGGGTAGTGGAAATCCCACTGCAAACCAGTTCTTTAAAGTATAAGACTCCTGTGATGAGTGGTTTTCATCTTTAAAGGGTCATTCGTTGGACTGTGTGCAGAGAGACATTCCTCACATGCTCCGTCTTTCTCCTCTAATATTATAAGAACCAGACTTATCTCTTGCCCGGAGGGACTTCTCACTCTGCTCTGTTATCATTTTTCTCCTGGGAGATAATGCCCATAGTAAGATAGAAGGGTCTTAAGGACTTGATCCAATCTTGAGAGATGCTTATTTGATCATAATTTTTAACATAACTGCATGCTAACAACTAACCAAATATATCTCCAATGATCTTGAACTGTGTGTCCAGTTCAACATTCCCGGCATAAACTACTTATTGGTCATCTGTAGTCATTTCCAGAAATTCTTGTATAATAGCTTTATTATTCATCTGGCTCTTTTCTCCTGGTTATCATTCTGTTTTCCATGCCCTTGGTTTAGGAGTTCATTCAACACATTGGAATTTGTATGAATCAGTTATGATGAGCTGTCTTAGTGTTCCTTCCTAAAAAATCCTGTATTTAGGAAAGGCTCTGCCGGACCAGCTCCATCAGAGCTTCTGCTTCATCACTGTCAGTACTTCATTTACATTGCAATTACAAACTCCTTTTTACTCATTAAATAAACTGCATTTTCTTGTTGCTGAGTATTTGTGGATGCTGTGTCATGATCAGGTTGTAAGTTACTTTATCACTACACGTTTTTCCAAGTATAGTTCAGGTGATATTAACCAGAAAAATCCTCATTGCCAAACCAGAAGCCAAAGGCAAAAAGGACAAGAAACTGCTCTTACAGCCATAGTAAAACAGTTCAGGGGTTCTTAAATGCTTGGGAATCTTTAAAGGGTTTTGCTGAATTCAAAACAGATATGAAGGTGTCCTATTTTGAGGCAGCAGCTCAAACTTGTTTGAAACAAAAGCAAGACCGACACATTGTTTTCTTAAGGAAGGAAGAGTAATGGTGGTTATCCACACCTGTTACCACTCAGCAGATTTGTTAAAGAGGAGATAGAGAGAGACAAAGACACAGTGATGCCATTCTTAAAATACATGTTGTGTTACAAACCCAAAAGCATAATAGCATTAATGTCACAAATAGCATTCTCTCAGGCCCTGAAGTGTGTTTATTCAGTGTGGCTTAGAGAAAGTCTGCCAAAGGTCAGGTGACTTTCACAGCATGACATTATCACTGCATGGTTGACTCATCCTGACTGGATGCATATCATAGGTGTCATTTCTTGGTATACACAGTCTCCTCTGCAAAATTTCCTTTTAACTTTGAAGAATAAACATTAATGCACAGAAATCTCTGAACTGGGGACTATTCACCAGACTGCCTCTGCATTTCAGAGCTTTGAAGTAATGTCCCATTACTGTTGAGAGTTCTGACACAGAGATTCATGTTTGTTAAAGCAGCTTCCTTTGAAATTCATTCCAACTGAAGTACAGGAGCAGAAAAGGTAAGCAAGCATGCATACATTTAGCTGGTGTATCACTCTTCATTTATTATTCATCTCTAACCAAAAGAGGCAGATATTCTTATGTTCATCTATGTGAAAATATTTGAATTCAACAGCATAAAGTAAAATTTTCAATGTCAATGAATCTAGTAAGTGATAAAATCAGAGTTAAAAAACATGTCATATCCAAAGAATACTTTTTCTTTTACCTGCTGTTTGTTCTGAGGAAAAATGAAGACTCTAGTTTGAAGAAATCCATCTGAAAACAGACTTCAATGGAAATGAAGGGCAGGCTCTTCCAGAACTCCTGTCAGAGAAAATATTTGCACTCAAATTTATTAAACTCTTGACCTCCTTCTGCATCAAGTAAGGGTTTTTATGACTAGCTATAAAGCAAATTTTAGAAATTTAAATGTTTCTCATAGTCTTACCCATTCTCATGTAGACATTTGTTGTATTGAAAAAAGCTTAATAGAAAATGAGTGGAATAAGGGTCTAATAGGCATCTGTAAACAATTTTTGTGACATATTTACAAAAGGAGTGAATGACTCAATAATTATTTGCATTTTAGTATGAATTTTATTTAAAATTCTATATAATTTTATTCTGTTTTTAATTTTAATTTTTAAGAATTTCATACATGACTACTATATAAAATTTTCACTCCATGTTTTACTCCCCTACTCCTCCTATGTTCCCCCAACTCCCTGTCCATTTCATAACTTTTTTATTATTGTTATATGTATATGTATGCATGTAAATATATGTACATATACCTATAAGAAGACAATCTTCTGGTCCACTTAGTGTTGTTTATATATATTTGTATTTAGAACTGATAACTTGGGATTAAATGTCCTATCAGGAATTGTCCTTGGGGAAAACTGACTATCTTAGCAGTCATTAATTGCCAATAGCACTTCATCTAGAGATGGACTCTTGTAAGATTCCCCCATTCACAGTGGGATGTCAAGTGGTGTTGTAATTGTGCAGATCCTATCTAGGTGACCATATTATTAAGATTTGATAGTTACAACTTTGAGCCACTATCTCTTAGCAAAGCCCTGGTCCTCTGGCTCTTACAGTCTTTCTGTTCCCTTTTCCGTGATATTTCATGAGCCTTACATGTAGTGGTTGACCTGAGTGTACAGTAGCCAGGTGAGCCAGAAGAGGGTGTTGGATCCCTGAGAACTGAAGCCATAGGTAATTTTGAGCAACCATGTGTGTGCTTGGAACCAAACCCAAGCCCTCAGCAGCAGCAGGCACTCTACCACCAAGCCATCTCTCCAACCATTATTTCCTTCTCTTGTTCTATTGCTCTTGGTAAGATATCAAGCATCATATTGAATAGGAGTGTAGAGAACAAATGCCCTTACCCTGTTCTCACTCTTAGTGCAACTCTGAGTTTTTCTCTATTTAGCATGGTTTTGGCTACAGGTTTACCATATGTAGTTTTATTATGAGGGTGTATGTGCCCTCTATCCCAACCTTTCCATGATTTTTATCATGAAGGGAAGTTGATTTTGTTAAAAGCTTTTTCTGCCCCTGATGAGACAGTCTTATCATAGCCATCTGTAACTGTCAAACCATCCTTGCATCTGAACAAAACCAACTTAGGATAAACCATCTTTTTTATATGAAATTCATATAAAATGTTTGCCAGTATTTTATTGAAAATTTATAGATTTATCTTCATCAGGGAAATCAGTCTGTAACTTTTAATTTTGTCTTTGTCTGGTTTTGATATTAGGAAAATAATTCATAAAAGGTATTTGAAAACCTTCTTTTTCTAATTCATAGAATAATTTGAATAGTATTGATGCTAAATTTTCTTTGAAGTTATGGTGGGTTTCCTTAGTAATCTAACAGGTTCTGGGCTTTTTGTCATTGGGAGATTTTGTACTGCTCCTTCAGTAACACTGATGGTTAAAGATATTTTTAAATTATTTATTTCTTCTTGATTTAGTTGTGGTATGTTGTATGCACCTAGGAATCCGTCCATGTGTTTTAGATTTTTGAATTTTGTGTAATTTTGAGTTTAATTGTATTCTGTAGCTTCTATTGCTCTTGATATTTAATTATGTTCTGTACTGGACATATAGAATACAGGCTGTTATTTTAATATTCCCTTATTGAGAATTGTTTGTGTCCTAGTATGTAGTTAATTTTATAGAAATTTCCATGGGATTCTAAGAAGAAAATATATTATTTAGTGTTTGGATTTGATTTGTGATGGATTTAACTCCAGAGTTTCAGTTATTGTTTGTATGACTTGTCTATGAATGAAGGTGGAGTAATGAAGTCACCCACTATCACTATGTTGGGGTCAGTCTGTGCCCTTAGATCTAATAGTATTAATTTTCTGAAATTGTATGCCTTTGTGATTGGTGAATAGATGCTTAGAATTGTGATATATCCTGTTTCTTTAATGAATATAAAATGGCCTTTCCCATTTCTTCTGAATAGTTTTGATTTGAAGTGTATTTTGCCAGATATTAGACAAGCTACATCTGTTTGTTTCCTAGATCAATTTATTTGGTATACTTTTTCCATCCTTTTGCCCTTATATTTTTTTCTCAATGACAGTAAATAGTGTTTCTTAGAAACAGCAAAAAGATAGATCCTGCTTTCTGATCCAATCTGTTCATCTGTGTCTCCTAATTGGGGAATTGAGACCACTGACACTAGAGTTATTATTGAAATGTGTGTGTTAGTTCCTGAGATTTTTGTTGATTTTTTTCTGTTTTCTTAGACCATTGATCAACTATCCCACTATTGTTATTTATTCCCTGTGACTTCTTGGATGTGTTTGTCCTTCTCTTCAGACTCTCTTGATCCTTCCTACATCCTCTGCAAAGTTGGCATAATTGCCATAAATCGCTTCAATCTCAATTTGTCACAAAAGGCTTTATTTCTCCTTAATTTGAATAGTTTTTCTGGATAAGCATCTGTTTGTTGTCTTTCAGAGCTTAGAATCTTTTTTTGTAGGCTCTTCTGGCTTTGAACATCTCTGTAAAAATACACAGCACAAGGTCTCCCTCTAAAACTGTCTTGGCCTTTTTCTCTTGTAGCTGTCAATACCTTTTGTTTAGTCTGTGTTTTAAATTTTTAACTATAATATGCTCTTGGGAGTTTCTGCTATGGCCCTGTGCATTTGGTGTTCTACAGAACTCTTATACCAGGATGGACATCTCTTTCTCTAGGTATGGAGAATTTTCTTCTATGATTTTATTGAAAACATACTCAATTGTTTATATTCTTCTCCTTGTCCTTAAGCCCATAATCCAAAGGTTGGGTCTTTTCATGGTGTCCCAAAGTTCTATCACTTCCTGATCATGTACATATTTTTTAATTCCTCATCAATATTTACTGGATGATGCAGTTCTTCTACTTTGTCTTCCAGCACCAAGGCTGTTTTCTGCACAATCCATTCTGTTGATGACACTTTGCACTGATTTTTTTTTTTAATTTGGCTTATTGAGTTTTTCATTTTCAGAATCATTTCAGTTTGGCTTTTCTTCAATCATTTCATGTCTTTGGTGAATTCTGTTTTCATATCGTGTAGTGATTCCTTTATTTCATTCTTCCACTTGTTTTATCTTCTTTGAGTTATTTGAACCTAACTATATCCTTCTTTAGAACTCCTCACCTGAAAGTTCTTTGAGGTTGTTCACATTGTGGTCTACTACTAGGAAGCTAGAAATTTTTGAAGGATATCTGTTGTCTTGGACCTTCATGTTGCTTCTGTTTTTGCACTAAGGTTTGCATATTTGGAGATATTTGCTGAGTAGGAGTGTAGGCCTGCCCTTGATAGTGTGGGAACTGCTTACCTATGAGTGCAAAGTGCTATGGAAACTGCAGAAGTGCAAGCACAGGATCTGGGTGGAAAGGAAGTGTGGGTTAAGTAGCCAGGATTTGGGGACACTTACCAGTCCAATGCAGGAGCTAAGCAGATCAATGAAATATGGGTCCAGTGTGCTAAACCTTGTAGTTCTTACTTGTCAGTTGTGGGAACTGGGTTGACTGTTATCTACTTTCTTTTTATGTATATGTTTGTGTGTTTGTAGTGTATTTGTGTGTGTGTGTGTGTGTGTGTGAGAGTGTGTGTGTGTGTGTGTGTGTGTGTGTGTGTGTGTGTGTGTGTAGATGAACTTTCCTGTGCCTACACATTTGGAAGCCAGAGGTCAACATCAGACGCCTTCCTTTTTAACTTTCCACTATACATTTTGAAACAGGGTCTCTCACTGAACCTGGAGCTGATTGTTAAGGCTAGACTGCCTGACCAACAAGTCCTGTGGAACTGTCTTTCTCTGCCTAACTCCATGCTGGAGTTATGTCCTATGTTGCTACACTCAGCCTCAATGTGGTGGTTGTCACTCCAAATTCAGGTCCTTATGCCTCTATAAAAAGTTCTTTATCCATTGAGCCACTTTGCTAGCCTGTCATGCACTTGTACTTGCTTTTTGTGTAAGGTAGGAGGTAAGCTCCAGCTTGACTCATTTTTTTTTTTTTTGAGCTGACGATCGAACCCAGGGCCTTGTGCTTGCTAGGCAAGCGCTCTACCACTGAGCTAAATCCCCAACCCTAGCTTGACTCTTCTACATGTGGATACTCAGTTTTCCAGCATCACTTGTTGATGTAGATTGTGTGTGTGTGTGTGTGTGTGTGTGTGTGTGTGTGTGTGTGTGTGAGAGAGAGAGAGAGAGAGAGAGAGAGAAAGAGAGAGAGAATTTTTTTGTTGTTGTTTTCATTTTGTTTTCTTTTACTGTAGCTGTGGATTTATGCCTGAGTTGTCTCCTCCATTTCATTGGTTTCTATTTTTGCATCAGTGCCAGCATTGTGAGTTGTGTTGCCATGACTCTGGTATAATTTGAGACCAAGTATTGTAGCACTTCCATCTTACTCTTTCTATTCATGATAACTTCAGGTACTTGAGGTATTTCAGTATTTCAGTAATTTTAAGGGTTTTCTTTCCAACTATTTAATTGTGGACTAGTGATAATACTCAGTTGGAATGGGTACTCTAATAAAATTTGCCTGAAAATCAGAGAACAGAACAAGTCATTAGATTAAACACAAATGTCAGGCAGTGGTGGCATACATCTTTATTCCTAGCATTTGGGAGGCAGAGAGCCATCTGAGTTCAAAGCCACCCTGGACTACGTGAGATTGATTCAGTCTCAGAGAGAAACAGAGCCAGACAGTGGCGGCACATACCTTTAATCTCAGTACTTGGGAATCATATGCCTTTAATCCCAGCATTTAAGATCTCACGTCTTTGTTTGGGAAGCACACATGACTTTAATCCCAGTACTAGGAAGGAAGTGATATGGCTGAGTGGAGAAAGGTATATAAGGTGTGAGGAGACAGGAACTAAAGGCTTTTCAGGTGAAGACTTTTTGTCAGAAGCACTTTTTGACTAAACTTACTTTGGCTGAAAAAGCCCTTTTGGCTAGAGGCCTTTTGGCAAGAGAGCTCTTTTGGCTGAGGACTCAGAGACATTCGATCAGAGGATTCATGGAACTGACAAAGTGAGATATGACAATGGCTTGTTCCTTTGTTTCTCTGATCTTTCATCATTTACATCAATATCTGGCTCTGAGTTTTTTATTAAAAGACATTAGAAATTTGTGCAAAACCTAACATTATCATCAGGACTCACATTGTAGAGGAAGATAACTAATCTGATGTCCCCATGTATATCCCACGGCATGCCCATGGCCACCAACACACACACACACCAATTTATCAGTCATCAATCCATAAAATAGTTACTGTATTGAATCTGTAAATCACTTTCTGTAATGTATGTTGTTGTGATATTAATTTTGCTAACCCATGAGCAGGTCTTCTCAGTGTCTTGTATGTTTGGCTTCCTTCTGTAGCACTAGTTTTTGTTGTAGAGATTTTTCACCAGCTTAGATAACGATTTCCAGATTTTACTATCTTTTGAGGAGGAGGTTTCTTTTCCTCGGATTTCTTTTTTTGGTAAGGTTATTTCTGGTACATAGAAATATTAATTTTTATACCCTGTTATTTTGTTAAAACTATTTTATCAGATGTAAGAGTTTTCTAATAGAATCTACAGGGTCTTTTAAGAAAATGATCATACTGTCTGGAAGTAGGGATATTAGACTTTTCTTTCTTTTTTGTTTCTCTTTTTGTATTTTGTGTTTTATTGTTTTTGTTATGGTATAAAACACTATCTTGAACAAGAGAGGAGAGAGTGGTCATATTTGTTCAATATTTAGTGGAAATACTTTTTGATTTTTCTATTTAGTATATATGTTTTCAATTTAATGTGCAAGTAATTTGTTGAGAAGTTTTGCATCTATGTTCCTCAGAAAAACTGACCTACAACCTACAATTCTCTCCCCGCTCCTCCTCTCATCCCCCTCCTCCAGTGTGTGTGTGTGTGTGTGTGTGTGTGTGTGTGTGTGTGTCCGTGTCCTGGTCTGGCTTTGGTATCAAGATTACACTGATTTTATGAAGCATATCTGGTATGTTACTCCTTTGCAGATCACTTTTAACACTCTTGATGACAGCTTTTCCTTTAGTGTGTGATAGAATTCAGCAATAAAGTCCATGCCATCCTGGGCTTTCCTTTTTTTAAAATATTTATTTATTAATATTTTATGTGTATGAGTGTATTGTCTGCCTGCCTTTGTGTCCACCATGAACATGACATACCCACAGAAGCCAGAAGGGAGTGTTGGATCTTCTGGAAATAAGAGTTATAGATGGTTGGGAGCCACTGTGCAAGTGCTGGAAACCAAACCCAGATGCTCTGTAAAAGCAGCAAGTGCTCTAAACTGCTGAGACATTTCCCCAGCCTCAGCCCTGAGCTTTTCCTTGTATGGAGACTTCTAATTACTACTTCAGTCTCATGATCTGTCATAGATCTATTTTAGTTGTTTATATGTTTTTGACTTAACTGTTGTTAAAGTTATATATACATATGAATTAACAATAATTAAATCATTGTTTTTCATTTTCAAAATAATTTTTGTTTATGCTTTTTGAGACATGGTTTCATATACTCCAGGCTAGTCTACCACTTGCTTAGTAATAAATGTAATAACTTGAAAATGAACTTCAACTTCCTATCTTCTTTATGTATCCTGACTAATTTTAATTTGAAATCTCCTAGAACGGAAATCAGAAAAGCTATGCACATACTTTTTGGCCCCCATTGACCCAATTTTTTCTTCCTTTCATTCTGTAACTGTGGGTTCCTTTTCCAATGAGACATGTTTCCTGAAGACAGCACAGATTAATGCACTGCTGATCTCAGACCCAGGCTCTCAAACTTTAGTGGCTTTCTCAGTTGGTGAGGTCTGCTTCCATCTTCATGTGCAGGATTATGTAATTCAATACCTAAGCCAAGAGTCCTAGAATCTTGACTCTTCAGTTTATTACTCAATAATTCTCTATCATATGGCTTTTAAAAACCAGCATATATATATATATATATATATATATATATATATATATATGTGTGTGTGTGTGTGTGTGTGTGTATACATATATATGTATATATATACACATATATATGTATATGTATATATATGTATATGTATATATATGTATATGTATATATATATTGCTCTGAATTACTGCACAAGGATATCCTATTTTCTCACTTTTATTCCTGGCATTTTGTTTTAGTACACTGACTTTCACAGAGCAAAAGACACTTTTGCTAAACTAAAATTTTCCATAATATCTACCTATTCACCAGTTGGAGGTCTATAATTACAGACGTTTAAGTCCTTCCCTCGATTTTTGCTAGTTTCCTTAATTGTCTCTTGGTTAAATGAACTTTATCCTTTATTAAATCCCTCTGTAAAGACTTCTGGGTAGTCTTACTATTTGAAGAACAGCTTATTTGCTATGACCCCTTGCCCAACCTTCCTTTACTTTCAGAAAACATTGCACTGGCTTCTTGCTTTGACTGCAGCTGACAATAAGTCAGATGCCAGCCTGATTTTTCCCCCTTGTAAACAACATTTGATTCTGCCTAGAAACCCAGAGGGATTTTTGTTTTTAACTTTTAAGGTTCAATAATTTTACTGAGAAGTATCTCACAGTTGATTACTCTGGATTGATTATTTTTGCAGGTTGGGAGGAATAAATGATAGATCCACTTAATATACAGACCAAAATTTTTATTTTCATAGAGCTTTTCTTGGTAGATTCCTTTAACTGGGATGTGGTTATTGGAGGACAGGGTTGGGGGTGGACACCTCTACTCTGCATTTTATGTGTTGTACTGTGTTCAACACCACAGCACCAGTTGTGCACCAGTTCAAAAATGAGAAAAGTAATTAGCTGAGAACTTAATTCCTACTTAGAAGCATTGTAGCATATATTATACAACATTTGTTATTCAATAATAGAACATTTTAGAATAGTAAACACATCGGGACATCGAGCAGATGTTATAGAATGTAGTTTAGTGAGTGTGCACACTGTTTCTCCAATAAGACTAATAGATCAATGCTGTGTTTCTGAATACTTCACGGATTGATTTCCTTACTCCCAAGGAAACTCATCCATTTGATAATATGATTTCCTTTCAACTCACATGTATGAAACTGTGCCTTCATCACTATATCTCCCTCCTCATATCAACAGTTATAATATAAAAGACTATTATGAATTATTAATGCATAATTAAGTGCAATATAAAATATTTTTCCCTTAAAGAGAATTTAAAATAACATGAGTCAAATTTTTGATCTGTTCAAACTAAGTGAACAAGGCTTTATAACATATGTTTTAAAATAACCATACATATATATATATAATAAAGTTAACAAAGTAGTTGATGTAAACTAATTATTAAAACTGATAAATGAAAGTAGTGAAATTAGGTAATCATTCAAAATACACATTATCCTAACCACAATGCCCTCACAAAGTGAGACATTTAATAATAGATCAAAGAAAATAATAAATCAATCAAAATAAAATTAATGATAAACAGTAAATATCATGCTATATATAAAAAGACAAATTTTAACCACCAAATTGATAGTTATAATTATATCCAATTGACCTAATTTGAACATTCATAATTACTTGTAAATCAACATAAGATATTCAGTAAGACAGCTGATTTGTTTTTTTTTCAAAGGTGGTGCCATTTCTTGGGTTTTCCTACCTACCATATTGCTGATGGCAGCCCTACTTCTGTGTGCTTCATGCTCATCAATGGAGTTTTATTCCTGAGAGATTGCCATGGCAAATTCTGATCTTCTCATGCATTTTAACATTAGTTCATTCCAAAGGGGAAAAATATGAGCAATTTTTGTTACTATTTTTGGGAAAAAAAGTAAACCCATCACACACTGTGTCTTATTTTTAAATGTTAAGTGGTACTGAGTGTTCCATTTCCATTTTTAATTACAGCATCTTTTCAAGACTAAATACAACAGACTAAATGATGGAATATTTCAAGTAACATCATTTATCTAATGAAAATTATTTAAGTCAATTTCCTTGTTACATATAAGCATAGCTGAATCATTAATATTAGTATCTGAAATTTTTGCATCTCTTCTACCTTGCAGACAATAGAATTAAATTGAAAAACATTTGCAAGTAAGAGAAAATGAAGTTTAGCATCTCTTCATGGCCTTTCAATTGCATAAGGGAAAACTAGCACATACAGATGAGAAAAATAACCAAATGTCACATTAACTGCAGATTTCAGGACATTACCAATAGAGGAAATGGACCACTACCTATTATTACAGTCCTTCATCCTCTCTTCCTGGGTTACAATGCGGTTTAGTCCTTAACCACAGCTTAGTCACAATTATATTGAGTGATGGCTAAGTATCAAGAGATTTAATTGTTGAATGTTTAGAAACTGGTTGACATAAAGATCAATGAAAGTGCTGAATGCCAAGGTTTCATGATTACAGAATTGTCCTTATCTCCATATTTCGGTCTCCAATTTCCTTGCAAAACTAAAATATGGTAGTTCCCTGAAAAATAACACAGGAAGAAACTAAATATTGAGTTAATGTTTTGTGAGATCTTGAAATTACCAGCAAATCAATTCAGACCATCTCTGTTAATGCACTTTGACATTTGCCATTCAGCATGAAGATAGTTTCCATGCAAAATGGGCTGAATAATTTATGTTGTTTACTTTAAATGAGATTACTCATAGGAGGCTGGAGAAATGAATCAATACTCGCTTAGCTTCTCCAAAATAAATTGGAGGTAATTGTTGAAGTAATGCACATTAATTTAGGCTGCCAAATTAATTTCCCAACACTCCTTACACTACAAGGGTCTTAATTAAAAAACAACGAAGATTGCCTTCTCTTATTATAGATACTGCTGAGTTACTGATTCTGAATAGTCTTTTAACCCTTTTGATATATGTGAAGTAAAAAATAGAAAAAAGCCGTAAAGTTGTTATACCTTGCATTTGTAAGAGGGCTTTATAGTTTGCAAAGTGGTTTTTTGATCTATACTGCAAATTATCATCTGTTCTGCAAGATGCATTTGAGGCCTCCTGTGAAGCTGTTTCAATATTATCTGGGACACAAAAAGCATCCAGAGCTTCATGTTTAAAGAAGATGGCTGATGTTCCTCTGTATATCTGTATGTTCATATGTAAGTAATTCTTATGCTTTTTCTTTTTGGTTTGGTTTGAATTCTGGAATGTTTGTTTTTATCTATCTATTTGTCCTCTAAAGCAAGAACGAAGGTGTGGAGTTGAGTGGGGAGATGAGGAGGATCTGGGAGGAGATGGGAAGGAGAAACAATGATCAGAATATATTATATGAAAAAATATTTTCAACAACAAAAAAGAAGACTGAGGATCAGTGATAGAGTTATTTAAAGAGAAAAATGTATATGATAAAGGCTGTCAAGATTGGGATTTCTGTGGATTGCAAGCCAATAATAAAATTCATGCACTTCCAGCTAATATAATAACTTAAGAAATCAATCTAACTTTCTGGTTAATTCAGAGTTCATTTACCTATGTGATGTTCTTTTAATAAATTTAAAGAATTGGAGCCAGAGGCATGAGTTCTTGCTAAAAATTTTTGACAAAAACACAGTTTTTATATTAACCAGAAACAGAAACTGAGATACATCAAAATTTTAATGTGATAATTTTCTCTGCATATTCATTGAAGAATTCAAACTGCTATATTTATGTTGAGAACAACAGTTATTCATATGTTAATTACCCACTGAGCATACATTAATAGATTAAACATGTTGATTATGATGTTGGTACCTTTATTATGCTATTATAGACAATGAGGCAAGACAGAGGGTATCATTTGCCCTATCTAGCTAATGGAAAGCAGAACACTTGGACAGTTAAGCACTGAGTCCACACTCATAAGCCCTTCACTAGACTGAGTCTTCTTATATCCATGATAGGAAAGTCTTTATTACACTATAGTATTATTCTCTTTTGAGATGCCCCATAAAATAAGAGTAGTGAATCATGATTTCTCTTTCTGATATGGCAGAGAGAGGTCATTTGGAGAATTAAGAATAGTTCTACAAACGCTATAGAGGAAGGCAGTGGCCCAGTATCCATTATCCATTTCTTCATGTTATTCATTCAGACCAACTGGTTGCTATCCTCCATAGCCTGCTACACATGGTTACATCAAAAAAGTCAGTTATTTTGGATAAGAAATTGATGGTTTAATTAAATAGAAAAGTGTTCACTCTTCACAGCCACACATATGCAAAGAACAGTCAAGTGATTCTTCTAAAAGATATGACTTACTGAGAATTTAAGGCACGTCCTAATGAGCGAGGTAAATTTTACGTGGATATGGAATGGCCTGCCACTTGGTTTCACAACTTACTCTGTTTGGTGGCTGTTTTCATACCTTTTTTCCAAATAGTTAACTGGGACTATTTCACAGATAGGAGGTGTTGCTGCTGGAAGTGATTTCTTGTCATTGACAGCTGAAAGCACTTTTACTTCATTTGATAGTTGCCTCATGGATTGCTGGAGAGCAAGCTGCTTTGCCTCTTCCAGACAGATGCAGACTGGCCGAGGCTGAAGTGCTCTGCACTGGAGGAGGGCATTCATTTCATAGGAAATGCATTCATTCTTTGTAAACAAATTAATGGAGGTTTGCCAGCATGTTTTCATCCAACAAAATCACCTTAGCAACGTGGCTATGAAAACAGCATGAACTTTCCCTCACAACTTCCTGTCACTGCAGGCAAGAAGACTCAACAAAGAAAAGAGACTTTTAAGATGTCGCAATTTAATTTAATCCTCTAATTAATTTTAGCACAAACGAAAATGAAGATATATTTTAAACTGATTTGGACATGATCATTTCAATTGAGGGACTGGCAGTCCCAATTATATCTTAACTTTTCTGTTTGAGGCCTGAGGCCTGAACAATGAAGAAAGCCAAAACTGTAGCCACACAGCCTACTGCAAGGCTTGGGCGTGGTGCTAAGTAGGCTTCTCTAGAGCATTTTTTGCACCCCTGAAACCTTTGTTTGTTGTTCAGAGAATATGAACCTCTGTCTTTCTCCCATGGGTGTAATATTACTTCCATACACAGTATTCATGGCAGTATTGACAACCATTTCACTTAAATAAAGTTTTCTCCACAGACCTGGCACTCAATATTGGGGTTCTTACAAGTGCCTTGTGTATTTACTAAACGGTTCATTTAGGGACTGATGAATTTTCAAGTGAGTACCTGTTTCTGTTGAGGGAATCAGTCCTGTGATAGGATGTAGCTAAAGTATTCTCTGGTCCTGCCCTGCCCCACAGACCTTGCAGCTGCTTATAAAATAATCACTCAGAAGTTTATATTAATTAAAACTCTTTGGCCACTAGCTCAGGCCTACCAATGACTACCTCTTACATTTAGACTCAGCCCATTTATGTTAATCTATATGTTGCCACATGCCCCATGGCTTTACCTGTGTGCCATTACATGCTGCTCCCTGGATGGCAGACTGGCATCCGCTTCTCAGTTCTCTTTTTCCTTCTCAGAGCAATATCACCCATCATTTCCCCTTTCTCTCTATTTAAAAGGAATATTTTTAACTTCAACATAGTAAAATTACATATAATAGAACAGTTATCAAGGAAGAATTACAGTTACAATACCTAGTTTATATGTATTTTGTAAAATTAAAGAAAATATTCCATCATCTATCCTATATTTGTGAGTCTAAAGTTTCATGTCTAATTTACCTTTTATCATAACCAAGGGAAATTATAACTATCTTGTCTTCAACTACATCAAAAACCTCAGCAGAATTTAATATTATCTAAGTAAAGAGGAAGAGCATTGTAAGCAACGTCCAAAGAACTATGTATATCAAGAAAACTTAACATGACTATATGTTTGACTATCATAGAAGAGTAATTATTAATCTCTATTTATTAATTATCCATTACAATTTAAATGAGTTACATAAACATAATACCTCAAATGAGAGTAGAAATATATATACAGTGTAACAAAATTAACTTTAAGTTTGTTTAAATAGAAAGAAAAGAGGAAATGATGGGTGATATTGCTCTATATGCTATGAATGTGTTGCTCTGATTGGTCAATAAATAAACTGCTGATTGGCCAGTAGCAGGGCAGGAAGTATAGGCAGGATAAGCAGACAAGGAGAATTCAGAGAAGAGGAAGGCTGAATGAGGAGTTGCCAGCCAGCCACAGAGGAAGCAAGATGTAAAGATACTGGTAAGCCACAAGCAACATGGCAAGGTATAGATTTACAGGCATGGTTTAATTTAAGATGTAAGATCTAGCTAGCAAGAATCCTGAGCCATTAGGCCATACAGTTTAGTTAATATGAGCCTCAGTGTGTTTACTTGGGTCTGAGTGGCTGCAGGCCTGGACAGGACTAGAGAAGATGCCAGCTACAGTAGGATTGAATATTTAAACATCTCGATGCCCTTGCTCAAACATCAAGGCCCCTGTAATATTCATGTCTGTGGATGTTAATGTTAACTTGAATTCCAAGCTCGAGCCTCATTAAAATGCCTGTATTTTCCCTTTCTGTAAGTATAAGTTTGCCTAAGTCAACTTTGAAAAGAACTGAGTGAATCGTTTACCACAACTATTTATAGGATTCTTCTTTGTGAAGAGTCCGTTTCTCCTTGAGTCAGTAACTTTTGTGTCAGAAAACCGGCTCCAGTTTGAAAATATGCCAAGACAGAGAACAACAGCAAAAATGACTTCTTAATGGGGCAGCTTCATGCTTGCAGCACTTGATCGCTGACATGTGGTTCTGTGGTGTTCATTTGTGTGTGTACACATATGTATGCAGGTGTACATGCATGTGTGTGCACATTCATGTGGCAGTCAGAGGTAACCTCAGGTGTCATCCTTCAGTAGCTTTGTTTTTAGAGAAAGGGTCTCTCATTGTCTTATGGCTCAGTGAGGAGGCTAGTCCAGCCAGTGAACCCAAAAGACCCACCTGTCCCCATGTCACTATTTCTGGGATTATAAGTATACACATATTAGCAATAATAATAAAAACTTAGAGTTTTAAGGTGGGTTCTGGAGATTTGACTCACTTCTTCATCGTTATGGAGCAAGTACATTACCAGCCCCCAAATCTTGGTTTTGTTTTGTTTTGTTTTTGAGGGAGGATTTTAGTAGTGCATACTACAAGTGTTGCTTTGTCCTCTGCCTCTCCATCTTGTCCCTAGAGATGCATGTTTCATTCACAAGCTCTATAACTATTCACTGGTCAGGCCTCTGGCAGTCACCCCTGACACCTTTGAAAACCATGTGCCTTTATTTATTTAGGATGCAATCATTCCACTTGCTATAATACATCTGCCATTAGTTTCATGGTAAAAGACATTGCTAAGTTCCTTAGTGATGCTGGTTCCCCTATCACCAGCATATTTCTCATTGAAATGTTAGTGCTATGTTCTCCGCACCTTCCGAAAGAACAGTGGCTAGCTAGACCTTCTATAGTATAGTATGTCCTCTCTAACATCCATTTACCTAAGCTTCTATATGCATAGAAGCCCACTCTAAAATTTCTAACTCAGTAAGCATCATCATTTTTGTCAGGTTTCAAGAAGCAAATAACTATGTGGCCATGATGAAGATTGAACTCCAAGTCTCACACATGATGGGAAAGTAGTCTACCAGTGAGCTACATTGTAAGTCTACTTCTGTATCTAGCATATTGGCTTAGCACAACACACTTCATATTTAAACAGAATTCTTCAAATGCCAAAGCTTCTTTTTCAAAGATGAGCAATTTCCATTGTGTGCACATGTTGTATTTTCTTTTCCATTCATCCACTACTAGGCATTTAATTTACCTCTGTGTCTCTTGTTTGTTATCAAAAATCCTGTAATTAACATAAGATGGCATTGATCTCTTTGATAACCCAACTTCAATTTCATTGAATGTACAACCAAAGGATCATAGAACAATTCTTCTACTTTAATTTTTTCTTTATGAATTGTCAACTGTTTTCCTTCAAGACTATCTAATCTTATGCTCCTGCCATGTACAAACATTCTTATCTCTAAAAATCTATGCTGCACATACTGTGACTGTTATTATCATCATTATTATTAACAGAATTTTAGTGGGGATGAGGTAATATCTCACTGTGGCTCTAATTTCCCTTTCCTTGATCATTTGTAACAGTATACTCCTTTTTATATTACTCTGTCCAGCCCCATGTTTGCTCATTTGCTTTTGTTTTATGAGTAATGTCTGTTTATTGATTTTATCCTTTCTGTTTTTCTTCTATTGAAAATAAATTCTTGGTACAGTATAATCTAATTATAGTTCCCCCTCGTGCAACTCCTATTTGATCCTCCCCCACTACCCTTCCTATCCAAATCCACCTCCTTTTGCTTTTAATTCTTGTCACTGGCTGCTACATGTTCTGTGTTTTTAATGTTTTGGAATTCAAATTATTTATTGGATCTAAGGTTTGTATATAATTTATTATGCAAGTTCTTGCTTATTATGTTATTTCCTTCTCTGTACATGTTCTTTTGGTAATAGAGAGGAGGGGATGGAGAGAAGGTGGGGGTGGGGGTGGGAGGGGAGAGGACAGGGGAACCCATGGCTGATGTATAAAAAAGAAAAAAAGAAAAATCACTTGTATTATTTTCCCTTTGTCCCCCTTTTGTGTGTGTGTCATACCCAAGAAATACTTGCAAAGGTCAATGTCACAAAGAATTTTCTTCGTTTCTTTTTCTGAAGATTTTATAGATTCAATATCCATGCCTAAAAATAATTCACTTGACTGAACTTTTATGTGGAGAATAAAATATAAATCCCATTTTATGTTACTTGTGCAAACTACATTGTCCTAATATCATATAATTAAAAACTAATGTATCTCTCTTGTATATATATCAGAAGCCAATAACTAACATACTTGTCCTTTCCAGTGTATTATATATGGTTTTGCATGAGAATATAAGGATAAGTTTATATCAATCATTTCCTCCCTTATACAATTTGTATTCTTTTCCCCTTGAGTCAACATTTTAAGACCTAGTTCCCCATACTAGCAACTCCTCATCGTCTGTGTTTTCTGGGACTTATAATTGTCTCTTCCATCTCTTAGCAGGTTTACTACATTCAAGATGCAATTATGTTGCTGTCTGATAGCTAAGATAGAAGATGGAGGAAAACCCTCATGTAGAAAGTTCATGATGCTCTGTAAGACAAAGTTTCTGAACTGCTGTTTAGCAACACCATGTCAATTATTTAATAATGATAACTGATTCCCTTTTTATAGTAGGAGAGAGTCCAAAATAGTTGGATGTTTCAAGGCTTTGTAATGGACTAATTCAGATGTCCCCATTTAAATTTAGTGATCTCTTTCCTTTCCCTTAAGGCCCTAAACTTTGCATAAACAATTTCTCAAACTATCCTTTACCTGTAGACGAATTTCTAAAATGTCTTAATAAATAAATAACACAGAGCCAAATATAGGGGAGAAAGCCTTAGAAAAAGATCAGAGAAACAGGACAAACTACCAGCTAACCTAACCTCACCAACTCTGCAGCTTCCAAAGAGAGAGCTTCTTCCTGTATACTCACGTTTATATGTCTTTTCTGTTCTGTTCTCTCACTGGCTCTCTTAGCCCAGCTATATCACTTCCTCTTCCTATACAGCTCTGTCACTTTCTGTCTACCTATACAGACCTCCAGACTATGGTTTATACATTGTGCACCCCAATAACTTATCTGGGGGTCAGAGAACAGAACAGCCATAATATTAAACATAGAAGTTAGGCAGTGGTAGCACACACCTTTAATCCTAGCATTCCAGAGGCAGAGATCCATCTGGATCTCTATGAGTTCAGAGCCACACTGGAAATAGCCAGGCATGGTGACTCACACCTTTAAACCCCAGGAAGTGATGCCAGAAAATAGAAACGTATTTAGGGCATGAGGACCAGGAACTAGAGCTGGTTAAGCTTTAAGGCTTTTGAGCTGCAGTTCAGCTGAGAGCCATTTGGATGAGGACACAGAAGCTTACAGTTTGAGGAAACAAGATCAGCTGAGGAATTGGCAACATGAGGTGGCTGTGGCTTGTTTTGCTTCTCTGATCTTCCAGAATTGACCCCAGTACTTGGCTCCAGGTTTGTTTTTATCAATAAGACCTTTTAAGATTCCTGCTACACCAGACCTCTATGTTGGTACTGGGATTAAAGGCATGTGTCACCATGCTTGGCTCTGTTCCCTATTATGGCCTTGAACACACAGAGATCCTGCCTGTAAGGGTGTGTGCTACCACTACCTGACTTCTTTGTTTGCTTATAATGACTGGCCTGTTTCCTCTGATCTCCAGGCAAGCTTTATTTATTAAAGCACAAATAAAATATCATTACATTTTCCCTTTTTTGTCTAACAAAAATAAAAAATAAAAAAGATTATAACTAATATAAGAAAAACTATAAACAATAAGTACAATAACAATATACAATATATACAAGCAATAAAAATATCAACAATGTCTAGTCCATTTGCATTTGACAAATTCAGAGAAAATATTCCATTATCTATCCTATTTTGGTAAGTTCAAAATGTACCTAATTCACTTTCTATGCTAACTTATATTGCCAACAGAAAACTATCTCATTATGTCTTTCAAACTTACACACTTAACACCTCTTAGTGAGTTTCTTTTTTTAATTTCTTAACAAGGAAAACTGTAACTAGAGCTATCCAATATTCAGCTCCCTCAGAGACCCAAGAAGGAAATAATACTTCCTAGTAAAACAGAAAGTGCAAGCAAGCAACTTCCAAAAAATGAGTTATGACAGGAACAGCCAGCTTCCTGGACAGTCACCCGAGGTTTTTCTGTATGTTGGGACATCATCTTCAGTCTACAAGTTTAGCATACCTGACAGACTCATTTGCAAAGTAGGATGTACACAAGGCCTACAGCTGGATCTCATATTCACTGTGAGTATTCCATGTAGCAGATAAACTTGAACTCTGTCAATGTCCTGTCATGATTCAGGATTTTAAATTCTGGAAATTGTTGGTGCTTTTAGAATTCAGCTTCTATTCTTCTCAGCTTGTGGGTGGTTTCATCTCCTTTATTAAATTCCAGTCTACCATTGAAAGGTTAGACTCCATCAGCCTAGTTACTTCTTCAAGAATAACTGTTTCACTACACACTAGAAGCCATCAGTCCACTGCCTGTTCAGCTGCCTTCAAAGAAAGAGGCACTGTACCTTTTCCAGATTTCAAAGCCACTTCAGCAATGGTGTCATATTTCCCTGGCCTCAGAAGACACCTGTTGTCAAAGCTGCAACCACACCTGTCTTGGCAAGGATCAGCAGTCCTTTGTTTTGTGCCCTGCTTCTCTATTTTGGACAGCATACTGTCAGCAGTTGATGCAAGAGCACTTTCTTGCCTAGTGGCTAACTTTTGCCACAGTGAAAGTTAACTTTATGTGGAAGTTCTTCAATGCCCTTGTCTTCTCTGAAGTAGATTTGTGCTTCCAGGAGCAGACATGTCTCATAGTCATAAAAAAAGAAAAGAAAATCTATGTTATTAAAATATTTTAAATGCCATATTCTATAGATCTCTGAAGGGTTTGAAGGTGACCTGTCTATCTAAAATATATCTCTGCTTGACCTTGAAAACATATTTAGTATGACTACAAGTTCAATTGTAATATATAACTATTAACTAACTTTCATTTCTTTATATTCTTCTTTTTCTTTTTTGAGCTGAGGATCGAACACAGGGCCTTGCGCTTGCTAGGCAAGTGCTCTACCACTTTATATTCTAATAGTTGGTAATAATGACATTCAAGAATTAGCAAATTGTATTACATGGTTAAATGAACTGTATAGGTATTATCGTGAACAATATTAGAAATATACACATACTATTTTCTAACAAAATCAATCTCAAATTTGTATCACTATACATAATTTGTACACAATATGCAAAAATCTATTTGGCCTATGGCAAGGCAGCTTAGAGACAGGCAGGAAATCCAGAGAGAGAGAGAGAGAGAAAGGAGAGGCAAGGCAGTAATCTACAAGCCATGTGGCAAAGTATAGATTTATAGAAATGGGTTAATTTAAGATATAAGAGCTAGATAGCAAGAAGCCTGCCATGGCTTTATGTAAAAATAATATAAGCCTCTGTGTGTTTATTTGGGACCAAGCAGCTGTGGGACATAGGTAGAAGAGATTCTGCAGGACTGGAGAAAACTTCTGGCTACATTTACCCTTGCAAGTAATTCCTCAAACATTACTAGTCTTTCACAATAGAAAGCCTTGATAACTAACTTTCCTACAGTGCCTCAAATTCATGACTAATTGGCCTAAGAGGACTTTTTTTTTCCATTTGAGATTCTTCGGTTGAGAATTCTGTTTAGACCTATACCCCATTTTTAAATTGGATTATTTGGTATTTCTATGTCTAGTTTCTTGAGTTCTTTATGTATTTTTTAGATCAGCCCTCTGTCAGATGTGGAGTTGAAGAAGACCTTTTCCCATTTTGTAGGCTGTTGTTTTGTCTTATTTACCATGTCCTTTTCCTTAGAGAAGCTTTTAAGTTTCAGGAAGTCCCATGTATTGATTGTTGCTCTCAGTGTCTGTGCTACTGGTATTATATTTAGGAAGTGGCATCCTGTACCAATGTGTTCAAAGCTACTTCCCACCTTTTCTCCTATCAAGTTGAATGTAACTGATTTTATGTTGAGGTCTTTGATCCGCTTAGACTTTTGCTCAGCAACACTATTCATTAGGGAATTTCAAACCTAAATGACACTGAGATACCATCTTACACCTCTCAGATAGGTTAAGATCAAAAGCACTGAAGACAGCTTATGTTGGAGAGGATGTGGAGTAAGGGAAACACTCCTTCATTTCTGGTAAGAGTGAAAACAGCCACTTTGGAAATCAGTATGGCAACTTCTCAGGAAATTGGGAATCAATCTACCTCAGAACCCAAAGATACCACTCTTGGGCATATACCCAAGGGATGCTCAATCATACCACAGGGACACTTTGCTCAACTACGTTCATAGAAGCATTATTCATAATAGCTAGAACCTGGAAACAACCTAGATGCTCCTCAATCAAAGAATGAATAAAGAAAAGTTATATATTTATACAATGGAGTATTACTCATCTGTAAATAACAATGACATCATGACATTTGCAGCAAATAGATGAAACTAGAAAATATCATCCTGAGTGAGGTGATCCAGACCCAGAAAGATAAACATGGTATGTATTCACTCATAAGTGGATACTAGATGTAAAGCAAAGGACTTTGTAGATGTAAACCAAACTACAACCAATAGCTCCAGAGAAGCTAGGAAACAAGGAGGACCCTAAAAGGGATGCATGGATCACCCTAGAAAATGGAAATAGATGAGATCTCCTGGGTAAACTGGGGGCATTGGAGGGGCAGTAGAGGGCATAGGATGGAGGATAAGAACATGAGGGAACAGGATGGTTGAACTGGGGAAAGGATGGAATGGGAAAGCAATGAAAGAGATACCTTGATAGAGTGATCCATTATGGGGTTAGGGAGAAACCTGATGCTAGGGAAAACCCAGGAATCCACAACAATGATACTTGCTAAAACTCCTAGCAATAGTGGAGAGGGTGCCTGAGCTGGCCTTCTCATGTAATCAGATAGGTGAATACACTGTCATTATAGAGGCTACAGCAGATGGAAGCAGATGCAGAGATCCCCAGTCAAGTGCGAGGCTGAGCTCCAGGAGTGCAGTGGAAGAGAGGGAGGAGGGATTATATGAGCAAGTGGGCTCAAGATCATGATGGAGAATCTACAGACACAACTGAACCAAGCTTGTAGAAACTCATGAAATCTAGACGGACAGCTGTGGAGCCTACATGGGAAAGAACTAGGCCCTCTGCATGTGGGAGATAGTTGTGTAGCTTGGTCTGTTTGAGGGGCTGGCAGTGAGATTAGGATATACCCCTCTTGCATGAGCTGGTTTTTGGAGCCCATTCTCTATGGTGGGATGCCTTGCTCAGCCTTGATGCAGGGGAAAGGGGCTTGATATTGCCTCAGTTTAATGTATCAGGCTTTGTTGACTCCCCATGGGAGGCCTTACCCTTTTAGAGCAGTATATGGAGGGTGGGATGGGGGAAGGGAATGGGTGGTGGGGTATCAGAGGGAGGGACGAGAGGGGGAACTATGGTTGGTATGTAAAATGAATAAAAAAAACTGTTTTAAGTTAGTTGTAGGTTTTGTTTTGTTTTTTGTTTTTGTTATTTGTTTGTTTTTGAGACAAGTTTTCTCTGTGAAACAGTCCTGGTTGTCCTGGAACTTAATCTATAGACAAGGCTGGGCTCAGACTCATAGAGATCTGCCTTCCTCTGCCTCCCAGGTGCTTGGATCAAAGGCATGCACCACCACCATCCAGCTGGCATAAGGTTTTTAACTATCCTTCTCCAGTTCATTGATAGATTAAAATATCTGATTCTTTTTTTTTTTTGTTCTAGTTCCTTTTTTTTTTACCTTTCCAATGCCTGGACTGTATCGTCCATCTACTCCCATATCAGTCAATCATCTGTGAGAACCCTAACAACTGCAGTTTGGGAGCTACCCATTTTCTACTACTATGTATGACAGGCTCCCTATCCCCAGCTACCCTGTGACTGATACAGTCCTTAAATCATCAGATTCCTAGACAGACAACCTCAGGCTGGAGAGTTGCAACCAGATGCTTCATTGGTGATAGTTTCAGTAGAAAAACAATAACAACAACAACAAACAAAAATCAACTACAATTAAAAACTACAGAAAACTCAAAGGTATGTGTTCTAAGCTCCTGAATCAAGTATTGGCTGTGTTGGAACTCTCCAAGTGCCTTTACAATGAAATATTTCATGTGTAATCAGGAGCTCTCATTCCTATAATGAGAGGAAACAAGAGTTTTATTCTCCAGAATTCTTTAAAAGCTTGGGGTAAAGTAATAGTTTGCACTGGGATTCTTCAACAGCAATGAGAACAGTCATATGTTTGAAGAACAGTTATTAAAGAGGTCTGTGGTATTCTGAAGTAAGAAAGTTGAGGTTTCATTGATGCTTACATCTAGAAAGTGTCTGGAACATTTTCATGTAAAGTGGTTGTGCTTCTAGAGTCTCTATAATGTGTATTTGTAGAGGGTTGCAGGCATGTTTGTATATGCTGCCATGGTATCTTAGTCAATGTTCTATTGCTATGAAGAGACTCCATTACCACATCATCTTTTATAAAAGAAGGCATTTAACTGGGTTTTAGAGGTTTAGTCTATTGTCATCATGGCAGGAAGCATGACAGCACACAGGCATATAAGATGTTGGAGAAGCTACTAAGAGTTCTACATCTGGATCTTCAGCAAGCAGGAAGAGAGAGACATTGGGCCTGGTTTGGGCTTTTGAAACCTCAAAGTCCACTCCTAGTGACAGACATTGTCCAACAAGGCCACACCTCCTAATCTTTCTCAGGAAGTGCCACTCCCTCATGACCAAGCATTCAAATACATGAACTTGTTGAGGCCATTGTTATTTAAACCACTACACATGATTAGGAGATGGGTAGTAATAAGTAAAGAGAAAAAATTAAGAAAGGAAGTGGTTTTTTTGTTTTTTTGTTTGTTTGTTTTTTTGCCGGGCATGGGAGCAAAAGTCTTTTAATCCTAGCATTCAGGAAATAGAGGCAGGCAGATATCTGTTAGTTCCAGGCTAGCCTGGTATGCATAGTGAAAGTCTGTCCAAAAATACAAACAAAACGGTTGGAAGAGTCTCATTTGATTACAATTGCACAGCCAGAAAGAGAAGACAAAGCAGCCAGAAAAGATGCCACCTACTCAACTACACTACAGACCAGACAGAAGATAAAGCAGGTTAGAGAAAAAGAACCTGAATCAGTATATAATTAGATACACTCGATTACAACTGACATAAAAGATAATACATAAATAAATGTGGGATTCTCATATCATTCATTCTCTAGGGTAGAAATCATATAATCAGTTGCTTTTTAATTAACTGAATTAAATTTCAGCTAAAATAATTTTCTAAAAATCATTTGGTAGAAAACGAATTTAGAATTCATTGATTTGGCGTGATGTACACTTGGACTTGTCATGTTGTTGGTTTTCTTACTTAGATATCCATTTATCTAATAGCTGTGAAATATCCCTTCATACTGTGTCACTATGGTTGGTTTAATAAACAAATTGACTGGCCAATAACTGAACAGAATAAGGTTAGGCAGGAGAGCCAGATCAAGAGAATGCTGGCATGAAGAAGGGCAGAGTCTAGAAACACGAAACACCAGCATATGCAGAGAGAGCAGGAGATAAACATGCCATGCTAATAAAGGTACTTCCATGTGTCAGAGCTTAAATATTGAATATGGGCTAATTTAAATGTAAGAGTTAGCTAGTAACAAGCCTGAGCTACCAGCCGAGCATTTGTAACTAACATTAAGTCTCAGTGTCAGTTACTTGGGAGTGGCCTGTGGGACAGAAACTTCTGCCTACATCTAATAATATTTTTGATTGCTTAAAAATAAATCCAAGTCACCATAGTATTAATTTTTACCTAATTTCCCCCTTTCATACTGACTGTTGTGGGTTATTTGTATACTGTGTAAAGATGTATTTGCTGTGATTGGTTTAATAAAGAGCTTAATGGCAAACATCTAGGCTGGATGTATGTATAGGCAGGACTTTAGGGTAGAGAGAGAAGAATAGAAATAAATCGAGGTACGCAGAAGACTTGCAAAGATGCAGGGAGTCGGATTACAGAAATGTAAAAGAAATAAAGGTAAATACATAAAAGAAAGGTTTAAAGGCCACATGGTAAAACATAGATTAATATAAGCATGTTAATTTAATATATAAGAGCTAATGGGACAAGCATAAGGTAAGGCTGAGCTCTCATAATTAATAAGTGTCTATGTCATTATTTTGGAGCTGGCTGGTGGGACAGAGAAAGACTCACAACAGGCTGTATTTCAAACATTGCCAGTGCAAGTGACACAAAACAGCTAAGAAAACATTTCTGTCCTAAAAGAACTCACAATTCAGTAGCATAAGTAGATATTTAGGTATATATAATACAATATACATGATAAATTAAGAACAGAGTCAGACATGAAATAAATATATTAACTGTCTACCGGATCACAAGTACTAATCATTATTCTGGTTCTCAGAGGATCATGGGAGAGTTTGTTTTTAATATGTGTTGCTTTTACTGTAAACTCAGAGGACTAATTCATCGTTACACTATCAATAGAACAGTAGGTGAGAGTGTATATTTAAAGATTTCGTGTATCTAAGAGAAGTAGGAAATCCTTGGTATTCACAGGGATCTAGTAAATGTTGACTTTCTCCAACAATAATCAGTCTCCCAGGAAAAGGACCTGAGAAGAGGACTTATAGAAGTGAAGATTAAGATTGCTTGGTGGGAGCAGGGAAAAAAAAAAAAAAACGAAAATGGTATGTGCAATGAGATTATCAATAAAAGAACCATTCCAGTTCTACATTATGATGCTTGCTGTACTTGCACACCTCATGCCATAAAGCCCAAGTAAGGTAAGGAAGACAGTAAAATGAAAAATAGCTAGTGTAGTAAAAGAAATGAAGCAGTCACTGGTCATAACTTCTTATAAGGCTGACGATTACAGTGAGCTGATGGAGTGACATGACACTATGGTTTGAGGGAAAGTTATTAAAACTTCATATTTCAAAGAAGGAGCCTGCAGTGTGAAAACTGAAAGAGTTACAGTAGCCAATAGATTATGAGGAGGAGATCTGAGGCTACCTTTTTGCAGTGGAAAGTAGACAGAATGGAAATGAAGTTTGGAATACACTGGAAGAACTGACTAGCTACTCTCAGAAGAGTGGCCACCACCCAGGAGCTCAGGATTGCCTCAGAACTGCACTAGGGGGTATTTCCCCAGTGGTACAGAACGGATGTAATGTTGAGGATGCAGTTTACCTTTAAAATGCCCAGTTTCTTGTTGATCTCTACAGTTCCTGCCAGAAAGACCTAAGTTCTCTCAATATGTATCAGGAAGAAGTGCATATTGAGTGCAACTTGTGAGAACTTTTTGTTCCATGCTGTTAATTCTTCCTTTAAAATAATGTTCTGCCTGGCTGTTTAACAATAAGAAGGATGTAGGATAACAGAAGACTCATTCTTCTGAGCCTCAAAATCTTTATTGCCCTAGTTTTATATACTAAATTAATTGTTAGGCTAAGGCATCTAATACTTTTCCCCTAAATCTAGGAAGATATTTGGGAACTAATCAGAGTTAGAAAGGAATATGCTATGCTAGATGGCTTTTTTAAAAAAAGTAAGCACTGGAGTCAGATGGATAAAATGGGAGAAGCTCAGAGAGTGTCTAGGATGATCAAATGGTTAAGGAAAATAAAATAATATCTGTACCAAGATGCCTTCCCAGAGAGACCAGAAAATGTGCTTGCCTTGTGGTGGTGGTGGTTGTTTGTTCACTTGTTTTTTTCTAGGAAGCAAGATGCTGAGAGTCTCTATCATTCAGGATGCTGCCAAAAAAATGACTACTTTGTGAAAAACGTGGATTTGGTCACACAGCCCACTTAGAAATGACAGCTTGAGGCGAGGATTTGTGGACATCTGAGTGTTTCCTCTTGGATAGAGCTTCTTAGAGAGAAGCAAAGCGGGGCAGACAAAATGAAAAGGCAAGAATGTGGCTCAAGCAAAGTCTCATATTTTGCTTAATCCAAAGGAAAGGTATTAGGGAAAGAATATGCATCAGAATACTGACCCATCCCTGGTACAAGACAGCCAGCTTTTGATAGCTGCATAGTATCATTGGCAATGAACTTCTGTGAGGCAAATCTTGGAGGTGGTGGCCATTTTTGAGGCCTAAGCAAGTGAGAAATAAATAAATTTACCCCGTCAAAGTGTCTAGACAGGAGCTAGCATTTATTTTCCTGCATTAACTGATGGAGGAGCAGAAAAGAGGAGATGAGGAGGCCACCCAGAGTCTTCAGAACAGAAAGAGGCTATGACTTGTAGACACTGGAGAGACAGACAGAAGTGAAGTTACCAGATCAACAAGGCAGGTTCTGACCAGTGCCTATACAAGGCTGTAGTTGGAGACCTTCTTTCCAGCCCCTGCCAAGCCCTGTTAGTCCAATAACCCAGTTATAAAATAAACACACAGACATTTATATTATTTAAACTGCTTGGCCATTAGCTCAGGCCTATCATTGTCTAACTCTTACTCTTATATTTAGCCCATTTCTATTAATCTATTAATCTGCCACGTGGCTTGTGGCTTACCAGTACCTTACATCTTTCTTGTCATGGAGGCAGCTGGCGGTGTCTCCTCGCCCCAGCCTTCACTTCCCAGAATTCTCCTCCTCCTTGTCCTGCCTACCCTATCCTTCCTGCCTGGCTACAGGCCAACCAGCACTTTATTTATTTTAACCAATCAGAGCAACATATTTGACATACAGAACATCACACAGCACAAGGCAGGTCCTGACCAGGACCTATACAAGGCATGTCCTGACCAGCGCCTATATAAAGCAGGTACTGACTAGCACCTATACAAGGCAGGTACTAACCAATACCTATACAAGGCAGTTCCTGAGCAGCACCTTTATAAGGCAGGTACTGACCAGAGCCTACACAAGGCAGGTCCTGACCAGTTCCTATACAAGGCAGGTACTGATCAGTGCCTATATAAGGCAAGTCCTGACCAGTGCCTATACAAGGCAGGTCCTGACCAGTGCCTATACAAGGCAAGTACTAACCAGTGCCTACATAAAGCAGGTACTGACCAATGACTATACAAGGCAGTTCCTGACCAGCACCTATACAAGGCAGGCCCTGACCAGTTCCTATACAAGAAGGTATTGACCAGATGCAGCTGAACCACAGGAACAGAAATTTGACCTGTTGGAAAAATCCAGCAGAAAATGCCATAAAATTGAAGGGAACAAGGACAAAAATTCCCACCAAAGTGCAACAGACCAGGAGACAGCTTCCTATAACTTAGACCTAACAGAAAGCTAACCAAGTGTCCCTTGTATCAATTAACTCTACCTGAGAGCACAATTCAGATGTTCAGATTGTGGTTATTCAGTGACTCCTGGGACAAGAGAACAGACAGGTGGTTAGGGCACCATGTCTCCAACACAGCAGCTCCCCCAAACAGTCTAAATCCAGGGCTCTGTGGCTAGGTTGCGTCCTCAAAAGTTACTATGTATGAATTGATCTTATTTCCAACTTAGAATAAATGAAATATAATTCTCTTTACTAATGCTCAATTGGTTTCTCAGGAGGTGCAAGTATATCTTATAACTACAAACCTTTACATTCTAAAACATATTCACAGTTAACTGGACTCATAATATTCAGTCACCATTAGAGAAAAGGCACTTGACAGTGCAATTTGATCTTGGAAAGGGACATAGGGAACACACCTTTGCCAACAGCACAGATGCATGGAAAATTGTAAACTAAGATAATGGAGGAAAATACAATGATGGAAATATGCAGGTTTCGTGAGGGTTTTGTTGCCCATTTAAAATTGATTTCTGCATTTTAAGTCTAACTTGCATCACTTTATATCAATTACACTGACATTTCCCACAAAGCACAAACATATGTATACATAAACACTATTGGATATGTCACAAATGTAATGTAATATTTCTCATTCAGTGAAGCCATCAGATTATACACAGTGGGTATATTGAAGACAATCATCTGCAGTTACCTGCAGGGATCCTGATAAAATGCCCCAGCCCAACCTCAGGTTTGTCTTGTTATTTCAGTGGTAGATTTGTAAAATGTTTCACTTTTAAACTTACTTTTCCTTGTGAGAAATGGTTAATCTATAGTTTGATAATATGCCATTTTCAGGTCCCTCTGTGTCTCAGGATTCATGCATTTTAGCTGGATTTAGCACATCACTGTTTAAGTCTCCACAAGTATTTATAAGTAGATACTCCCCTTCCTGTGAAGGAGGATTAAGTGTTCTAGAAGCAGGAACTTCTGATCCTTCAGAAGGCACTGCTTGTCCCCATGAGGAGCCTTCAAAGATCAAATGGTGTTTTCATGCAAGAACTTGTTGAAGTGCTTGGAGCAACTGTGCAAGCATCTGAGCCTCTGGTGGCTGAGCGGCCCTTTCTGGGAAATCTTAAATGTTAAGTTGCTAAAAATGTGTGATTAGAGAAGGAGTGAAATGAATTCATGTACTGGAGTAGCCTGAAGGACAGCAAGTCACACGGAGAGAGCAGAACAGTTTGCTCTTTATTTATTTATTCACTTACTTATTTGTTTTTCACTTTATAAGTTCTACCTTTATATCTGGACAGCATCATTTTTCTTTCTGTCTTAATGTTACTTGGTGGAGGTTAGGGACAGGAAATAAGAAAGAAGAAACTGAGACATACAGGACTGGGAGAAGGGACAGAATGTCTAGAAAGGGAATTGTTTCCTGTCTGCCTTGAGGGATATAGGCACAGGAGCAGAGAATGGGATTTGTTTTGAGGCCTTTTTTTCTCTCTCTTTTGTCCTTTAAGAAAAATTGTATCACATGTAAGATAAAACCAAGGACACAAAAGGCAAAATTGCTTAAGACATTCTATAAACTGTAATAAAATGTCTAATATTTTGCCTCCCTGGTGTACCCATCACAGAAGCTCAAGATGTCAGCCTGGACAATCTGTTACCCTCAACTTACAGAAACAACTTAGCATGGTGATTTACTGCATCACCAGAGATGGACACACAAGTGTTCTAAAGGAAATCTTGTTTCTAAGTCCTGTGGCTTCATCCATGTACCTGGAAGTTGCTCTTTCCTCAGTCTAGACTCCACACATCCATCTGGTTCATCAGCCACACATCTTAACATATCCTTGGTGGAGCAAGCCCTAGACTGTTTCATAGAGAATACAAAAAGGGAGAGAGCAGACTCTGGCACCAGGAGCTAGGAACTCAGTGGAAGACCTTCTCCCTCCCCTTTCATCTTCTCATTTTACAGTCATTGAAGATTAAACGCAAATGCTCCATCCCTTTGAGTTATCTAAGCACAATTACTTTCTGGAATTAGGAAATACCAGTGAGGTGTCAGCAGAGACTGAAACACCTGGAAACACTTTTGAAACAAAAAGACATCCAAGCATTCGCCCAGTAGAGTCAACAGAGTCAATGTGTTAGGAGGAGAAGGAAGGACTGGCTAGTGATCAGATGTAGGAAAGGGGGAGGTGTGCTTTCCAAAACCCAGCGAGTGTTCTTGTTAAATCACTGTGCAAAATATGCTATTTAGGAAAACTGATATTGATACCAGTGGTTTTCAAAATTTGGGTCAGTATTATCCAAAAGAAAGATCAAGCAAGCCAAAGGGGCAATTTCAAAATTTCTAACAAGTGCATTATTAAAGTAAGAAAGAGTAACTGGCATTTGTTTAAATAGTAGATTTTTATTTAATACAACCTACCAGTATATTATGTTAACATATTTGATTTAAAATATCACATATGTGATTTGTAAATTTCCATCTTGTATGAGGTCTGGAAATCCAATGTGTGCTTCATATAATTCCACATCTCAGCTTAGACTAGCCCATATTTCAAGTGCTTAGCAGTTACATGTGACATGTAACATGATATTGGGCAGCCCAGTTTTGAACTATACCAGAATCCTATTTGCCCTCATACCAAAGGACAAATTATGATAGTTGTTAAAACAAAACAACAACAACAGCATCAAAACACATATTGAAAGGTAAGGGTAAAAGGGAGAGGGTAGGGTGAAAACTCACTAGAAACACATTCAAAGGCAGGCCTTCTGTGACTAGACTGCATTTGATTACATTTGTGGGGCCCTATCTCCAGAGGACAGTCGCCCCCCCCCCCACACACACACACCATTTGACCCATATTCTCCTTCTCTCTTCTTGCCTAAAAACTTGTTGATTTCCTCAGGCCATTTTTTGGAACCTGGTCCCTAGGAAGTAGGCTTTCATGCTTAAAGCCTCTCCTATCAGCTGAAAACTGCAAAAATAAATTATCAGAGATGATTGAAGTCAGCTACAACTACCAATGAGAGTTAACCACAGTCAGCTATTTGTGGAGAAATAGTTCCAGTTTTTAGATGACTAAAATTAAGGGCTAACAGGCTTGAGTGCATGTGAAACAAAACGTTTCCGAGGTCTGAAACGAGAGCATTTATCAGGTGCCACTTGCTCTGTCAGAGTGGAAAGGGACTGTTGTCAACACACTAGAGAATATAGGTCATACAAGACAATAGGAACATCCATACTGTATGGCAGGGTGGGCACCACTCACCACCTGTTACATGGAATTTACCTGCTATGCCCATCGGTAGTGAACGCGACCAAATACATAGTTATAGATAAAAAGCAGCACCTCTTTAATCTGTGGCAGTATGAAGATTCTAACTCGTACCCTCACCCTCTGCACTTGAGGCTGATTCTTTCTGTGTGAAAGAACCCTCCTGAGATCCTTCCTGAGGTTTAGACCAAGTTCCCACCCCCTTTCTCACACCCTCCTGCCTTCTTGGGTCTCCATCTGGTATTTTCTTTCTGCTCCTTTGGCATTTCCATTTTCTTCTCTATGTTCTTAACATTCCTACTGAGCCCATTTACCTTATTGCCAACCTAGACTGGTGACTGAATGACATCCAGGACCCTAAACTTTAAATCTGAAGAGCCCATTTCTTTTTACAACACACCCTTGAACTTGCTCAGTTGCTGCCTCAAATCTTGCCTGGGGCCAGTAATTTTATTTTCCTAAAATAAAAGTCTCACTCTCCCAGATCTCCAGTCAGCATTCTGCAGCTTACTGCCCACTTCATCTAAGAAACTCCACACTGTCTGTCATAACATCTAAACTCATATTGGTGTTTAGTCACTAACTAAAAATCATTTTTACCTTGGAAGAGGAATTATTTTTGAAAATAGGCAACCGACATTAAACATTCTGGATCTTCGCAGTCTCTGTAGTTTTTCTTTGCTCTTACTTAAGCTTTCTTTCTTTCTTTCATTCTTTCTTCCCTTATTTATTTACTTATTTATTTTTCTTTCTTTTTATCTCCATCTGTTTCTACCAATCCAATTAAGGAAAACCAACTGTTTATTCACAGCACTTATGACACTGAATGTTTGGGTCTTTCATCTAACAATCAGTTCTGCAACATTTTGGCCACCAACTAACTCAGCATCCTATTACTTATTTCAATTTCGATACCAGCCTTCTAAAGTTTTTGTAGACTTCAGACATCACAGGCTTGGTCACACACATCTGGTGTCCACTCCAGACCCAGGTGCAAGAAGCAAGCCCTAGGGTTATTTATAAATCTGTCTGACTTGGCTACCTTGTGGTCTTGGATGCTGGTGCTGCTGATCAAGGTAGAGTTCTCCAGAGAACTGCATTGGATCACATCCCCACCCCTCCTGGATTCCACAACCAGCTCCTTTATGCTTCTTGTGAGTTAAACCTGAATAAATTCCATTGATTATCAGATAGACTTCCTGGAATTTCCTCATTATTTACAGAGGCATGGCCGGTTAAATGATTGACTCTACCTGGCTCATCTTCAGCCCTCTCCACTCCCTACAGGTCTTTGTATAAGGCTGGAAGTTGTAACCTTCTAGTTCATCCTTGGTCTTTTCAGTGACCATCCCACAAGCCGAGGATATGTTGGGGGCTCTCAGACAGCAATCATCCACCTTCTAGACTGAAGTTACTCTGGAGAGAAAGAATCTTAGAAGCTTCTGTGTAAAGAACCAAGGATCAAGACAAAATATTATGACAGCAGAATGATCCTAGAACCCTGTTCATCCTAAAAACCATAAGGACTTTAGGACCTCTGTGTTAGAAACGGGGGACAGAGACTAAACATATATATGCTTATTCTCCCATACATAGTTTGGATGGACACTGAGAACAGTCAGCAGCGAGACTGTAAATTCTAGGCCCTCATAGATATTAAATCTCTGCTCAAAATAAGCAAATATTTTCTGATACCAGATGGGCTTTGGTGAATTTGTTCAAGGTGCTGTGCAGTGTGGAAAATGCAGTCAGAGATTGAGTTTCTGGGAAAGCGTTGCTGGCTGGTACATTGAGTAGGCGTTGGAACATTCGTTCTGGGTAAACTTCTTTACAATGAAATCTGTCAGAAAACAGCTTCTGCAGATACAATACCCCAACTTTCATTTAATTAGTATTTCTTGAGCCTTTAAAGAGAACATGTGCATGGATCACCACTCATGAATATTAACCAGAAATGACAAAAATCTTACAAGTAATTATTGCCCTGGGAGTGCTTTACTTGGTTAAGCAAATCTTTTGTATTCATCAGCTCACTCTCAACTGGTTCTTAATTGTTTAAAAATGAACTAGCTTCCTAATTGGATCTCATGCAGATCACAGCTTGTTGTGAAAATCCACAGCAAAATGAAGCTATACAAATATTAAACCACAATGCAGGACTTTGGGGAAATTTTTAACTTATTGGAAGTGGAATAGGGCCTGGAAGTTTTCGTGGAATCACTGGTGAATTTTTGCAAAACAGAAGGAAGGGAAGAATGAAGAAAGAAAGGGAGGAAGGGAGGGAGGCCAGGAGGGAGGGAGGAGGGAGGGAGGAATCTGTTATATTACATATTGGGAAAGAAAAATATGTCATCTTACAATACTGAAATGGTTTATTCTAGAACCAAATCTTGAATGACCATGGCCCAGGAAAACAGATTTAGACTATTCCATTTCCATGTTTTCCTATGTGGAAGTTTTAAAGTAACAGAATAAAGAAAGTTATGGATCTACGCATTTTTTACAATACACTGGTAGGTTATATTATGTAGGTTATATTAACAAGATGGGAAACTCGAGCTATGGACCTTAGATGCTATCTTATTGCATTTTTAGCCCTTGGATTGATAGAGAATATGGTTTTGTTAAACATTCCAAATCCTTTTGTCAGTGTATAAGAATGTTAGATTTGACACAACATTGGACAAGGAGTGGCTCTCTAGGGGTGAAAGATACCCCAAGAAAAACTGTAATTGGACTTCCAGACCTGCAACATCCCAACATTCCATGGTCACTGAAGTTTTAATTAATGAAGTCTGAAGACCGAGCTTCTTTTCAGCAATTCTTGTTCACATCATTTACATATAGATTATTTGACTTCTTGCTTAGTTTTGTGAGCTCTTCATACATTATGGGTATCAACTCTCTGTCGGATTACAGCTGGAAAAGATTACCTCCTGTTTTATAGACCTTTACATGATTTACTGTGGAGAAGTTTTCTTTTTTCATGAGGTTCTATTTGTCAGTTTTGTTAGCTTTATTTTCTGAAGATCTAGAATCCTATTCAGAAAATCCATGCCTATGTCTTTATCTTAAAGTATTTTTCCTGTTTCAAAATTCTAGGTCTTACATTATGGTCTTTGATACATTCGATATCCTTCATTATAGCAAATACAAATACAAATAAAACCTTTTTCTTAGAAAAGTTTTGAGAAATGTCCTGACTCCAGCCTTATCTGCACTCTAATATGGTTAAGGAACCGATGATTTCTCAGTAACCCATTCATCTCTGCATCCTCCTACAATTCCAGCTGTGGCTCCACAGACTCAGCTGAGACAGAAGCCTCTCAATATGTCTCAAGTGCCTACTGTTCCCTGAAGTCATCAATCATTTGGATATTAACACTCAGGCTACAGATAGAACACTTTCCTTGCTGCTCCTACTATGGTGTGCATACTATCTTCTCACAGATTTGACAAATTTTCAGGTAAAGGCAACAGTCACAGTGTTAATATACTCTCTCAAATCCTCTAAACTTCAGAGAAATGGAATTATGCATTTTGTCACTCAAGACCTATCCAGACAAGGAATAAAAGCTTATCCTCTCTAAAAATCAAACAAGAGCAAAATTAACAACAAAATCTGTTTATAAAGATACTCACTGTTAATAGAGGGTAGAATATGACATGAACAAGTTTTTCAAATTTTTTTATATTCTGGTGAGATGGCTCAGTGGGTAAAGGCACTTGCCGTCAAAACTGAGGAACTGAATTTCATAACTGGAACCTACAGTGTGGAAGGAGAGAAACTATTTCTACAATTTGGCCTTTGGCCTTCCAAGAATCATGGCATGTGCACGCACACACACACACACACACACACACACACACACACACACACACACAGAGAGAGAGAGAGAGAGAGAGAGAGAGAGAGAGAGAGAGAGAGAGAGAGTCAGACAGACAGACAGAAAGAGAAACAGAGAAATAAATTTAAAATTTTTTAAATCTTATCTTTCCCTATAAAGTAATGATCATGCAACATTATTTAACACAAAGCAACATAAGTATTTTCTTCTTTATTGTCTTAACATATAAAATTATGTGTTTCATTAGCATTATTTTATGCATACACCTTATTTAGAGTTTGCTCATACTTGCCCACAACTGTGACCCTTCCACTGGTCCTGAAATAGCACCACTTCTAATTTCATGTCTGAGATACATTCTGCATAAGAGAAAAAGTATGTCATCTCCACCCCCTTTATCTATCTTTTAACAACTCCTGCATGAACATGCCTCTCATTAACTAGATCCTTCACCCCTACTGTTTATGGCACTGGTACTAGTGTTTATATACTGACACAGCTATGGACCCTGATACCTACAACAGTGCCCTGCCTCCATGATATGCTGATACAACAGTGGCATAAACATTGTAGGGGTAATCAACTACACTCTGAATGGATTTAAGACCCACTCCATGAGCTGGAACCCATACCCGGCACTGCGGAGTGTCCAAGAACCTGAGACTGGATAGGTCGGCCATGGACCTAGGACAAAACCAAATACTATTGTTTTGCTAAAGTAACATAGCAATAAAATAACTCCTAACAACATTTTATACTTTCCCACAGGCTGGTGTCTAGCTCAGCCATTGTCAGAGAAGTTTCTTTCTGCAGATGAGAACTAACACAGAACCACAAATAGACAATGGACAGAGTCAGAGTTTGTAACAGTTGATCAAAGATGGAATATCTTCATCATATCCTTCCTGTACAAGCTCGGTTCACTATGCAAAAGATGTGGCAGAAAGATTGTCAGAACCAGAAAGGATGGATTATACTCAGGAAACAGTGTCACTCAGACACAACAGGGCTGATGAATATAAGAACTCATAGAGACTACAGCCTGCACAGATTCAAATCAGATGGTGTGATGATATATTGTGTATCCAATAAAGCTTGCCAGAGGATCAGAGGACAGAGCCAGCCTCTAGACTAGACATAGAGGCTAGACAGTGGTGGCACACACCATTAATCCTGTCACTCGGGAGGCAGAGATCTGTCTGGACAGTGGTGGCACACACCTTTAATTCTGGTACTGGAAAGCACATACACCTTTAATCCCAGGAAGTGACCTCAGGGTGGAGAAAGGTATATGAAGTGTGAGGAAACAGGAACTAAGGCAGTTCAGCTGAGACCCTTTTAGGTGAAAACTTAGAGGATTTCAGTCAGAGGATTCATGGAGTTGGTGAGGGAAGAGGTGGTGGCTATGGCTTGCTCTGTTTTTCTGAAATTTCAGCTTTTACCCTAACATCTGTCTCCAGGATTTTTATTATAAGAACATTTAACATTCGAACAAGATGGGATCCCAGTGCTCAGGGTAAGGGGAGTGGACACAGGCTCCCATCCCTAACCAAGAAGCTGTCACCTATTGGCACCCACTTGCAAAGAAAAACTTAGTTTTCACCAATAGATTCTCACTAAGGATATTAACCACGTTTAAGGGTAGGCACCATGCTTAGCAGTAGATGACCAACACAAAACAAAGTCAAGGGGATTTTTGTAGACTTCTTGTTTCATATTGATTTGGGGGCACATTTTTTTTTGTCTTTTTAGTGGTTTGCTTGCTTCTAAGTGTGTGTGTGTGTGTGTGTGTGTATGTGTGTGTGTGTGTGTGTGTGTGTGTTGTGCTTTCTCTTTGTTCTTTTTGTTTAGGCTTTTCTTTTTGTTTTTTTTATTATTCTAGTTTGTTTGCTTTTTATTGTTTATCTGTTTGTTTTCCATAGAAAGAGAGAAAAAAGTTGTGAAGTTGGACGTGTGGGGAGGTCGAGAAGACCAGGGAGGAGATGGGGGAGTGGAAACTGTGATCAGAATATGTTATATGAAAACATTTATTTTTAAAAAAACATAGAAAGAAAAGATAAATGCCCAGGGGCTTTGTATTCAGTCAGGCTCAGCTGAGGTTTCATTTAAAGCCAGTCACTGGTGAATGCAGACATACAAAGACCTTGTCTCCTTTCCTTGATGGAGCTTCCTGTCTGACAGGATGAGTCATTGAGACTGCAGCTAGAGTCTCTCCCAGTCCACTCATCCTTACCTTAGAGCCCAAGAACATGTTAACAGCTTCCAATGTGCTGATTGCCACCATAAAATCTTCCTTAGTACACAGTCTGTTACAGATGTGGACTCAAGACAGCATCCCCAGCATCTCTACTGGTACACACTCTCCTGAAAGTCCTAAACAGTGTGAAAACCAACAAGGACAAGGAAAGACACAGCTTCGTGAAGGAAGAAGTAAAACTGTCATTATGTGTAGGTAATTCGGCTCTACAAAGAAGAATTGAAATAATCCACTAATAATTATCATGATCAGTGAAATAATTAAAGACATCAGAAATGTTTTTAACATTCTAAACAAAAATCATACATTTTAATTGTAAAAACTCTGTCATTTTTCATATCACAAAAATAAAATACCTAAAGAATAAATGTAATCAATGGTGTCCAAGAAATCATAGGACCACAATGTATTATTGGGAATAATTAAGCAAATCCTGGGTGAACGAAAGTAAAACCATGCTGTGGGCGAGAAGAGATTGTTTTACAAAGATGCCAATTCTCCTTAGATTGACTCACAGATTCACAGCAATCTCAGTCTCAGCAAACATTAGTGGGCGTGAGAAGCCACAGAACACATGATCCCCATGGGTCAGTTTCACTATTGTGAGAGACTGGCACTTCCCAGGTTATTTTTCTCACGTAATGAGAGAAATGGACAAATCAAGGCTAACTGAGCAAGCTTCTTCGCACATCGTGTCCACAGACAACATCTCAGTGACCAAAGCCAGGTATGTCAAGCCCACTGACTGCAAAATAAGATGGCTTATTATACATAGCTTCCTCTATTGAGGTTTTTAAAGAAATGCAGGAAGTGAACAAAATTTTATAAATATCAATTCATTGAAGTCAAAACCCTTGCATATTTTTCTCTGTAGTTATGCTGTTAAACATTAAAAAATGGAGAAAATTAAATTTTTAAGTCATATTTTTTAATAGTAGTTCACCAAGGGTTTTAATATTTAACAAATATATCGCTTTAAATTTTTTATTTTATAATCTTTCTTAGGTTCTCAATTTAGTAAGTACTGTGGTATGCAGAGTGGAGCTGATTATAATACTAGCAATTGTGCTGAAAGAAAAGGAAAAAAGTGTTCATAAAGAATATTCTGAGGAAAGATAGACTATTTTCCATCTGGATAGGAGGATGTTTTATGCAATATTTTGTCTATATCTAAAGTAAAAATCTAGGAGCTATAAATGATTACTGCTTCACTGTTACATATCTTTCCAATTTTAGCATGAATATCCCAATCTTTTAACATCTTTATAATCAGGTGTGTCTGATAGTTTCATATCTCATTTATGAAGGATTTTTCATGTACTATGTTATTCTACTTTTTTTGAATCTGCATTGGCAATGCAGTACCCACTACTGAATTTGCTATGGTCTTGAATAGTTATCTCAAGTTTTGATTTACTACTACCTCAGAAACTTGAAGTTCATTGAAAGGAATTATTTGTACTCATTAGAATAACTAAAGCTGTGCTAAAATTAAGCTATGCTAGTATATATTAGCGTAGTTTTTACTTAGTATATACTAGATGTCAAATACTGTCCTGGTTTGAATAAAATGGTCCTCAAAGGTTTGAATGCTTGGTCCCCAGTTGCCAAAGCTCTTTGGGAAGGATTAGGAGGTGTGACCTTGTTGGTGGAGGTGTGTCACTGGTGTGGCTTTTGAGGTTTCCTACTCTGCCACCATTCCTAATTAGCTCCCCCCTCTGGCTGTGGATAAAGATGTCAGTTGCTGTGCTGTGCCTGCCTGCTTGCTGCCGTTCTCCCCGCCATGATGGTCATGGACTTTAACCTTCTGAAACCATAAGCCCCAAATTAAATAATTTCTATTATTACCTGCCTTGGTCATGGTGTTTTAACATACCAACATAAAAGCAACTAAAGTTAAAAGACAAATACAGTAGTACTATATTAGAACTACTATCAATGTTATATGACTCCAATGATAATAAGTCTTCAATCAGAAGTATCATGGCACCATTTTACTCTTTGTGTGAAAAAGTGGAGGGTACATGCCCATGGTACATCCCAAGGGATGCCAGAACAGGATTTATTCACAGCTCATCGCCTACTGCTTTGAGACAAGTCTCCAGTTGAATAGGAAACTCACTGTATCTTCTAGAGTGGCTAGCAGCCACCCCTCAGGTTCCGCCTGTCTCCATTCTCAGTTCTGGAGTTATTGGCATACACAACCATGCCCAGCTTTTTCCTTGAATGCTATCAATTCAAACTCAGTTCCTCATTCAGGCAGAGCAACTGTCTATATGTTTTAATCCATCTCCCTAGATACTATTTTATTCTTAATGAAAAGGCTTAAGGTACTTGGTTTATAAATCAAGGAATCCCTTGAATTTGTTACGTTGTAAAGTTTACTATAGTTCTAACTGAAGCTAAACATATTTCAGTTTTCTAAGCATAAGTACTGTACTTTGAATACAGTGACAGACTATAAATATTGGAGCTGACTCTTGGTTGAATTTTGGAAAAGCTCATATTTATTTGTAGCCCAAATTTTCCAGGAAGTTTAAATGCATACACATATTTTTAACCATTGTGCTGCCTAATTTACATAACTCATACGTTTTGATAGTCTCCACAAAAACTTATCCACTCATTAATATTTCATGAAATCTTCATTGCTACCACAGAATTTACTTTTCATGCACATAAGATTTCAATGGGGAAAAGCATTGTAATGTTTGTAGTTTAGATTTCTAAAACCATTATGATGTTTCATGTACCTTTCAAAAACTAACTTTAATATTTATTGAGATGATAGATGCAACCCTAGAACAATTAAGTATCTGTGTTAAGTATCTGTGTTAGCACAAAAATCAGCACTTTCTTTTAACACTGAGTACATACTTGGTTTTCCTGAATCTTGCAGGTTGGAAAAACCTCATCTCTTCTCCTAGAGATGATTTTGCTGCTGAATGTTTCTATAAAGCCATATCTTGGTCCCTATAAATTGCATTTGAATTGCTGCAATCAATTGGCGAGGACCCCGGGAAGAACTAAATATGTCCCACAGTTGATTATACAGCCCTGTCTGTCATTTGAAGGGATAATGAATTCAGAATAGATGTACATTTGCTCCTGTTTAAACATATTATATAGTTTAAGCAACTGCATGAAGCACAGAAGTGAAGACTGGTGTAATGGGACAAAATTTTCTTGACAAGACACCCATGTTGGGCAGCTCACTGCCACATGCAATTCCAGGTCTAGAGGAATCTGATATCTCTGGCCACCTCGGGGACCTGCATACAAGTGCACATACCCACTCCCACACATGTTGAGGAATATTATTTTAAGGTGTGTTACTTTTGTTCATGTTGTATTTGTTTAACTCTGGGAAACTGTGTTACTGTGCCTGTCTAAAACACCTGATGGTCTAATAAAGAACTGAATAACAAGACAGAAGAAAGGACAGGCAGGGCTGGCAGGCAAAGAGAATATATAGAAGAAGAAATCTGGGAGAAGAGTTAGAAGGAAGTAGCCAGAGGAAGAGGAGGACTCCAGTGGCTAGCCACCCAGCCACCCAGCCACCCAGCAAGCCATAGAGTAAAAGTGAAAGGAAAGATACAAAGGTAAGAAAAGGTAAAAGCACAAAGGCAAAAGACAGATGAGTTAGAAAAAAAAAAAAAGTAATGAAAAACTGGCAAGAAATCATCCAAGATACGGCTGGCATTTATAATGAAGAATAAGCCTCCATGTGTGATTTATTTGGGAGCTGGGGTGGGGGGTGAGGGAGCAGGCCCTCCAAAGAGCAGAAACAACCAATAACACACACATATACACATAATTGAAAATAATCAAAATAAACATTTTAAAAGGCAATTCTCTGGTACACATGCTACACATATGAAGCCATAACTCCTAATCCAATCCAAGGAGGTCACTCTCCTAGACACAAACAGACTTGAGTAAAAATGACAGGAATCTCCTTGACAGTAGGGTGTGTGATAATTAAATGGAGCCGAGCCACTGAGATGTGTTTCTAGTTTTAAATTCATCATGTTTTATGCACATTGTTGGATCTTTAATACTGAAATGTTTCTCATTGTCATTTTCCAATGTTAGTCCCCAATAATTCCTCTCTTCATTTATGTAAATCACTTTATTCTTCTGCCTTTGAATTAAGACTGTTGTAGAGCAGGTTTTGAAAGGAAAAAAAGAAAACCAGCAGATGTGACTTTGGGGAACTTCTTTCTGATCAAGATCTTAGCAGTATTGGGAGCTTTGCTTCTAGACTTGAAGCGTTACTTGACATATTTCTTGGGACCAAATCCTATGCTAAGGAGCCCCAAACCTTCACATGGTTCCATGTCAGCAGCAAAGTCAGCAGAACAGCACTCAGTTGGAGACGAGCAGCAACTCTGCCCAAACTATATGACACTTCAGATTTTCCAGTCACTCCAGGACTTCTCTGATGATCAACAACAGAATTACAGAATCCTACTGCATGGTAAGTTATCACTTTTACCTACTATATTTTATGTGAATTTCATAAAATAGTAAAAATACAATTTTATAAATTTCAGAATTTAAAAACAGAATTTCAAAGAACCCTCCCAATAGGAAAGAATTAATTTTAGCTACCATATTTTTTATTAAGCATGAAGAAATGAAACAATTGCTATATAGTTGTTTTTTTTTAGTTTGAATCTACAATATAGTGGTATAGTCCAAAAACAAACTGGTAATGAATAGAAAATACAAAACTGAGAAATTTTTAATTGTCTTTAAAATGATTGAAAATATTTTATGCATTCATACAAGCAAATGAAAAACATTATATTGCTTACACCTCAGAGGTTATAAGTCATCATTTATAGGAGGCTATTGCACAATATTCTACCTTGAGGTGAAACCATATTAACTCTTCTATACTTGCCTCTGTAGGTTTTTTAGATTTTCATGATTGTAAGCACAATGATAGAATCTAAATAAATTAGACTTCCTGTCTCACTGAAAAATTAATAAGGGTACAATTATGACCATGTCTAACCTTTTTGGATATATGTCTACATTATTCTTCATGGAAGTTTACAACCATTTGTACCATCACCTGTAAAGTGAGGACATTCTCTTTTCTCACTTTTCATACTTCTGTGACATAAATTAATGTATAAATACATGATTACCCATGATTTTTATATAAAATGAGAGTAAGCTTTGCCATTCTTTTAACCTCCCTGTTCAGCCTGACATGCAGGAAATATACAGTGCATAAGTGTATTCAAATATGAATGGATTATCTTGACATATTTCACTCAAATTGCTTCTCAAGAGGTTCACAAATCTCAAGGCTACACTGTTTGCACAGTCTATCTGAATCTTCTTGTCCATACCAAGAAATCATTCAAAGAGTATAGGACTCTGAACTTCCTCTAACAGCATGCTTAGAAACATTTGCTTCCAGCTACAGCACACCTTTGTCCTTTGATCTGAAAATTCCTGAACTAGTTTTGGCATAAAATGTACCTTCAAGCACTGTGGCTATCAGAACACTGGCATGGAAATATTTTTTTTAATTTAAAGCTTATAATGTATACAATGACTTACTAATGTGTATACTTCATCTTAAAGCTTTGCTATATCCTTTGGGGGGAGGGCTCAACACATAAGGAGAAAGTAGGCACTCAGGTAATTGTTTATGAGATTTCTTCTTTTTGAATCTGGGAATCCCCAGTTTCACAATACTTATAAGTTTCTGCCATCTGGGTGACAGTCACAAGCTTTCTCTGACACAGAAAGAACAAAGCAGAAAGTGAAAATCAACTTTGCATAAAGGTCAGAGTGAATGATGAAGACACCAGAAGAGGCAAATTCAAAATGGACCATGAAATCCCCACATATCTATGCCAGGTCCTCATAAGCTTTCACTAACCAAGTAAGGCAAACACATGAAAGCTATGTAGGACAATCAAACATTCTTGTTCTAAAGAACTATGAAATGAACTACTGGTGATCATGGAGTGTACTGGCCCCCCTAACATGTGCAAGATCATGAGACAAATTCAGGACAGGTTAGATGCCTCTAACAATGTCCTGGTTGATCACAGCTGTGTTAAAATCTTTCCATGAAAGGCTCCCGTGGATCTGGGAAAACCCTGTTCATGGCAGAATTGCAGAAGCCAAAGCAGTATTAATGAGAGTGCTCGGTTGTGGGCAGGTGACCTGTATCCATCTTCCCCGAGGAAGGCTCAGGCAGCACGGATGGTTGGGATGCACTGTATGAGAAAAGAATCTATTTTCAATTTTTAAGTACTCGAATCCTAGAGTTTGGGGCATATCCTTCAGCCGGGACAAAAGTGAAATAGAAATGCCCAGAAAACTGACTTTGGCATGCTTCCTAAAGGCATTCATGAAACCTATGCAACATGGAACCCATGCAGGCAGGATACAACCCAAGCACCTATGCAGGTGGAATGGAGTGCCTGATCTTGCCCTACGCAACACTATGACTTCTCCAGCACTGTGCATATAAAAACAGAGCAGATCACAAAATTTCCTCTTAATAGTTGTGAAGTAAAAAGCTATTAAGTGTCTAATTTATGTTTCAGCTAACGTAGAGAAAAGAGACCTAACAAAAACAAACCAGGTGTTATAAGCCTGGAATCATGTTTGTCTCTGCAAAAGTATCACATTATACTGATAAGTTAATGTCGCTACAAATGCTCTCCCAGCCTAGTCCTCAGAGTTCCCACAGAGAATTTACAAATCTAAGCTTTAGTGATTTCTATCACATACAGACAAGGACATAGGAGTCAACAGTCACATCAATGAGTTCAGACACTGAAATAATTAGATACTGAATATAGAATATATTTGGTGTATAAATCTACATCGGGAGTATCAAAGAGAAAATTTTAGATGGTGGGCTAGGGAAAAGACTATCAAAATATTTAAAGCAGACTTTATTTTTTTGAAGCAGGTGTGGAGGCCCACAGAGGTTTCCTACTGAGATCTGAGCTTGCTTCATTAGAAAATTGCTTGACCACGTGTGGTTCCCAGCTGATTGGAAAGGTCTGCACTTGGCTGTGCTAGGAGGCAGTTTCTTGCGCTACCCCTTGGCTTTCCTATAAAAGGCCCTTTGGAAGAGACAGAAGGGGCCAGTGGATAAGGATCCAGGCCCTCTTGAGGCTATCCTGTGTTTCTCTCCCCTTCTATCCTTCTAGCTAAATATTTCTCACTTCTCCCTCCTCAAGAGTACCCTGGGGAGAAAGTGAAAAGGGTCCTCCCACAGAAAAATGGGTAGGACCCCCACAAGCAGGGTCTTTAGAAATAAATAATAATTGAAATAAATTAATTGGGACAAGCAGTAGATTAAGACAAACTGAAGGAAGGATGACTGAATGATAAGCTGGACTTGAGGACATAATCGGATACTCTCTACGTAAACTGGACCTAGAAAGGAAAACTGGGGATGTCAGAGAGTCTGGGCAGTGTTGAGAGAAGAGTCATGGTAGTGTCATAGGATGTAAGGGCATTAGCGGCAGGGCATGGTGGGTGACCATGATCTGGCAGAAAGAATAGCCTTCATTTGAAGGTAGACCCAATCCAGTCTACTGGCAATAAAATGAAGAAAAGAAACTCCCAGAGAAAGAGGGAAATATCAGAAAAAGTCTAAGAAATCATAATGATTGGAAGGTTCAATAGTATCCTTACTATAAAAGAATAATCTTACATAAATGCTTCAAATTATAAAGGAAAATCCACAATTTCATCCAAGCAAGCTCCAACAAGCATGCCAAGATATTTTCAGATGAAACAAGTCTCAAAACTTTACCCTTCAGGGTGTTAGAGACGGCTCAGAGGTTAAGAGCTTTTGCAGTTCTTCCAGGGGAATCTTGAGTTTAGTTCCTTGTACCCACAGCGGTGACTTACAACTGCCTGTAACCTGAGCTTCAAGAGATCCAAAATTCTGTTCTGATATTTGTGAGTATGCACAAAAATCCATACCAAAAAACGTGCACACACACACACACACACACACACACACACACACACACACACACACACACTACTTTCCTTCTGTTGCCCCTTCTTCTCGAAGTCTTTGGAAAATGTGGCACACCAAAACCAAGACACAAGCCTAGAAAGAGGAAGTCCTGGCTAGAGCTGGTGCTAAGAAGAGATGATTCAACAGAACACAGGAAGGGGAAACCCAAGAGGCTCCCAAACAGGATTCCCAGACTATGATGAACCAAAAGGGCACTCAGTGTGACTGAGAACAAAGCCGGTGGCTATGGTGCGACTTCCCAGGAAAGATGAAACCACAAAAACACCAGACACACCTGCAGTCCTTAGATGACTTTCAGAAAACTACCAAGGGGTGTGGCTGTGCGTGAGAAACACAGAAAACACAGAAGGAAAATGAATCTTGTGCTGAAAGATCATCATGGTTCCTCCCCCTGTCGAGTGGGAACCGGCTCCCTACAAACTGTAAAGATGTAAGAGAGTGCCTGACTGGAAGTCATGCCTTGGAGTGGGGCACTGAACATAAAGTCAAGACACGGTGCTTAAACGAGACAACAAACAAAAAAAGAAAAAAGGCCTTACTTTACTTAGAGATAAAGTTACAATTACTTCCAGCCCAAACACTTGTCAGAGGTGAAAATGCACAGGGTGGCCACTGGTGGAGGTGAAGGGAAAGAGAGAGACGTGCCGCTATTTTCCTTAAGCTACTTTAGAGTCAGAGGAGTGTGTCCTGAAGTAATAAAGTGAGTTATATATGTCAGGATAGAATTTCTAGTTGTCACACTTTAAAAAATTTAGTGAAGTTAGTTTTATTTAATACGATGCATTGAAAAACCATTTTTTCATATGTAAACATTACAAAAGTATCTAAGGGGACATTTTGCATTCTTTTTAACAGTGTATTATAACTAACAAGTGGTTTGCAGTTGCAGCTCCTTCCAATCAGGATTGGCATCATTTCAAGCACTCAATAGCCACACTAGGCTATTGCTTCCTCATCTGACACAATGCTTCCACAGTTGGTGTACATGTAACTGTAATGTCTTCCAGAGGTTCTGCAAGTAGATGAAGACTTTATAAACAGTTCTATAGTGTAAATTCTGATTGGTCTTAATAATAAAAACCCAGAGTCAGGTATGGGGGGATAAATGCTGAAAGATCAGAGAGAGACAAAGGAGCAAGCCACAGACCCTTCTTACCTCATCATGTCCTCAGCCTGAAAGAGGTGAGCTCCTGTCTCCTCCCACCTTATATTCCTCTCTCCACCCAGCCACATCTCTGCTTGTCTCCACCTCCCTAATGCTAGGATTAAAGGCATGTGACCCTCCCAAGTACCGGGATCAAAGGTATGAGATCCCAAGGGCTGGGATTAAAGGTGTGTGCCAACACTGCCTTGTTTCCACAGTTAACTAGTGGCTAGCTCCGTATTCTGATCTCCAGGCAAGCTTTATTTGTTAGAGCACACACATAATATGACCACACAATTCAGCAAATAATTCTTTTATATTAGTTACTGGTTTCAGTAATAAATTACTCAAGAATGTGGTGACTTGATTCATGAATATTTTTCATCTCATTTTTTTTTTCTTGTGGACCAGGAACCCAGATACTACTTCTCTGGGTACTTTTATATCAAGATCTATAATGACAGTGCAATCAAAGTGATATATAGATCTTCACATACCCTAAGACTCACTTAGGGAAGCCTATCTTTAAGCCCATCGTGTGACCTTTGGCCAAAGACAGGAGCTCCTTGTTGCATGAGCATCTTCTTCGACCTACTCATGACATGGTGTTGTATAGCTATTTCTTCCCAAATAAAGCATCACTTCCTAGGAGCCTGAGAGATGGTGCAATGGGTAAGAGCATCCTTTGCTATTGCAGAAGATTATGGTTTGGTTCCCAGCATCCACACAATGGCTCACCACCATCTATGACTCCAGTTCCAAGGGATTTGACACTTTTTTCTGACCTCCACATGCATCAGGAATGCATGTGACGCACATCCATACATACAGACAAAACTCTCATATACACAAAATAAATAAATATAAAAAGTAAAAATAAATAGATAAATAAATTCCTCCCTAAAGGTACATACAACTTGGGAAGCTAAGGAAATCTGAAAGGATCAGAGAGTTTCCAGATTCACAAGACCACTCCTCAATGTGATATAAATGGTAGTGATGTTGGAGAAGAGAAGACCCTCTGGTGGAGGTGCCTTCAAGTTGGGCATGGAGCTCCAGGGATGCAGCTTTTATGAGGCATGACCAATTCTGGTTTGTTATAAGTCCCACGTCTGCAGCAAAGACAGGATGACAGAATTCCAGAAAGAAATTTTCCAGGTTTTTAATCACTGTATATCTGTTTGTTTACTTTTGAAATCAAAGCCTCCTAATTTAAATCCTTGTCAGCAACTTCACGAGTTTTTCAGTAAAGGACAACAGGGTCATAAAATCATAAAGGTCTATAATGAGCTACTCACTAGAGTATTTTTTCTGTCAGTTTTTGAATTTAAAACAAAAGTTGCAGAACTGCATTCCTAGGTGTCTTCTCTTTCCACAGCTAGATTCACCCAGACATCTCTGTAACGCCCACACTGCATTGCTCATACAAAGAGGGATGTTGGCAAGTCTGTAGACAAAAGCAATGGGCTTTTCTTGGATTATGACCTAGGAAGATAAGGGTAATTCTTCCTGTTTACACAAAGGTTATCAATATTTCATTTATGATCATGATATTGTTGCTTAAAATGGTGTTAATGTTGTTACTTGAATCAGTTTTTCAAGACAGAATACGCAATGAGGCATATTTTCTTTCTAAATATCATAATATTTTATTTATTCATTATTTACTTACTTTTGCAGATCTAAGGATAAAACACATAATCTTGTATTTTTAGGCAGACAGCCTACTACTGTACTGTACATAATACCCCCAGAATTTTGTAATTTTTAATCTGAACTCACCATTTTGAATAAATACACAGTACCATTGCATACACACACACACACACACACACACACCACTCTTTTCTCACACCAAAGAGGTTTTATATTGTACTTAGTTAGATTTCATTGATCAGCATTTCAAAAAAGCAGCAAATGAAATCTCAAATGCTTTATTACAAATTACAATGTGATTTGTAATTAAGTAACCTCAGTGAGTTTATGTGAAATGAGTTTATGTTGTAAATCAGTTAAACTCAAAGTAAAGAAGCAGATGTATCTAGTATAAAGAAACATGGAATATATTTGTAATTAAAATGTTCCATATGCTCAAACTGACAAATTTCTGTTTTTAAGGCCTTATAAAATTCACCAAGACTTCAAAATTCACCTTTTTAGTGTCTATCACTAATTTTGATTTTTAAATTATTTAATACTCTCTGATTTAACTCCATCTCTGAAAATTTCCACTAGAATAATATACCTCCATCTATCCATAGTTTGCAAATATCACTGTAACACAATCCAGCCCATGAAGCATTTTCGCTACATGAGAAAATTTTAAGGTTTGTCTTCACTTTAATAAAAAATATGCCTCAAATAAATGAGCTACTGTATCATCCAATTAAAGAGTTCACTGATGCAAAAATACTGAAATTTACACTGATTTGTTGGTAACCATGATCTATAAAAGCTTGCTTCTTTAAAATAATGGTCAGACAGCATGTTTAACAAATGGTTTTGGGGAAGCTAGATACACACACAGCAAACAATGAAACTTGATCATCCTCTCTTACCTTGCACACAAATCCATTCCAAGTGGAACAAAAATCTCAGTGTAGACCCAAAGCTCTTAAACTACCAGAAGAAAAAGTAAGGAACACACCCCAGGCTATAAATTCATGGAAAGACTTGCTGATTAGGACTCTAGCTGCCCAGAAAACAGGACCAACAACCCACAGGTAGGACTTCATGAAATTAGGAAACTTCTGTACTGCAGAGAAAACTGACCAATGAGCACTGTGTCAAAGCTCCCTGTGAGATTGGAACATTCTATCCTTCAGGAAATTCCTTAAGCAGAAAGGTAAACAACCCAAAATACCTTCTAGAAGTTCTTGAAACTGACCAGATTCACTAGGCCCTTGCTGGCCAGAATAAGCAAATAAGCTGAGTCCTCCTCAGAGTGAAGAAAACTGAGCTACAAAGAAGGCCAAGAACAGACAAGCTGACTGAGAGCAGCAGCAACCAGTCCAGCTGCCTCGAAGAGGCTCCGACCAACTGAGGTACATGGAAAGGACATTCTCCAAACTGCTGAGCTGCCTTCAGGCTACACAGTGAACTCCAGGTTCGCAACTGTGTGAGCCATCACCCGTGCTGGAATGGGCTTTAGTGGCACAGGTGTCTTTGCATCATTTCTGCTCCTATAAGTAATACCTCACCCATATTCCTGTAAGGTATCCCAATAATACTCATTGGTTTCCAACACTGGACATGGGTGGTATGTTCTGTCATGGGTTCCCTATCTGCTGGATTTTCCCAAGAAAAGTTCTGGCACTTAACAAAAAGGCAGCCTACATAATTGGAAAATTGTCTTTGCCGGCTACACATCTGACAGAGGATTAGTGCTTAGTGTCTAGAAGGTGTAAAGAACTCAAAAAACTAAACACAAAGGAAACAAATATCTCAGTTAAAAGTTGGTGATAGAGCTGAACGGAGTTCTCAGAAAAAGAAGTGTTTTGAAAAGTTGTTGCCATCCTTATTCATCCTCCCCATCAGACTGGCTAATATTAAGAAAACAAACGATTGCAAATGCTGACCAGGATTCGGGGAGTCAGGAACCTCCGAACAATGTTTGTGGAATTGCAAATTGGCACAACCAATGTGGAAATCAATGTGAGTGCAGTGTCAAAAAAAAGAAAAAAAGAAAAAAAGAAAAACAAAACAAAACAAAACAAAACAAAAAACCCTCTAATCTTCCATACATACCAACTATACTATACTCAAAGAACACTATTTCCCACTACAATGACTAAGGTTCATCCATGTTTGTATCTGCACTATTCACAATAGCTGGAACATAGAAACAGATGTCCATCGACTCGTAAGTGGATAACCAAAATGTAGTACCCATATACAATTGAATTTTATTTAGCTATAAAGAAAAATGAAATTACAGTTGAGGTAACCCAGACCTGGAAAGACAAATGATGCATGTTCCCACTCGTGTGTGTGTGTGTGTGTGTGTGTGTGTGTGTGTGTGGTTTTTTTCTTACAGATTTATTTATTTGTTATGTATATAGTATTCTGCCTAGATGTCTGCCTGCAGGCCAGAAGAGGTCACCAGATTTCATTACAGATGGTTGTGAGCCACCATGTGGTTGCTGGGAATTGAATTCAGGACCTCTGGAACAGCAGCCAGTGCTCTTCACAACTGAGCCATCTCTCCAGCTCCTCCTGTGTGGTTCTTAACATTGAATGTTTAGATTTGTGTGTTTAATTAAAGTACCAATTGAATCCAAGAAAATAGAAAGGGATCATTTGTTGGGAAGCAATCTACAGGGAAGGGAATAGAACACAAGTGATATGTAGGGAAAGAGGGGGATAATGGGTAGGAGTCTTAAGTGAAAAGAGTGACAGAGGGTAGGCCAGAGAAGAGACTTGAAGAGGGATAACTAACAATAAGGATGTTAAAATATATATATATATAAATCCATCATTTTATAGGCTTTCTAGAGATATATGTGTGCATATTCAAATAAGGGTTTATTTGGAGTTATCTTATATAGGGGACAATGTTCCTTCCAGCATCCATAGATTTTGAAATAGAAACCCAGTGCCAGATGTGGCATATTTCCCTTCAAGTTGTTAGTCAGCGTTTTCCTGAAGACCCTCAAAACAATGTAGGTTATGCTGTTGTTATTGGTTGCCCACCAAAACTTGAAAGACTCTGTTGCTAAAAGAAATCATCCACTTTGGTCTAGCTTTCATAGTACAGGAGGATGCTTTGTAGTCTGTTAGGAAGAAAAAGATATCAACAATCTTCTCAAGCTGGAACCATGTGAACCACAATAATGACCATAGAAGGAATTGTATGCCTTATATTGTAAATCTGGACAAGATAAAATGATTGGAATGTTCACATTCCCCACTTGTGAACATACTACTATTGCTCTGCTAGTATCAAACTGCCTTCTTAGTTTATATCTCTATCTATACCCATAGGTTAGTTGAGCTCTCAGGCTTCATAAAAAGTTGTGTGTGTGTGTGTGTGTGTGTGTGTGTGTGTGTGTGTGTGTGTGTGTGTGGTGGACAGTGGTTAATATAGAAACTCACAACAGGTCAAAGTTCAGAGAGTAAGTGTTCATGGAATGCTTAATCAAAAATGGAATAGCAGGGGAAGGGCTCACAAGCCTCCAACTCTGAGGAATTATTGGTAGTTGATGGCTTCTGGGAGAGGGAGAGTTGGTTGTCTTTAAGAATATGGCCCCTGATAAGTTGACCACATTGGACTCAGTGGGTTATTAGACAGAGAGAGAGAAAGAGAACACAAAATTGGAGGAAGCAGTGAAGATGAGGGGGTGGGGATGAATGTAAGAGGAGTTAGAGGTTAAAAAGATCATCAAAATACACTGTGTCAAATTATCAAATAATAAAATTGTCATATTAAAAGAATAATTGTCAGATAATTTATTAATGAAAATATTGGTAGCCAATATGAATTCTAGAACCAGAACTTTGGAGCTGTGGAATATTTGAAAGAGAAGCATGACATCATAAGACAGGAAATCTTGCAAGTTTATTTATTAACATTGATGATAATGGGTTCACAGTTACTACTATACAGAACCAGAAATTAAGCCAGGATTCATGCAGTGGTTGAAAAATAAATTTGAAAATGACAATGATTGAACTGTAATTTTTTCTAGGATTCTATCCCCTATCAAAATTCACATACTGCAGAAAGATATATGTGCAGAGACACTTACTGCTATGTCAGTCACAAAAGCCCAAGGCAAAAAATGATAACCTTGAGTGACACCAAAATTTCTGTTATAGAAGTGATAAACTCTTGCTATAAAATGCTTAACTATTCTCTCAGAATAGAGTAGAGCCATGTGTAGTGAGCGAGTGGAATATATTAAATACAAAAACCTGCAGTAGAGTTTTATAAGTTTTCCTTATAAATTAAAACAGTACAATAATGCCTTACTAAAATATTAAAGTATATGATACTATGATCTTACTGCAGAAGATTTGAAGTATACACATCAGTTATTGAGTGGTTAGACTTGAAGAACACAATACAAGCAGTGGTCCAAATGTTATTGGCTTGACCTTTTGCTGTCTATATACATATGTTGCATGACTTAACTTTTATACCCTCAAAATATGTATTTATTTATATATAATTTATGTACATATAAATATATATTATATTTTTATATTTATGAATATGTATATACATATTCCCAATGTATAACTTGTTGAGTCTATATTAGTAAGTGACAGAATCTCACAGCAAAGTTCCCGATCTTCCTACCCCTTCTTCTGCAATGTTCAGGGAGCCTTAGGTATGGGAGTGTTTTATAAATGTGTCCATTGGCACTGAGCTCAATGACTATGTATTTTGGTTGGTTGTGGTTTTCTGTAGTGGTCTCCATCTGTTACAAAGAGAAGTTTCCTTGATGAGGGGTGAAGTCTACACTTACCTGTGGGTGTAAGGACCAATGTTTATACATCATTGCTAGGGATTGTGCTGATTTAGCAAATTAGTGGCTGTGATTCTCCTCCAGTAACTGATTTCCCTAGCACTGAATAGTTAGCTGGTTTTCCAGTACCAGGAATGGTCTCCCTCTTGTTGAGTGGATCTTACGCTCAATTAGAGAGCCATTGGTTACTGCTAAGGTAGGCATGCCACTAGTGTACCAGTAGGATATGATGGTCATGCTGGTTGTTGATGTGTTTCATAGATGTTATATCTGGCTCGGACTTTTGGCTGCCTCGATCCTTGGGAAGCTAGTATGGTGTCTTCTGGTATCATGAAAGTTTGTCCTCAGGGAGAAGCCATTCAGATCAGTTCCAACTCAAAGGTCTCTGTGTCTTTTGTCCATTGCCTGCTAGTAGTATCATTGAACCTATTGGTTCACAAAGAAAGACTTGATTAGAATCACTTTCTTGATCTCTCTTCAGTGCTTTATCTGAGATGAACATACATTTGTTCACATCTCCCCTGGAAGCCACACAACATTTGTGTATTGTTTAGGTTGTGCAATAATCCAGAGGCTGGACATCCCACTGCACAGAGCATACTCCACATATTGATTCACTATTCTTCCATCTGGAACCTTGTCCAAAGTCAGCAGCTATTAGTGTTTCTACTGTCCACATCTCTACAAAAATTATATAGTAAGTAAGGACTCAAGGTACTACTTTATTGGTGGTCATTAGAAAGCGATAGAGAGAATGGCAATGACAGATATCATTAGCAGTCATTTTATCACTTTTTTAAGACCAGTATTCTCTCTGGGTCTGTGGATTATTGTGTGATTATATTTCACTTTACAGCTAATATCCACTTAAAAGTGAGTACATACTATATCTTTCTGGTCTGAGTTACCTCACTCAGTATTATTTTTTCTAGTTCCATCCATTTGCCTGCAAATTTCCTGTTGTCATTTTATGTAGGGATGCATTGATCTCCATAGGAAGAGGAAATAGAAGAGATTGTGCAAGTTGACTGGGGGTGTCACAAGTAATCTACTTTCCTGTGAATTGTATGTTACAGATGCTCTTGAGATCTCACAACCAGAAACCTCTGTTTCTGGTTACATGGAAGAAACAGATGGGAAGTCCCTACTTTTGAGCCCACCACAAGCTTTGAAATCAGACTGAAAGTGGGATGGGTATTCATTCATTCGCTGGATGGCTTTGCAGTGACTGGAGGAACTAAAAAGGCTGTTAGTGGAGAATAGTCACTGAGGGTCCTGCTCAATTATGTGCACTGCATGTTATGCCAGGCAAGAAATACCCACTGGTACAATTGTGTGTATGCTATCGGTACAAAAAAAAGTCAATGAGGTTATTCCTGATGATATTCTGCTATACTTGTAGACAGGAGCCTAGCATCATTGTCATCAGAGAGGTTTTATGCAGAAACTCATAGGAGCAGATGCAGAGACCCACAGCCAAACTTTAGGCAGAGCTCAGGGAATGCTATGGAAGAAGGGGAGGAAAGATTGTAGGAGCCAGAGGGTCCTGGACACCACAAGAACACAGCCCCAGGATAGTTAACTAAGGCTCATAGGGGCTCACAGAGGCTAGACCAACAATCAGGGAATCTACATGGGTCTGACCTAGGTCCTCTGCATATATGTTATGTTATGGTTGTGTAGTTGGGGATTTTATTGGACTCCTAACAGTGGGGACAAGGGCTGTCTCTCACTCTTTTGCCTGCTTTGGGAACCCTTTCCCTCCTACTGGATTGCCTCATCAAACCTTGATAGGAGGGTTTGTGTCTAGTCTTATTGTAACCTGATATGCCATGTTTGATTGATATCCCAGGGAGACCAACCTGCTCTTTTCTGAAGGGAAATGGAAGAGGAGTGGATCTGGGATAGAGAAAAAGTAAGGGGAAGGGACTGGGAGGGGAGAAGGGAGGGGAAACTATGGTAGGGATGTAATATATGAGAGATAAGTAAATAAACAATTTTTTTTAAAGAGACCAGTAGTATTTGGTTTTTTCCTGTCTCTGGGCTGTCTAGTCTCTGGTTCTTGGTGAGCTCAGCAGTGTCGGACATAGTTGCACCTCACAGAGACAGAATGTTAGTCAGACTTCTGCTCCTGCAACCAAACAGCTAAGAACACAACTGCAGACCATGGCTTTACTTCGGCTCAGCTCACGGTGTCATAAACTTCAGTCTATAACTGGCTTCTTCACTGCCATGAGCCTGTGCTGAGGCAGACTATCATGGCAGATTGCATGGTAGAACAAAACTGCTCAATTCCTGGTGGCTAGGAAGCAGAAAAAGAGAGACAGATAAACCCTGCACAAAATTTAGTCCAAAGGACATGCCCTAGGAACCAGCTACTTCAAACTAGACCCCACCTCTGAAATTCCCATCACCTTTGGATAATGCTGTCAAATTGTTACTCCACGAGCATACTAATCAATTGACTAGGTCAGAATCCTCAGGACCCAGTAGCCTCTTAATTAGATCTACTCACTGGGAGTCAAGCCTTCACTACTGAGTCCTTGGTGAGGTACACTTCATATACAAGCCATTTGCAATGCTAGCGAATTAATATTCCCACACACCATTGAAAACATTTTGTAAATGATCCTGAGGAAAATATGCTTGATTTTTAAAATAATCACAACTTAATATTTCATAAACAAGCAAACTTTATTGTCAGTTGATTTAGGCTAAGGCTTTAGAAAAAAATATTCTTCATACACAGTGCCATACAAAAGGCACCCAGAGCCTGGAGAAATTGAGGAAAAAGAAGTGAAATTGAATAAGACATTTTTTTAGAATTTGGCAATGGAAATTTTTTAAAAAATAAGGTGCTAGAAGCTAGAGATTTATACTAGCCAACTGAAACAGATGATTTCAACTTTTTGCAGGGCCTAGATAGAACACAACACACTTGTTAAATTATCTTTTTATCGGCTGTGTGGTTTTAATACAAGCTAGTTTCTAAAAGGAAACTCTTTTTGTCTGCTTGCAATCCAGTGTTCTTATGACCGCCCAGGAAAAAATGGTTGAAATTGTGGAGGCGTGTACAATTGAGAATAACAACGATAATACAGAGTTCAACTGTCTTTCCACATTCGACATACAGCGTTGCTTTCACACAATATTTCGTCTAGAATATATGCAAGGCCAACCAGCAATTTACTAAAATTCCCTCATGTATAAATGCCAAAGGCTCCGCAGGAGCAGTGGACCCAGTCAGCTTTGTTCACTTGCTGAGCCCAGGCCTTTTGCCTTTAGCTACTGTTTAACACCAGCTGCTTGTTCTTTCTGTTCCTCCCCTTTTTCTACCTCCTCAGGGTCTGTTTTAAAATCTACCCCACAGTCCCCGATTCAATCCTTCTGAGTTGCCTTAGCAACTGTCAAAGACAGACTGGCTCACTGCTTCCCAATCTAATACCATCACATCCTTCAGTTAGTTAGTTAAGCCTTTATGAGCAGTCAGATATTCCTTAGAACTATAATCACGAATTGGTTTTCCTAAATGTGCTTTTATAGCTCCAAATTTCCTATGTGTGTCCTCAGGCTCTCTTCCTAAAGGTCCCCTTTTTCCAATACCAGAAAATAGGGTCACATTGCTATGAAGATCCATTTTCATGCTGTTCTCCATTCTCAAGTCTGCACTGCCTTGAAGATTGACTTTGGTATGGTGTCTCCTGGCTGCCCTGGCCATTTGGTATTTTCTGAAGCTTGGCAGCATCCCTTATTTGGCAGTGATCATTGAGGTTGGCAGGTTTTCTACTTGAGGTCCTCAAATGAAAATCAAAATGTTCGTGTTTTTAAGCAAAATACTCCACTGCATCAGATCCTTCCAAAGCACACAGAGACCAGCCAGGCGGTGTTTTTGTGTTTGGAAGAGATACCTACCTCACTCAGGTGGTGCTCCTGGAGAGCAGACAGCACTGGTGCAAGATCAAAGTGAGTCCCTCATCTAACCTGACTCAAGAGGCTGTCCAGGTGGAACTGTTTGATTCCTCACATTTGAGAAAATGTATGATTACTTTGAAAAAGGGATGTGGGGACAAATCTTTGTCAGTAGAGTTTGTTTATTGAGTTCTGGCTATAGAATGTACACAATATCATAAGGTGAAGAAGGGCAGCTAAGAATTTTTTTACCTGCATAAAATGTGGGGGCAATTAAACATTTAGCACTATTATAAATATGGCTGAATGCAAAGAAGCATGAACTTACTAAAGTCTCTTACAGAACGAAATTGAATTAAACTTATATGCCGTATTTTCTCCTGAATTAAGTCATTCATTTTTATTATACTTTTACAGTGAATAAAAAAAAGGAAAACAAACATGATATTGATAGGAATAAATCACACATACAATTTGATGAATGAGAAATGTTTTTGAGTATGAATTCAACCTGAATAACATTAGTATAATAGACCCAAAATGGCCTCTGCCTGACCAAGAGGCCCTATATAAATTCCACATTCTGTATGAACATAGTCAATGGACATATAGCAAAATTGAAATCAAAATTCATAGTAATAATTCCTAATGAGGAGAACAGTTTATAGAAAAATAAACTAGTTACTCTCATAATACATAGTCACTCTGTAATATAAAGTCACTCTGTCTTCTAAATCTGTGTACACATTCTGACCACAGTTATGTAATGGTGACCAAAACAAGTTCTAGTGTCTGCATTTAGCCTAGAGAAGATAACCAAGCCTTGCAGATCTTGCAGATCTGCTCCTTGTCATTTATTTGTCTGTTTGCTTGTTTGTTGGAGGTGGGTAAGGATGCATGCCTGACATGGCATAAGTTTATAGAACAGAGGACAATTTACAGAAGTTGGTTCTTCTCTTCCACTTTGTGGGTCCTGAATATTGAACTCAGGTTCATCAACAAATGTTTTTGCCCTCTGAGCCATCTCAGAAGTACCAAGTTGAGCACATGGTACTTCAGTTGCAATCCTAACAACTTAAAAACAACTCAACTGCAGAGGATTGCATGAGAAGCTAGGATCACTCGGGGATTATTAGCTTATGTTTAAAGTCACAAGCTCATGAGATAAGAAAGATTGGTCATAAGTTCATGAGCTTGTGACTTTAAACATAAGAAGGTTTGGTAATGCCAGCACACAAGAAGCTGAGGGTCATTGGCTAGATAGCTAAACCTTATCTTCTACAAAAGCAAAAGCAAAACAAATCCATATGCCTATGCACAGTTAAATGGTTTTATTTTTCCCTAAAGATTAAAGCCTAGGGTTTCATGCATGCCAGGCAAAATCTATACCACTGAACTAAAACCCGTTCCCATGTTATTTTACTGTGTCCTGGAGCAAAAAGTGGTCGTATATCTAAAACTGAGAAAACAGAAAAAAAGTAAACACTGACCTGGAAAATATAACAGAAGGTTGTGTAGTTCATCTATGTGCTCAAAACCATACTTCAACCTACCAACATAACAAACAGTTCAAAGCACAGCACAAAGAAGTAATGTAGAAATTTACAAAATTGTCAGCTGTCCCTGTATGACATTTGAGATCATTTCAGCAACCATTGCAGTCCTCATGTCATGAAGCTGCTATGCACTAAGGAAATTTACTTGTATTTTTAGATACTCACAATTATTCCCCATCCTCCTATTATGTAACAGTCATTACGAGGATAGATTTCTGTGGCAATGAAACAATGTTTACTGTTTCTTTATCAGCATGCCATACAGAATTATTTTAAAAGTCCAGTCTCTTGTTTAGCATCGATGTATTCATAAAACTGATTTACTGCCAAAAACCCCTATGTCTGTGCCTAACTCCAGTCATTACTTCATCATTTGCCCTTGTTAAGTTTTCTGTGAAGGAAGAGATTAGCAGGCTCTTTTCCCTCATGTAACTCAGCCTGACAATAGCTAGCTTTATTTTTAAGGGCAAGCAAGGCTCTCTCCTTGCTAGTTTAGTTTTCTTATTGGAGGAAAATAGTTGTTTTCTTCTCCCCTAAAGTATAAGTAAACTCCTTTGTATTTACTGGAAACACTATCTAATTTAGCCTAGAACAGCTTGTTGAGAACATATTCAAATGGCTTTACATTTTTCTGATGTTAAGTGATATAAATCTATATCTCATTATGAACTATTTTTGTCTTCCTCACTTATGCTCTCAATATCCTTGCAAAAAAAGAAGCCTCGAATCCAAATATACTTGTTTGCCACCTATTACTTCAGTGAAAGAATTTATGTAGTTAAATGTTGAAAGGCTAGTGTTTTTTGTTATCAAAGTAAATTAACTTCATAAAAACAACCTTAAAGAACTTTAGGGGCTCTAATTCTATTAATTGAATCATCTTTCCTGTCTCATTAGGAATAAGCTTGCATTTTGCCTTCTTTGTATCATTGACCTGGTTACTCAAACCTAGAGCCAAGGTTTATTTGTTCTTTATGTCTTTGACTCTGTATCAAATCCCTCAGGAAGACCTTTCAGCTGTGCCTCAAAGCTGCTGAATGTGGTCATTTCTCACTTTGGGGTCTATGCCAGCATCTCCTCTCCCTGTCCTGCATATTTCCACATCCTTTCCTACATGGAGTCCTTTGCCACATACTCCAAGGGAGCCTGCAAAATCTAAGTCAGAACTTGTCATTTTATTGGCTTGAGATGGACCAGTAGTTTCTTTCAAGCCTGGAAAACACTGCAAATTCTCAACCATGGTCTTCGTGACCAGACCCAGCACTCCACTGTCTCTAGCTTCACTGAGTGAATAGCTCAGTGCACTTGGCCACAAAGGATTCCACAGTTTTCCTCTCCCTGCTCAGAATCTGGGGTTTCAGGGCTCTATGGTGCTGCTTACTTTCCTTGCAGCAAATTGTGATCACCTATTCATTCAGGACACAAATCCCACTCCTAGGTTTAGCAGACTGATTTCTATAGCATGTCTGCACTACCACTACCACCACCACTACCACCACCACCACCACCACCACCACCACCACCACCACCACCACCACTACCACCACCACCCTAACCCCCAACCCAAGCCACTTCCTATGCCTAACTTTTCACATAATACTCATGACTGTAAATACTACTCTTTCTTTCCTTTTTTTTTCTAACTCAAATAGAAATTATCTGCACTAACATGCCTTACACATCTGCTGCATAGTAAACAGTCAATGAGCACCTATAGACTGAATAAATACACAAAAAGCGCTGATTGCTCGATGATGGACTCCACTTTAAGAAGCTGGCCCATTAATGTTTTCTGTCCACTGGTGTCTTCTTTATTACGGAAAAAAATGAAGTCTTTCTGTTTTCCACAATATATTTGTTGGCATGGCTAAGAGAAGAGAAATGCTGGCCACATTTGGAAAACTACGTCATAATCCATGTCTTACAATACTGTGAAATCATGAATTTTACCTAAAAGCAAGTCCCATAATTTCACATATAACAAATTTATTTCCGTTTCTCCAACACATCCATATCTTAAAATTACCCACATGTAAGCAAGCATCTGAAAACACCTTCCTTTGATTTTGCAATTTCTCTTTCATAGTCTAAAATTCAATGATTGTGTCATCTATAAGTCCTAGAGAAAGTCACAGACAGACCATGATGATCAGCATATGCCCCCTCTCTCCTAGGAAATACTGCTCAAAAATTCAGGCAGTATGCGGTTTATTTTTCTTTCAAAGCATTTTAATGATGTTTCCAACGTAATTAAAAGAACTGAGGTGACTTGCTCACTAGCATATACATAACAATGTTAACCTCAATCTATGCTTTACTATGAATTTCAGTTGTAATAACAATGGTAGCAATGAATGAAGAAGCAATAGTTTTCTTTGTGAGATAACTTAGTTGACTACTTGGGATACTCTTAGCAAGCAGACATACTACATTTGGGAGTGAGTTCCTCTGGCACTTTCTCTCCTTAGTCATATTTCTCACTCTGCTACATTATGGACCAAGAACATCCCAGTGACTAGACTTCGTACCAGAGCACTCTGCATTAAAATATAAATCATGATTTCCTCAAGTGATCTAATGTTGGAATACTAAAATGAACTTTGATGATGATAATAATTATAAAATTCTTCAGTCAATAAACGTAAGAAAAACTAACAGATGGTTATGTATTCTGACAGAAAATTGAAGATGCTAAAATAAATTACAAAACTCCAAGGCAAATTAAATACCCACTTCCTAAATTATTTGAAATCTAAGGCATTATCTCGAATATTTTCTGACAAGGGTTCTGGGAGTCACTATCCTCTTTGCAGTTTCTCCTCCCATGGCTTTTTGCCAAAAATCAACAATTTGCAAGTTGTGAACTGTTACTCTTCAGAGCGGTATAAGGAAATCTTGTCTATCCAGCTTGATTTGACCCAGGACACATTATTCCCTCATGCAGCAAGGGCATGCCATCTCCCAGTCTTCCAGGCATGATCTTGTATCAAAAGTCACAGTGTCACAACATTGTTCCTCAAAGTCTTGCAGGTAATGACCCCTGTCCAGTTATAGCAAAGAACAATATCAGTGTGGTGGCAATCTAGTATGCCAAATCATAGCTATTAGGATCTAACTCTTTTAAGTGAAAGGTGAATAATATATAATAAAGCTATTTGGAATTAGTCACATATGTTTTATTATAACATTTTGTTGTGAGTTTATAATATTCTATTGTTGTATGAAATCTACTAGGTCTTATAATAATAATAAAAAAACAACTAGAGCCAGATATTGGGATAATTGCTGAAAGATCAGACAGACAAAGGTGTAGAGAGCTGCGCACAGCTGCACCCATAAGATGGCGCAGGCTTCTGCCTCCACCTTCCTGATGGAGAGTGCTCTCGGGAGTAAACACCTCCATATTTGGCTTAGTCCTAGGATCTGGCTTGCTTCCATGAACCTGGACCTATCTGCAGTGCCCACGTGGCAGGCTGGGGTTGGCCACCCAGGGACTATTTAGGTCATGGGCGGGCTTTCCCTGGGGTCAGAAGATTGTTCAAGGTTCCTGAGTAAACTGCTGAAAGAAGAGCTCGGTGTTGCATCTTCCTTGCTGGTCGAGGCGGTCGTGACACAAAGGAACAAGCCACTGCCATGTCTCACCTCGCCAACTCCATGAAATCTACTGACTAAATGTTTCTGAGTCCTCACGCGAAATGGGTCCACCTTAAAAGGGTTCCAGCTGAAAAAGCTTCAGCTGAAAAAGGGCTTCAGCTGAAAAGGGATTTAGTCAATTTTTTATGCTAAAATGATACCTTGAACGGTTTTGATTTGAAGTTAACTTGTGGGCTACTTTGGTAAGAAGGTGACTTTAGGGGAGGTGGTTCTTTGTAGGTACTATAGGCTAAAGAAGTTCAAAGCTAGAGTCTGTTGCTTACCTCATTCACACTGCTGGGGTCCAAGGCCTTCATGGAGGGGGAAACTGGGCAGGGCTGAATACTGTCTGTTGACCATAGCAAAAAGTCTGAGTTTGAATTTTTCTTCCAGCAAGGACACAGGTAAATGGCACATGATTATCTAGCTAGACTTTGTTTATTCATTTATTTATTTGTTTGTTTGTTTACTTACTTACTAACTTACTTATCTATATGAGCAGCATTTGACATAGCCCAGGCTATTTATTTATATGAGACAGCATTTGATGTAGCCCAGGCTGGCTTCTATTTGACCCTGAATAACTCAGCCTCCTGCCTCCATCTCCTAAGTGCTAGGATTATACATGACTGAACACGCAAGTGTAGCACAAATCTTAAAAGGTCTTATTAATAAAAACAAATCCAGGGCCAGGTATTGGGGTGAATGCTGGAAGATCAGAGAAGCAGAACAAGCCACAGCCGCCTCACATCACCAATTCCTCAGCTGATCCTGTTACCTCAGACTGGAAGCCTCTGATTTCTCACCCAAATGGATCTCAGCTGAACTGCTGCTCAAAAGCCTAAGAGCTTAACCAGGGTCTAGTTCCTTGTCTTCATGCTTTATATACCTTTCTGCTTCCTGCCATCACTTCCTGGGATTAAAGGCATGTGTCACCATGCCTGGCTGTTTCCAGTGTGGCCGTGAATTCACAGAGATCAAGATGGATCTCTGCCTTTGGAATGTTAGGATTAAAGGTGTGTGTGCCACCATATTCTGGCCTCTATATATAGTGACTGTTCTGTTCTCTGACCCAAGATAAGTTTATTCTGGTGCACAATATTTTGGAAAACACAATATCACCACATTTCCCCTTTTTTGTCTAAAATTAAAAAGCTTATAAGTAATACAAGAAAAGCTATATCCAATAAGTATATGCAATACATAAGTCAAGAATTTCATTAACAATGTCCAGTCCATTAACACTTGACAAATTCAGATAAAAAAATTTTCATACTTATCCTATTTAAAATAGTTCCTTTTTAAAGGTAGATTAAATAATCTCTCTTTTATGTTATCATATCCATATTCTCTTTTTTTTTTTGGGTAGATCCAAAAATCTACCTTTTGTCTTATCATTTCTATATCTTCCCTTTTTTGCAGTATAGATTCAATGACCTACCCTTTTCTATATGCAAGGTTTGGGGAAAAAATTGTATTTTGCAGATATTGCAGACATTCTTGCTATAACTGATAGCTCATGATATTTTTCACAAAGACAGCTTTCATCTTATGTTGTTCTTGTCTATTTAATTCTTTTCCTAGGTTAGGGTTGGAACCTTCCTGTTCACTAAAACCCTGACATGAAGGAAATAGGATAACTATTTATAACATGAATATACTATAGTGTCTGATTAGGGAAAAAAAAATCATTATCTTTTTATAGCCTTGGTCAAATGAAAGTAGAGTCATATTTAAGAAGAAAATCCAGGAACCAGCTTCAACAATGAATAAATTGCCTAGCTTTTGGTGACTTAGTTTCTTTTTTTCTTTCTAAAATACGTTGCACTGTTGAGATGGTTCACTGGGGAAAAGCACTTGCCACCAAGCCTGGTGACCTGAGTGCAGTCCCCAGAGCCCTCTTGGTAGAAGGAGAGAATTAGCTCCCAAGCTGCCCTCTGACTTCCATAGTCGTTCCACACATGCTCACTGTCATGCTTGTACCCCACCCCCATACATAATAAATAAATGTAAAAACATTTCTTTTAGAGATATTCACAGTATTTACTTATAACTTTGATATAAATCAAATAAATTATTCTATAATTAGAGTAGCATTTTAGTACTTATTTGGTATTATAACTATTAAATGTGTTATTATTTTGACAGAATGAAGCTGGAAGTTTTTATAAATTTTATCATGTAAGTAAAATAAAATCTATCTGATAGTGTTTTTCTTTTAAATAAAACCAGGGACAAACACTCACAGTACAGTCAGATGAGAAGAAATTGGTTCCTAGCTAATTGAAAAAGTTTTATAAGTAGATGAGCATATCTTTAGTTAAAAATGCTCTTGCCGTGTGGTGGCGGTGGCGGTGGTGGGCAGCAGCGGCGGTGCATGCCTTTAATTCCAGCACTCGGGAGGCAGAGCCAGGTGGATCTCTGTGAGTTCGAGGCCAGGCTGATCCACAGAGTGAGATCCAGGAAAGGCGCAAAGCTACACAGAGAAACCCTGTCTTGAAAAACCAAAAAAAAAAGGGGGGTGGGGTGAGTGGGGATTTAGCTCAGTGGTAGAGCCCTTGCCTAGCAAGTGCAAGGCCCTGAGTTTGATCCTCAGCTCAAAAAAAAAAAAAAAATGCTCTTGATGATAGCTTTTTGATCACTCTTTCCTAGGCATTTGCAGGTGTGGAAGTCAGAGAAAACCATATGGAAGTTGATTCTCTCCATTTACCATGTGAGCTCCTAGGAATGGAATTCAAATTGTCTGGTGTAGGGGAAAAGGCCCTCACCTGATAAGTCATCTCTCCAGTCCAGGTTGAACATTTTAACTGGAAAGTAGTATTTCAAGGTTTGTTTATAACCACTTAACTTCTGAGTTTGTAAGTTTGTGGATTTTCATAATTTTTCAGGAAAAGGGTGTCTCCTGTTGGGATTCAATGGCAGTTACACGTAACAGTCTTAACTGTTTGACTAAGGGCCTATTCTGTTCTCTTATCGTCAGGCAAATTTTATTAGAGTACACAAAATATCACCACATTTCCCATTTGTTGTCTAAAATAATAAAAGAAGTTTATAACTAATATAAGAAAAACTATATATAATAAGTACAATAAGTTCATACAATATATACAGTCAAGAATTACATTAACAGTGCCCAGTCCATAAACATTTGACAAATTAAGAGAAAGTAATCCATTATTTACTCTATTTTGGTGAGACCAAAGTATACCCTTGCCTTGACTGCTGACAGACAGTATGCTGTCTAAATGGACAAGCAGGACACAAAAGAAAGGACTGCTGAAACTTGCCAAGACAAAGTAGGACAGCCTTTCAGAAAATCCTGCTTCACAGAAAAGTCTGTCAGATATGCTAAGCCTGTAGGTCAAAGATGGATACCCCAATGTTGCAGAGGAATCTTAGGTGACTGTTCAGGCAGCCAACTGTTTCTCTCATTTCTCACATTTTTTGGAAGTTGCTTGTTAACACTTCTTGTTTACTCAGTTAATATCATTTCCTTCTCGAGTATCTGAAGGAATTGAAGATTAGATAGTTATAGTTATAGTTTTCCTTGTTAACAAATTCAGAAGAGATGTGTAAAGTGTATAAGTTTGAAAGACATAAAAAGATAGGCTTTGGTTGGTAATACAAATTAGGATAAAAAGTTAATTAGATACACTTTGGACTCACCAAAATAGGATAAATAATGGAGTGCTTTCTCTGAATTTCTCAAATGTTTATGGAATGGACATTGCAATTCTTGACTATATGTATTGTATATACTTATTGTATATAGTTTTTCTTATGTTAGTTATAACCTCATTTTATTATTTTAGACAAAAAAGGGGAAATGTGGTGATATATTGTGTACCCTCATAAAATTTGCCTGAAGATCAGAAGACAGAACAAGCCACTAGATTAAGCATTGATGCCAGGCAGTGGTGGCACACACCTTTAATCCTAGCACTCGGGAGGCAAAGATCTGTCTGGATCTCTGTGAGTTCAGAGAGCCATCATGGAGTACAAGAGATTGATTCAGTCTAGGAGAGAAATAGAGCCTGGTGGTGGTGGTGGTGGTGGTGGTGGTGGTGGTGGTGGTGGTGCACACCTTTAATCCCAGAATTTGAGATCTCATGCCTTTGCTACCAGTACTTGGGAATCACACACCTTTAATCCCAGCACTAGGAGGGAAGTGAGATGGCTGGGCAGAGAAAGGTATATAAGGCACTTACTACTGTACATTCAAGATATATTTGTATACACATATACATATTCAAACATTGTATTTTTTATTTCTGGGCTTTCATTGAGATAAATTGTTTGGGCTAAGATTATAATACATAACATCCATCCAAATAAACATACCTAAATAGCAAGTGTCTGTGAAATACTTCAATCAGGTCCTTCTGTGAATATTCTGACGTTTTGTTGGGAATGAATTCTTGATACTGTGTCTTCCTGATTCTGTCCTTATACTTAGAGCTTAAGTAGTCATATACCATTACCTTAGCACAGGCTCCTACTGACAATAAGGCGCCATCCCTACTCTGATACTACTCTGCTATTTTTGTTTGGCAGCAACAAAAGCCAAAGCCACCTACTTCCTTCAAACTTGTGTTCTATAGTTTTCCCCAGTTTATCTCATTCCCAGTTATCCCCTAAGAACTCAATATTATGAAACTGCTGTTTCATCTAAAGGTATCATAGAATGGAAAAAAGAAAGAAGATACAAAATGATTGGATAAAGAAATTAGAAATCACTCTTAAGAATAAATAAAAATGGCTAGTAAGAAGTGAAACACAAATGTTAACTAGAGACAGTTTTTTGGAACACATAAAATGTCAGTCAGAGGTTAAAAAAAAAAAAACATGTAAGGATGTGTTATTATAAATCATTGCAAACACCCAAGCATAAAAGACTTCTAGTTTTAATAAAGTTAGATTTTTTTCACTTCCCTCTCAGAAATCACCCCAAACCCACAAAGAGAACAAGAAATGAAATTCAAATTCCATGTTTGATAAACCTAGAAAATAAGTAAAATTCCCATTTGGTATAAGCAGAAAAGCACCAGAACCATGAAGGTCAGACAGGCATTCCATTCCCTAAGTTCCTGTAGCCCACATTCTCAGAAAATGATTGGTAAACACATTCCTCTTTTGGTAGTGGTGTTCTAAGTGATTTCAAAACAGATAACTACTCTGCCATGGCATGACAAAAGAGGTCTGAAGACCTAGTGGTGGAGACTTTACCATCTATGTAGCTCAAGGGGCAAGATGAGATGGGCAGAATGGGGGTGATGGGATCTTTTCTATCATCTCAGTAGGCTGAGTGGGAGATGAGACTGAATCAGAGTCCTCACAACATGTTTGCAGAAGTACACCATCAATAAGGGAGTGATGTCAAGGACCTTCTGCCTTACTGAGTATCTACAAAGATGTCCTCAACTCTGACCACTGTTGGAGAAGTACCTTCACAGGCTACAGGGCAATGTGACCCAAACTTGCTATGCTTAGCCTGAGGGCCTTCCAGTGTAAAGAAAATAGTTGACTGTGCAAGTACTCAGATGATCTGTTTCCCTCACTTATTCATAAGGTGTTGAAAGACAAAGTTCAACCAACTGAGAGATGTCTGCAAACAGCAGTGCACACTGACAAGCAATAAATAATAGTTATCTTAATTAGTAAGAACTTGTAAAAAAAAGTGATGATGATAGTTAATGAAGGGAATCTATGTTATTAAAAAATAGTTGAAAGTACAAAGAGAAAGAATGAAAGATGCAAAAAGATATACTGATTCCCTCACATGTAAATAACATTTAAAGATAATACCATGTACATACACTATCAGTTTAAAGGAAATGTCAATTATTAAGATGAAAAAGGTGTGTACATCTTCTTTAGCACAGCAGCCAAGAAGTGTGCAACTAGTATTTGTGTTAAATTTATATTTAGAATGTACTGATAGTCATTGGTCTTCCATAATGGCTACAGAGTTTGACATACAGTCTTTACTATATTCCACAGACTTTATTGACTCTCCTATTCAAGTTGTACTACTTCAGGAAATTATGCATTCATAGTTTATGCAATTATCTAGGTTATATATTTTAAAGTATACTCACCCTGAAAACATCACCCAGAGGCAATAGTTTTGAACTGCTTGGTATGTTTTTTTCTGAGTTTTCCCCCATAATTCCACTAAAACTATACCATACCATAAAACATACCAAGGCATAAGGCATTTATCAGTCTGTACTGGTGGATGTGTTGAACCTGACAGATGATGCAGTTTGGGGTCCACTCAGGGGCTGCAGTCACCCTTCTCTCTCAAAATGGATTCAAAAGCTCATTGTAACATGGCCCTTTCTGGGGCATATCCTGAAAAACAGTTTGTTACAATACAGAGTAATTTAAAGTAGGCAGTAACCTGATACTAACAGATATTAGTCTTAACATTCATTGGTATTTTGTTGTTGTTCATAAATAAATGCTTTTCATCCTTTGAAATTGCTCCCCAGTCAAATCATGAACATTTTCTCCTATTTTTTTTTAGATTAATGTTGTTAGACTGGCCAGGCCGGGTACTATAAACCTTTAATCTCAGCACTTGTGAGACTAAGGCAAGCAGATCACTGTGTGAGACCATCATGGTCTAAGTAGCAAGTTGTAAGCCAACAAGGATTACATAGTGAGATCCTGTCTCAAAAAAAAAAATCAAAATCAATAACAAAACATATAATTTTTATACATTAGTTTATTTTATGTGTCTGAGTGTTTTTCTTGCATGTATGTATGTATGTATGTATGTATGTATGTATGTATGTATACTATGTGTATGCCTGGTGTCAACCTGTGATTTAAGCTGTAGTAGTGTTGCTTTTAGACACTTGGGTGTCCTATGTTGGTGCACAGATGCTAAGAATTGAAATGTCATCTTGTTGGATGTTTCCTTTGATGACTATGTAGTATCCTTCCCTAACTCTTTTGATTAGTTTTTGTTTGAAGCCTATTTTGTTGGATATTAAAATGGCTACACCAGCTTGCTTCTTGGGTCCATTTGTTTGATGTAACTTTTTCCAGCCCTTTACCCTGAGTTACTATCTTTGATGTTGAGTTGCATTTCCTGGATGCAGAGAAGGATGGATCCTGGTTTTTGCATCTATTCTCTTAGACTGTATCTTTGACCAATGATTGTTGATTTGTGTTATTTTGTTGTTGGTGGTGATGGTATGTGTACTTGTGTTTGAGTGTGTGTGTGTGTGTGTGTGTGTGTGTGTGTGTGTGTGTGTGTGTGTGTGCATTTCCTTTCTTTTGTTTTTGCTGGTATGAGATTATTTCCTGTGTTTTCATGGGTGTAGTAAACCTTCTTAGGTTGAGTTTTCCTTATAGCACCCTTTGTAGGACTGGATTTGTAGATAGATATTGTTTGAATTTGATTTTATCATGGAATATCTTATTTTCTCTGTCTATGGTGGTTGAAAGTTCTGCTGGGTAGAGTAGTTTGGGCTGGCATCTGTGGTCTCTTAGAGTCTGCTGCACACCTGTCTATGACCTTCTGGCTTGTAGATCTCCCTCAGTGAGTCAGGTGTTATCCTAGTAGGACTGTCTTTATAAGTTACTTGGTCTTTTTCCCTTGAAGCCTTTAATACACTTTCTCTGGTCTGTATGTTTAGTGCCTTGATTATTTTGTGGTAGGGGGGCTTTCTTTTCTCATCCAGTCTATTTGGTATTTTGTATGCTTCTTCTACCTTTATAGGCATCTCCTTCTTTAGGTTAGGAAAAATTTTTTTCTATGATATTGTTGAACATATTTTCAGAGCCTTTGATCTAGGATCCTTCTCCTTCCTCTATTCCTATTATTCTTAGATTTGGTCTTTTCATAGTGTCCCAGATTTCCTGGATGTTTTATGTCAAGAATTTTTTTAGATTTAACATTTCCTTTGGCTGAAGTATTCATTTCTTCTATTGTATCTTCAATGCCTGAGATTCTCTTGTCTGTCTCTTGATTTCTATTAGTAAGGCTTGCCTTTATAGTTCCTGCTCAAATTTCTCACGTTTTCATTTTCAGAATTCTCTAAATTTGTGTTTTCTTTAGAGCTGCCTTTTCCATTTTCAGGTCTTGAACTGTTTTATTCATCTCTTTCAACTGTTTGTTTGTTTTTCTTAGATTTCTTCAAGGGATTTATTAATTTTCTCCAATTGTTTGTTTGTGTTTTCCTGGATTGCCTTGGCTATTATTGATTATGTTCTTATCCTGCTATCTAGGCATCTGGGGTTTGGGATGATTACAGGTTGAGGTACTGATTTCTGGGTTTATCTTTGTTGGGTACATATTTTGTTCCTTGGTTTCTATTTCCTGTCTGGGTCTTTGGAGAGTGTGATTGCTGTGTGTTGCTTGTTTTACCAGCCTCCTCAGTTGGTGTGTTCACAGGGAGTGCCTGCTGATATTAGATGTTGGGGTACATCAGTGAGTGGAGAGAGGCTGGTTAGAAGGGATGGTCTGTGGGATCCACAGCAGACATGGACAGAGGAAAGGCAGCAGGCACCCGGTGCTCTGTTGCAACACTGGGAACTAGACTGAGACACTGGATCTCGGGGCACAGGGAGAGAAAAGAAGGACTGTGGACAGACTAACTGGTTTTCTGGAAGGCCACAAAATACTTTTTTTTAAATTTTAAATCACTACATGTAAATGGAGAGGAGCCCATAGAGAGTACAGGTCAATGACAGAGGCTATGCTTAGCATGCATGAGGCATTGCGTTCCATATCCTGCAGGAAAGAAAAAAAAAATGAAAAGAGAGACAAGGGAAGGAATAGTAATATTTAATAACTTGTCTATGCTCATGAATAGTCATGCTGTCAGGATGATAAATAATAACACTTTTATCAGTCAGAGGGTAATAACCAACATTTTAGAAAAGCTTGGCCAATACACACAGGTCTAAAGCACAACATGTATAATTGTATACAAATATATAATTGACAACCAAGAAAACACAAGACTATGCTTTCAGATTCTTTTAGAGCACATGCTTGTAATATGATATACAGGCAATTTGCACAAAACAACTCCATTTATTAGTCAGATCCGGGGCTTTCAAGCACATAAATGAATAAAACAAGTATCCTTATTCTAGATCTTTGGAATTTTCTGTGTCTTGACTGAAGCATTGCTCAGATAAATCTACACAAGTGATTAAAAATGGAGGCAAATGAAATATTTACAAACAGGTAGATGAAAACTAGTGTGATATGGATAAGGGAGATAGAGTCTAACCATTTTAGTTTTGTTGTGATGTCATAGTATAATTTGCCAGATGTTACACTGGAGAGCACCAAGTTATTGTTGAAGGATTCATGTTAACACTGCATATGAATTAATTTTGCATGGATAAACGACCACCTGGAAATGGAAGGTTTTTTCTTAATTACCCACAATTGGGAGTTTATTTTCTAATGCCTGAAGAGTAGTTAATGTGGTAGGTAAATTATATAGTAGATTGCAAATTGATATGAAAAAGAAAGTCCTGGTCATGGAGAAGCAGGAAGATCTTCGGTTTATTTTCAGTATGCATTATGCATATGTGTGAAATTGTCAAAGAATAAATTTGCCTAATGCTAAAAAAAAAAAAAAAAAAAAAAAAAAAAAAAAAAAAAAAAAAAAAAAAAAAAAAAAAAAAAAGAAGTTTGCCTGAGGAAAGCAGCCTTTGCAAAGCCGGTAGGGCAAAATAAGTGTTTGAGCAAGAATGGGGCCAGTGGCTGCACGGAGGGAGCAGAGGATAGCGAGCCTGGATGAAGTCACCAAAGGTTTGGACATAAATATATCATGGTCATATACATCATGTCTCCACCTCTGGCTCACAGGCTGAAAAAAATGAATGTGAAAGAAAGAGAGTGGAAGCAGAACGCTATCAAGAGACCACTGCAAACTTTCAAATGATTCTAAAGAGAGGCTGGGACAGCAACCGTAAGGACAGCAAAGACAAAAACCTAGCAGTTACTGCTGCATGCACCCAGGAACAGCACACCAGAGCCTAAGGTAGCGCTCGCCAGTTCTAAGAACACAATAGATTTCCAAGAAGAACTGTTCAAAAGCAGATTGCACAATGCACGATTGCATGAATTACAGGATGTGCTCTTCAGAACAGGAAATCACAAAGGCCTCGTTTGTAAATTCTAAGTCTTTATGAAATATTTCGGCACTTAATAAAAACCTGCCATATCTGATTCAGAAAGCTGCTACCGCTGCACCTGCCCTGCCTGTCAGAAACAGAAGGGCTCTTGATGCCTGACTTTTTTTTTTTTTTTTTTTTTTTTTTTTTTTTTTTTTTTTGCCCAATTGAAGGATCACGGGTCAGGACCATTGGCAAGGTAACTCTGGCTCCCTCTGCTGACTAAGAATAGTAGGACCAACAAGAAACCCAATTGCTTAACTCTGGGTAATTAGGGGGGAAAGGGGGCTTTTTTCCTTTCTGTGTTATCCAAATAAATTGATATCCAAAATATCCACGTTTAAAGCGTGTGAAGTGATAGATGCTTTTGCATCTGTAGAAACTGAACGTTCTCAATAATCGAAACATCATCGATCCTTAGCCACTTCTGAATTGCACTAGTAATTGTTTATCTTCTATCATTTCACTTGAGTTTATTATAGATACTTGACTGAGTGTTTAGGTACATAATAATGCCTCAGAAATCTTTAACATGTGCGTGTGTCTGCTAAAATAGAAGATGGAATTAGGAAATGAATCTCCTTAGTTTTTCAAGGCAGCCTTCCTTTTTGACGTCAGGAAAGTTTAGTGCAATTTAACATGACTCACACTGATGCAGTCCTGTACTGTGTGGTAGAAGAAGTCAAGACCAGCCTCCTCCTGGAGAGTCACAGCAGAGTCTCACATGAAAACAGCAACACCACTTCTATTTTCTTCTTGGCAGCACACTGACAATGAAATGATTTATTCACGAGATGCCATAGATGGAAAGAAAATAAGCCCAGCCCTATTATGTCTGTGAAACCTTCCACATTTACCATCCCTCCACCACAGGCTCCTGTTTGCATTTCCACAAACAGCACATGAGCAAGGGATGCCATCTACGAAGAAAATGCCTTCCTCCCAAGGCCTGCAGCAGGATGGGTGTCAGACAAGGGAAAGGAAATGAAGACCTGACCTTTGCCTCTGGCCCTGTCAAAAATCAGCCTGTCTCTGAATTAAAAGAATATGCTAAGAAGCCAAATACCTATTTATAGCTCCATAAGCCCTGTAGGATTTTTACATGCTAAAAATAACTGGGTTGTGTATCATTTATTTAGCTCCCCATCTAATTTGTGTTTTTAAAAAAATCACTTTTGTGGTCTTGATTTTGTTTTCAGACAGGATCTGCCATAGAGCCCAGTCTGGCCTTAAACTTAAAGCAATCCTCTTGTCTCAGCCCCACTAGCACTGAAATTGACATTCTCTACCATACAGAGCTGGTAAATTATTTGTTAATTTAAAATGCTACTGCATTAGATGACTGTAAGAGTAATATGTTTTTAATTTAGAACAGCAAAAACTTTGCATACTTTAAACACACATTATATTGTCTGTATTTCCAGTAATTCTTTGGATACTTTTTGTAGCTGGAGAGCTCTCCAGGTGCCACCAAGCCCCCGCGGTCCCACAACCCACATATAAAATAATCACTCAGATGCTTATATTATTTAGAAACTGTATGGCAGTGGCAGGCTTCTTGTTATCTACTTCTTCTATCTTAAATTAACCCATTTCTATCAATCTATAACTTGCCACTTGGCTCGTGGCTTACCTGTACCTTACATCTCACTTGTCATGGCGGTGGCTGGCAGTGTCTCTCTCCACCTCTGCCTTCCACTTCTCAGACTTCTCTGTTTGTCCCACCTATACTTCCTGCCTGGCTACTGGCCAATCAGTGTTTTATTTTAACCAATCAGAGCAACACATTTGACATACTTGAACATCGCACAGCAACTTTTAGGCATAGTAAAGCTAACACCATTATTCAAACACTTGCTATAGAAAAGGCCTGTTCAGCTCCTGGTATTTTTTACCAGAATAAAATTAGGACATGATATTTTTTCAATTTTTAGATTATCAACAGAGGAAAAATAACTTTGTTGCTTCTTTTCTCAATTAGTTTTATTTCTAATCGGTGCCAGAAACATGTTGTTATGCCTCTGTCTAACTAAATATTTGATGATTAATATTTACAGAAAAAAAGATGCCCAACTCTTACCACCAGCTCAGTTCAAACTAAATGAAACCACTGTCCACCCCTGCTGCAGGTGACTTGGTAGGTAGACTCGTGGTCACGTGACATGTTTCTTAGTCTGGAAGCCATAGCTTCTCAAGCTGCAATTTCTAAGTGGTAGGTAAAAGCGGGGCTTCACTTTCCCGTGACCATGTAAACTCCGTCACTCCTCCTCTTAGCAGCCTTTGCTCGCTCTCTCCTTATTACCTCAGGTACGGTTCCTGGATACGGAATCTAGACACACAGTCATCTTGTCAAATCTTTGTATCACAAAATCTATCTGTGTCCTTCTTACTGACACTTTCTTTGGGGAATTCAGAATTGACAACACAGATGCTTGCATACTTGTTTCCCCACCTCTGCAAATTTTCATTTTTTTTAAATGTATTCTTCTCTCGTATATGACATCTCAAACGCAGCCTCCCCTCCCTCCTCCTTTCCCTGTTCCTCCCTACTACCTCCCTTCCCAGATCCACTCCTCCTCTGTTTACCTTCAGAAAAGGGCAGGCCTCCCAAGGATATCAACCAAACATGGCATATCAAGATGCAATAAGACTCACACCTCCCTCACATTAAGAATGGAGAGAGAAGACCAGGAGGAAAAGGGTCCCAGTGCAGACAAGAGTTAGAGAAAGCTCTGCTCTGTTAGGAGTCCCACAAGATCCCAAGCTACATACCATAATATATATGCAGAGGGCGGCCTAGGTCAGTCCCATGCAGACTCCCTGGTTGTCGGTTCAGTCTCTGTAAGCCCCTATGAGCCCAGGTTTAGTTGATTCTGTGTTGTTTGTTGTTTGTTTGTTTGTTTGTTTTTGGTGTCTCTGACCTCCCCACTGATTCTTTCCTCCCCTTCTTCTGCAGGATTCCCCAAGCTACACCTAATGTTTGGTTGTTGGTCTCTACATCTTTTCCATCAGTTGCTGGATGAAGCTTCTCTGATGACCACTATGCTAGGCTAATGTCTATGAGTATAACTGGATATAATTAGAATTCTTTTCATTGATATTTTTTAACCAGTCATGTTTAGTTCTATCTTAAGTCTCTAGGCTATCCAGACCCTGGTTCCTGGCCCTCCAGGCAGTGTCAGGGGTGGGATCCCTCTCCTGTGGAATGAGTCTCAACCAACTTGAGGCCCATGCCATGAGTGGAATCCCATCTTTGTCAATTTTATAAGTATTTCACAGACAAGTGAATAAAAGCTAGATCTGTAGGTGTGGTTTTAATACAGATACTGTTCTGCGTGAAAGAGCCACACCAGGAAGGAAGTGCTGTTAGCCTTATGTCTTCTGATTACTCAGCACACTGTTCTGCTCATAGTGAGAGATGGTGTGCAGTGCATCTGCCAGTCCTGTGATGTCAACAGCTCCAGTCCATCAGAACATCGTATTACCTGACTGATGCTACAATGTTTACACGACTCCTCTTTTCTACACATCTCCTTCTACACCACTACACCAATCAGAAAACTGAACAGCACAGTGGGGTCTTCGTGTTTCCAACATCCTGGGTTTCAAATTTTTAGAAGTCATTACAAGCAACAAAACCAGAGCCCCCTAGACAAAACAATGCAGATAAAATACTCCAAGATTCTGTACCCAAAAATAACACTAGCCAAAGTTGGAAAAGAAGCAACAACAGTGCTTAGAGGCTATCTCTCATCTGTTTTTGCACAAAACAACTTGATAAATGGCCAAGTTAGGTTTTTGTGCCAGTGCCATAAGAGAAAGGTGCTATTGGAAATGAGGAGACTGTGAAAGGCAATTTAACAGAAACCTAAGTAGTCCAATCAAGCCCTACTGCCTCTAGGTTATGCTCATTCTTGGAGCATAGAGAACAAACAAGACCAGAATTTCTGCAGCTCCACACTGCTGGTTTGTCTCTTTGCCACAGTCTGGAAAACCTCTACACAGCTTTTTCCCAGAGAAAACTTATTCTAGCGAAAATGAGTGTCTTTCACCTTACTTTGTGCAATAGATTCACATTCTATGACAAAACCCCTCTGTTCACACACACTCTAATTCAGAGAATACGCTCATACAAATGTGTGTGTGTGCATTTGTGTGTATATATAATGCATATAAATGCATATACACACACAATGCAGAGGAGAGAAGAGAGCGAGAGAGAGAGAGAGAGAGAGAGAGAGAGAGAGAGAGAGAGAGAGAGAGATTGCCATCTTCAGTACCCTAGAGACTCAATGTATAGCTCTATTGCAAGTTCAAGTATCTAAGAACCAGAAAGGTTATAGTGTAGGATCCAGTTTGCAGTCAGGAGATGACCGTGTCTCACCTCAAGGACTGGCAAAGAGTAAGTAAAAATTCCCTTCATTTGGGTCAGCCTATGAAAGCCCTTTCTGGACATGCACAGACCGGATGAGGCCAACACACATTCAACGAAAGAATCCTCTTTTCTTCTTTTCATTCACACCATTTCACACGCGCTTCTCGCCGTTCTTCCTCCTGTTGAACACTTGAATGTGCATGTGTAGTACATACACATAAAAAGAAGAAGGTGCCATAGAGGGTGGCATGTGCATACCATGCACACATTCTTTAGATTGAGCAGTCTAAGAACATCAGCTATGAATATACCAAAGCATGTAGTGAAGTCATTGCCTTTAGTCCTGTGTCATTCTGAGAATCAGGACATTTCAAAGCTCTCGGTGTTCTGCACTGTGGCTTGCCAGACCAGGGACCCTGTATCAGGACTGCAGACTCAGAGGGTGTGCTGCCCCCTTACACATGACTGTGCATCAATTATTTGTAGTGTTCTCATGAAGTTCAGGGCTCTGATCCCTTTCTCAAATATCTGTGATGTTGGGCAGTTAGAAACTAATTATTTGGCTGCTTTTACAATGATATATGCATATATAAAGGTTTTATCTTCTGGTATTCTTAATGATATGGTTTCTTTATTGGTAGAATATATGGGTTTATTGACTTTTTTTTCTAATAAAGATCAGTTTGAATTAAAAATCTACTAAATTTAAAAATCTACTAAAGGGGTGTTGTGTAAGAGTTTTCTCTGAGATCAAAACATTCAAACCTGTGGGAAGGGAAACAACTCAAAAAGACTTCAGGAAGTCCCTGAAACTGACCAGATCCACTAGGCCCCATTCAGCCACAGTAGGACTTCCTTGGTATCTGTACTTTGGTCTATCCCGGGATTCCTATCTAGAGAGTAGGTGTGTGTGCTGCATCTCCCCAGGAAAAGTTTTGTTACACAACAAGGAGGCTGATGAAATAGTTTGGTGGGTAAGAGCACTGACTGTACTTCTAGAGGACCTGGGTTAAATTCTCAGCACCCACATGATGGCTCACAATCATGCATAACTGTGCCAGAAGTTCTGACACCCTTTCTGGCCTCTGTGATCACTAGGTATACAAGTGATTCATGAACATACACACAAACAAAACACCTATACACATAAAGTAATTTTTTAAAATGTAATGGCTTATTTTTAAAAGCCACTAAAATGTGGTTACCAATTGTTACCACTCTGGCTTGCTGTGTCATAACCACAAAATCTCAAAATTTGAGAAAAGGAAGCATTTATTTTACAGCAGCTTGTGAGTCGCCTGAGGAGGCTCTGCTCCACAAACTTCAACTCCTCCACTGACCAGGTAGGATGTGAAAGGCAGCAAGCCCTGGTCAGGCCTACACTCTAATGTATTAGGTTGGACAAAAGCCTGTGGGATAAAATAGTCATACAGTTCTGGAGAGATGTGTAACCATCAGTACCGCTGCTCTTCTAGAGTATACGAGTTCAATTCTAAGCACCCACATTTGGCAGCTTTTAACTGTCTGCAGCTCCAACTTTGGGGCATTGGAAGCCCTCATTTTTCCCCCCTCTGTGGGTACTTGCACACATGTAACATGTACTCACGGAGACACATAACTAAAACTCAAAAGTAGAAATAAGAATGTCAGTCACAGTGACATTGAAAGTCCATGGGATATGAAACTGCATCCACCTTTGTGGGAGAAACTTATGCTATGGTCAAATAGAGTGGAGGCAGACTGGACAGAAAAACTATGTTCAATAATTCATCCTGCCACATTGTCTAACTCCATCAGTCACCAAGATGTTTCACAGACTATAAAAGCAGGTACAAGTCAGAAGCTGATGCACCTTCTACATACAGCAATGCCTTTAATCTACATAACCACTCTGTAGGTAAATTATTATGACAGGTGGCAAACTGCAGTTTAGAAAGCTTACATGACAGGCCCCAGGATGCACAGCTAGCCAGTGAATGAGCAAGATGTAATCTTTGTCTACAATGTGTTAGAAAAGACGCATTGTGAACAATACCAGAGATAAAGTTTGTTTTTCAAGTGATAAGAGATTTAATTCAAGCCAAAGGGAGCATTGTGTGGTGAGCTGAAGTGATTTCTGGCTGCTTTCCAAAATGTGGACACAAACAAGAAAGGGAGACATTTCAACATGTGTCTCTTCATGTTCAGCTTCCTAGGGTGAGCTCTCCATGTCCCTCTGCATGCCAGCTGCATTCTCTTCTGGGAAGCAAGAGAACTAGCTTCCAGAAGTTCATGCTTTACCCCTTATTTGCTTCTGAACAGAGAGTAAACACCTACACACAGAGGATAGTACAGAAGCTCTGTGGAAGCCGTTTTCCAGATGAGCTTGTCATAGAGCTGCAAGGAGTGTGACACCCTAGACCATCCTGACATAGAGACCAAGTGTGGCTTCTGACCAGACTCTCACCCTCATCACCCAGAGAAAGGAGGGAGTTAGCAATGCTCTTCTCCACGAAAGAGACAGACAGGCAGTGCACAGTGATCACTGAATTATAATAGTAATTCAGTATATTAATTTCAAGTTTATTTCAAGGGTCTGGTTTTTCTTCTTCAATGTTCAAAAGGAAGTTTTATTCATAAACTAGGTTCCATGTATTTGTTTGATTCAGAGCAGTAAAATCTTTGAGAACCTGTCTAGTGTCTAAGTGTTTTACTAATTGATTCTGGATTTGAATCACAAATCAAATCATCTTTTATTTACTCATAGTAATAAAACATAGCAAAGCTGGAGGAAGATAATTTTATGATGGAAAGGGAATCTCAGGCAAGAGAGCATTTTCCTCCAGAGAGGAGATATTGTCTGGATTTCATCCTCTGTTCCTGAAGAAGCTGCCGACCCGTGCACAGGCATTATGTGTGCAAGCCACAGTGGCCTCCTCCTCAAAGTGTGAAGGCGGGCACACGCTCATCTTCACCTTTAGCTTCACCTGCATCATGGATGTCTTTGCAGGAAAGCAATCATGGAAAGCTTCATATAAAACCAGTATCATCATGTAAGAAGGACCAGGAGTTAAAGACTGAATTCCTGTTTTAGAAATGGACTCAAACCATTGAGCAGCTCATTCTATCTCTCTAAGGTACAGATCTTTAAAATGAAGATAACCAACTTACAGGACTCTTGTAAGACATGGACTAACTAGGGGCTGGAGAGATGGCTCAGTTGGCAAAGTGCTTGTCTTGCAAGAAAGAGTATCTGAGTTTAGACCCCTGGCGTTTATGTAATAAGCAGGGCAGGGAGGCACCTGTAATCCCAGTGTTGAAGATTTAGAGACAAGCAGATCCCTGCATCTAGCTGGTCAGTGAGTCTAACCAGTTGGTGAGCTCCAGAATCAGTGAGAAATGCTATCTCAAAAAAACTATGTAGTGAGCAACGAGAAAGACAGCAGTCTCTGACCTTTACATTCATGCATACACAAATGCACACCCACCCTCACCCACCCATATGTTCAACTCCAAACTCATACATACATACATACATACATACATACATACATACATACATGACACACACAACACAAAACTTTTTTTTTTCTTTTGGTTATTTGAGACAGGGTGCCCTGTCCTGGAACTCTCAGTATTTAGTTCAGGCTGGCCTCGAACTCATAGAGATCTGCCTCTGAGTGCTGAAATTAAAGGTATGCACCACCTCCACTGGGCTCACAAGACAATTTTTATAATAGGATAAAATAGCTACTTAAAAAAAATGGGGACTGGAGAGATGGCTCAGTGGTTAAGAGCAACGACTGCTCTCCCAGAGGTCCTGAGTTCAATTCCCAGCAACCACATGGTGGCTTACAACCACTTGTAATGAGATCTGGTGCCCTCTTCTGGCCTGTAGGGACACATGCAAGCAGAATACTGTATACATAATAAATAAATAAATAAATCTTTTTTAAAAATTTACATTACAGAGACTAAAACCTTACAAACATCACGGAATAAGTGAATATTCATTTAGCAGTATAAATTCTCTCTTGCAAGGCAGTGGTGGCACACAACACATGTCCTTAGTCCCAGCACTTGGGAGGCAGAGGTATGTGGATCTCTGTGAGTTCAAGGCCAACCTAGTCTACAAAGTGAGACCAGGACAGCAGGAGTGTTACACAGAAAAACCCTGTATATTTAATTAATTAATTAACTAATTAATTAATTAATTAATTAATTCTCTCCACATCAGATTTAGTAAGTATAGGGAGCCATTTTTTCCATTAACAGATGATATGAGTACACTAAACAAATTAACAGAATCTTGGAGTTTTGTTCAGTCTATTTAATGGAAAAACTGCAAATAATAAAATGAATTACTAATTTCAAATATCATCCTTTTTAGGAAAACATGTCAAATCGCTATCCAACATTCTAAGTGGAAATTAAATTTGTTAGCTAATTCTAGTTACTTAGAATAACTGTAAGACTCAATTTTTAAAAATGGTGACACAATTATTGTAAGAAATACATGGCTTTTTACCTTTTATTATTCAAGAATTTCATATATGCACATAATATGTTTTGATCAAACCTATCCTCCATCTCCTTCCCTCCAACTCTGTAGATGACATTTTCCTTTGGCCACCAACCAACTCCCAAATAAAGACACAGAAACTTATTTTTATGAGTGCTTGGCCTTAGCTTAGGCTTGTCCCACTAGCTCTTTTAACTTAATTTAACCTGTTTCTATTCATTTATGTTTTGCCTTAGGGCTTTTTACCTTTCTTTCATTCTGTATGTTGTGCTTTCCTACTAACTCCATGCCTGCCTGGCTGGCCCCTGGCATCTCTGCTTCTTTCTTCCCCAAGATGAAATTCCTCCTCCTACTTACTCTCCCTGACCACAAGTCCTAGCAGCCTATGCCTCCTCCCTCAATTTTGGCTGTTCATCTTTTTATTAGACCAGTCAGATGCCTTTGACAGGCAAGGTAAAACAGTACCACATCTTTACATAGGTAAACAAATACTTTGCAGCACAACCTCTTTCCTACTCCCCTACGACTACTTTTGTCTCTGAATTTCATTTGCCCCTTTTCAAACCTGCTGAGTCCAGTATGTACATGGGATTTGGACCATCTGCTGGAGCCTGGGTAGCTTCTCATGGTCCACATCCCTGAAACAAGTAATTTTGCCTCCCCTAGGAGCCATTAACTGGAAATTGCTCCTCAGCTAGTTGGGGGACTTAATGAGCCCTTCCCCACCCATTCTAGAAAATTGGAAGACTTGATCTTATACAGATCTTGTGCATGCAGGCACACGTGTGATGATTTCATGGGTGCAACAGTCCTGCCAAGGCCATCAAATACTGTTTCCCTGCAGGCATCCACTACTTAGGGCTCTTAGAATCTTTCTGCCCCATCTTCAACCTTGGGATTAAAGGTTGGGATCCAATTTAAAGCAGAACACTCTCAAGTCTCTTATTCTCTACATGTGACCAGTTATGGGTCTTTGGATTAATCATCATCTAATGGGGTTGGGGGGAGCTTTTCTTATGAGAGTAGAGAAATGGACTCATCTATGGATATAAACATAAGGACTTAGGAGCAGTTTAATAGTATCTCTGTTTAACACAAATAACATTTTTATTATTATTATTTCTCCTCTAAGGCCTCTGACCTAGTAGGCCACAAGATTTGGTCCAGCTAATAGTCCTAGGCATGAATTTGATCTTGAGGAGCAGACCTTAAATCCATTTAGACAGTGGCTGTTTTCTCCCATAGCACAGACATGCCTGTGGGCATATCTTGCTGGGGCAGTCATTATTGTACCTGCTGTGTTCTCAACTTGGTAAGGCTGTTGATGACTTCCTTCTCATTCCAACCCTTGCTCAAACAGCATGCATGGAACCTTCCAGCACTTAGAAAGTTAGTCAGTAGAAATGAAGCTTCCAAGTCAGTCCTAAAATGGCTGTTCTATGTCCTCTGACTTGAGTATGTGGTGTCTTTAGCAATAAGGTCATACTATCCAGTGCTTGGAAGTGATCAAGAGCTAAGACAACAGACTGTAATGTTTGGTTGGGGTGGGGGGTGAGGGGGGTGGGAATTTATGGGAACCCATGGACCAAAAACTCCAACAGAAGTAAGCCATACCTGGCACTGAGCTTTTTAGTTTGAAAACCTGTAGAGAGGACTTGTCCCCCTTCCCCCTCCTTGCTCCTCTGTTGTGGGATAATTCTCTTTAAACTCCTTCTATATCTGTGTATGTGTATATTTAGGAAGCTTCCACAGTATTAGGTTTTAATCTTTTTTCAGTGGTCTTTAATGTCAGTTATGCCTCCCATTCTCTCTCCTCAACTTTTCCCTCTTATTCCCCACCCCTTTAACCCTTTCTGTTCTATTATTCCATTTCCCTACTTCTTACCAACTGTGTTCTAGTCCCTATCCTTTGGAATCCACCTCCATGTTCCCCTACTAGTTACCTAACCTCTATATGTACTCCTATTTAAACACACACATGTAAATACTCAAAGCTAGCATCCATCTATGAGAGAGAGCAAGTAGTATTTGTCTTTCTGATTACCTCACTTGGGATGACTATTTCTAGCTCCATTAATTTTTTTTCTGTGAATTTAATTTTACTTTACAGTTGAAGTATACTCCATGATGTACCTGTGTCACATTTTTCTTATCCATTCATCAGTGGAAGGACATCTAGGATGTTTCCACTTGTTGGTATTGTGAATAAAGAGCAGCAATGAAGGTGGATGAAGAATTGCCTCTACAGTAAGACATAGAGTCCTTTGGCAATATACTCAGGAGTGGTAAACTGAATCGTACAGTGAATCTGTTTCTAACTCTTCGAGGAACCTCACACTAAGTTCCACAGTGGCTGCACCAATTTGCACTCCCATCAGAAGTGAATAGCTGTTCCACTTTCTGTATATCCACACCAGCAGTTGTTGTCATTGTTTCTTTGATCTTAATCAACTTGACTTGGGTAGGATAAAATCCCAAAATGTTTTAATTTGCCTTTTCTTAATAGCTAATGATTTTGAACACTTTTAAACAAATTCAGACTTTTGTAATTTCTTCTTTTGAGGACTCCATGTTTAGTTACATTCCTAAAATTTAATTGACTTGTTTGATTTCTTGTTAGTTGAGTTTCTCTCTCTCTCTCTCTCTCTCTCTCTCTCTCTCTCTCTCTCTCTCTCTCTGTGTGTGTGTGTGTGTGTGTGTGTGTTACTTTGTATATGCAACTAGTTTAGGTAAAAATGTATAGGTGCTTTCCCTGGTAGCTGACATCATAGAAACTTTTATATAGGTTGAACTATCTGTCTCAAATACATTATAAGAAGCTTAAAAAGATCTTAGGAGAGTGGGAAAGGAAAATGAGGAGCAGAAATGATTAAACCGGAACCCTTCGTGGCCCTGGATATTCAAAGCTGATATGCACTGTAATTTACCCTTTTGTTGATTATACCTTTCTTCTATAGTTGGTTTGTTCTCACACCAGACCTTAGGTTTGCAACATGTATAAGTTCATGGAACACGCTTCCTTTGGCTCCTTAAAAGATGTATCATAGCTCCACTGTGGACTAGCTTCTCTCCCTGGAACTGTGTTACCATGATATACACTATACACATAACATCAGAAGGAAGAGTTCCCACATCAATCTGGAGAATTGCCCCCTATTTTTCTGACATGAGGGGCATTTCTTTTTTCCATAATGTTATCTTGTCTGCCTGTGAGTTACCTCAGAGTACAGGATGATTTGTCACTGCATGTCTAATGATATGTTTCTAATTCTAAGACCGTACTATACAACAAGTGCATGGAGTGTCTATATTCATACCACAGCCTGGGGTAGATACAAGGGATACAGTGAACACAAGACTGCTTTCACACTTATGATTAGAGTTCATTCTCTTGCAAGAAAGCTGGCCAAATGTATATAGTCCTCAGAAGGTAAAGTTCAAGGAATATGGAGTTCAGCCAAAACTTTAAATCCTGCTGCATATTGGGCTATAGAGTTGTCTAAACCTGGAATCTCCCCAGACTCAAATCCTTAAGAAGTAATTATATATTGGATATGTTAAACTTCAAGTTGTATCTTTCTGGTGAGGTAAGTTTTCAAATTGCTGATCAGTTGATGAGTGAAATGAATTAGTGAAGTAATTGAATATTTAATATTTTGGGTAATGTTTGTACTTCAATATGTCATATTTTGAGAGGTTCTACTAAAAAAAATATTCTTGATGTACTTCAGGAAAATTTTGCTGACTCTATTCAGCCTAGCCTTGTCTATCTAGGTTTGCTCTCTGAATCCATAATCCCAGGTTGCCTATATGTGATGGGCTTAGTATAGGTACATGTTAGTGAACACACTTAAAATTATGAAAGATTGATGATGCTCATAGATAACCAATCAGGAAAGAGTTGGCTATTGTAGGAAAAAGAGGTATTTTGCAGAAGATCTCCAGTAAGGTGAAGAAGGGTCATTTATGTTATGCTGATAAGTGTGTGTTAGTACTAACTCTTGACATACACAGATGTGTATAAAAATTAGTGGAGTTAAGTGATCAAGTAATGTCCTGTGATCTTTCTCACTCCTTTGGTTACTTACAGTCCCCACTATCCTTAGAACAGTTCTTTCTACATGGCATAATTGTCTCAAATATCCAACAGGAAACAAGATTTTTAAAACCCCTGGTATTTGTGTATTAAAGATTATGAAAGGCCTGATGGGAATGCTTGCCTCCTGTGCTTTGTTTACCTCTAGACTGATCACTGAGTTCCACAGAATAAAAGATCTTGATTTTCTTAGGAATGTTTACCATTTGAACAAAAGTGTCAGTTTAAATATTTTATAAATGTATAACTATATATATTTTCTCTGATGGGCCAGAAACCAAACTATGAGTTGTGTTTTATGACTAATGCATGACTTCACCCACAGTAGGTATCTGTAAATATTGATTAAACAATTGTGAATGTGAATAACTATCAAGGGAGACAGGAAAGAGAGACAGGATAGGGCAGCCATGGCTGTGTGCCATATCAGACTGTGTGAGTGAAGGAGCTAGTACAAGGCAATGTGAAGGACACCCAAGGCTTCTGGAGTAAGCAACTCTCAACCTTTAAATCACTTGGAAGATGATCCTAAGGGGGTAACCGCCCACTCAGCTAGCATTTAAATCCAAATGCCTCTCCTTTAATAACACATATGAATGCTCAGAAGGTGATACAATTTGTGGCATCTCCTTTCAGTTCATGTAAACTCAGTTACTGTCACTGGAAGCTCAACTCTGCATTCCTCTAAGGACCAGAGGACCACAGAGTGACTTTCATCAAAATCAGAAGCTTTGCTGACTTCAACTTAAATTTTTAGAGACTCTGATTGGTAAGAATGTTTGAAGAATATAATGTCCTTTGGCTTACTTATACATTTAAGGTTAATATTTTAATATAGTAAAATATTTTTTTAACTGATGAGCAAATCTATGTTACTACATTGAAGAAATGTCAATGACACAAACTGGTCCAATAATCATGAATATGGTCCTGTCTTGAATAAAGTTCCATGGAAAGTAGGGTGCAGTTAATATTATCATGTGTTCTGATCAAATTGGCTATGATATATGAAGGTGTATCCCCCAGGACTCCAGTTGAAACGTAATCTCCTTTTAGTGGAATGGAAAAGTGTGACCGTGGGAAGGTGATCAAGACGTAAGTTTTGGGGAGGATCTTAGGGCTCAGAACTGAAGAGATCCCCTCTCTCCCTGATGCCTTCTGCCATGTGAAGACTAAGCATGAAAGCTTTTCCTTAGGAGCAGAGAGCAGAGAGCATCCCCATGCCAAGCCATGTGGACCTGACAGCTTCCAGAACTGTGAAAAACAGATCTTTTTATACATCATCTGGTCTGTGTTATTGTGATATAGCCACAAAAAGGGCCCACAACAAACTTATTTAGTAAGAGAGAAATAGACCCAGTAGGCAAGGGTAATTCTCTCCATGATGTTTGTATCAAGGAGAAAGTAAAGGAATGACAGAATTATTGAAAGCGTGGTGGCGTTTTTGTCTTTATGTGTTTTTATGAATAAGGGAAGATTGGTATTTCTAGAGAGTAAGGAGAAAGCCAGTCAAGAAAGAGATGAGTACTGTAGGAAAAGAGCTGATTCCCATAGAAAGGTAAAGGAAGTGGGGGGATAAAGTGGCAATTAACAAGGCAGTTCCATGCAGTTTGTCTGGTAGTTAAAAGAGGTTTATTTCGGGGCGACTTACAACCAGTAAAGGGGTTGGTTACAGGATCCAGGAGAGGTGAGGTGCAGTCCAACATGGTTCTCCAGAGAGAACTCTGGCTTGCTCTGCAATCCAGCATCCAGGATCACGAGGAGCCAAGAGAGGGCCAGCATGCACACATCTCGGGTCTTAAGGGTCCAAAGAGGCCACACCCAAGGGGCAAGTCATAGGCAGGTGTAGTGGTTACCTGCTGCCTCACTAGGGGCAATGCTTCAAGGTCAAAGCTAGAACAGCTACCCCTGCTACAGGGGGATGAAGGTGTGTAGTGAGCAAGTCACAGTGAGAAGGAGAGGGAGAACAAAAGCCCAAAGTGTGCATCTCTTTTATAATCAGTGTTATTTTTTTCAGAGATGCAAGATACTTTCCATCCCTAGCTACACTTCAGCTATGTCCTAAACAATTGTTTTTCACTTGTTCATTCTCATAATTATTAAAATAAAGATCAAATTACAGTGGAAATTTCAATAGTTAAAAAACGAGTCCTTCTACTTAGAACGTTGTACAATGAAAAAAGCAACATAAAATATACAAACACAGCTGGGCAGTGGTGGCACACGCCTTTAATCCCAGCACTCGGGAGGCAGAGGCAGGCAGATCTCTGTGAATTCGAAGCCAGCCTGGTCTACAAAGCAAGTTCTAGGAAAGGCGCAAAGCTACACAGAGAAACCCTGTCTTAAAAAAACAAACAAGAATATATATATACATATATATATATATATATATATATATATATATATGTAAAAATTAGACATACCAAGACATAAGAAATAAAAAGGGGATCATTCAAAAATAAAATTATTCAGAACATTTATTTAATGCTTTAAGAAACAGAAGACAATATAAAATTGCAGTGCATTAATACAAAAGGCATACATGAATACCTATGTGTATAAGTTGTTGTGCTATAGCAAACAGAATGCCTGAATTAACATAGCACCTTTCTTGAGAAGCTTATGAGAAGGAAGCACAAATACATTTACAGTAGTCTTCTGCAAACTCACAATAACAACAGCAACACAAATGAAACCATCCCTAGAAGACAGTCCTTTTCATGCAGTCCTCTCCCTTCATTTTTGTGCTGCAGATGACTCAGGTTATCCGGCATAATAAAAATAAGTCAGACAAACACACCTCTACTGAGGGGAGAGTGTGAGGGAACCGGGCTGCACTATGCTCCAGCTACGTGCAAGCTGGCTCGACACCTGAAAGCAGACTTACTCACTGTGCTCGTCTTGACATCATTTGGGGGATTTTTGAATGACTGCCTATGACAGCGGTGACAGGGTTTCAATGACTAGGAGACAGCCTGAGGGATTGCTAGCCTCTACTGTTTGATGAAGGTTTCTACATAATTTAGATCCACTTAACTTGGGGAAACTTTTTAGGAGTTACTGTGATTGAATCTCGTTTATTTCAAATGTTATTGAAGCCACTAAACAAATAAACTGTTAGACCCTGACTATCCCCCATTTTCCACATGCAATTACTGCCAGAGCTCATGTGCTGCTTTCCCTGGGTCTCATAAGCCTGGATGGTCCTATGCAAGAAAGATGGCCATAACCAATAGAATTTTTTGTTCCAGAATTTTGGCCAGTCTCCAAAAGGCTTCTGCACCTGGCTTTAAACAAATCATTTTCTTCCACTGCTCCCTGTCTGTAATGCCTGCCACTCACAGAGCTGGTTAGAGGAAGCTTAGCTTCCAGGTGTTTTCATCAGTGTCTCAGCTAGGGTTTCTACTGCTGTGAAGAGACACCATAACCAAGGAAACTCTAATGAAGGAAAGCATCTAATGGGGGTGGCTTACAGTTCAGAGGTTTAGTCCATTGTCATCATGGCTGGAAGCATAATGGCACACAGGCAGAGGTGGTGCTGGAGAGGTAGCTGAGAGCTCTACATCTGATCAGCAGAGAGCAGAAAGAGAAAGCTACACTGGGCCTGGCTTGAGCATATAGACCTCAAAGCCCAACCCCAGTAGCACACTTTCCCCAACAAAGCCACACCGACTAATAGTGCCACTCCCTATGGTCCAGGGGAGACCATTTTTATTCATACCAACACATTCCAGTCTCTGGTCCCCAAGGCTTGTAACCAAATCAAAATGCAAAAATATATTTAGTCCAACTTCCCAAGTCCTCATAGTCTATCACAATATCAATACTGTTTAAAAGGCCAAAGATCAAAGTCTCTCCTGAGACTTAAGCAATCTCTTCACTGTAATCCCCTATAAAATCAAAATGAAAAACGAGATCACATACTTCCAACATACACTGGTGCAGGATGTACGTACATTACCATTCCAAAATGAAGGAAAGGGGGCATAGTGAGGAAATAAGGGGAAAAAGCAAGACCGAAAACCAGCTAGGTAAACTCCAAACTCTGCATCTCCATGTCAGATGTCAAAACACTCTTCAGATCTCCAGCTTCATTCAGCTTTGTTGACTGCAACACATTTCTTTCTCTTGGGCTGGTTCCACTCCATGTTAGCAGCTTTCCTCAGCATCTACAATCCAGTATTCACCTTTACAGCTTCTCCAGGCTCCATGTGCCTGACCTCAGGGACTTTCCTTAATTGCAGAAGGAAATTCCACAACCCCTTTTTTGTGTCCTTAAGTCTAAACTCAGAGCCACAGAACACAAAGCCGCCAAGTTCTGCTGCTTGCTGGAGCTAGAACATGGTCCCCAGATAGCCCAGGCTGGCCTCGAACTCACAGAGATCCACCTGCCTCTGTCTCCTGAGTATACCACCATCCTCACTCAGTTTTCTATTTTTGCTGGTTTCCTTGACTACCTGAGTTTGGCTGTCCTGTACTCTGTAGACTGGCCTTGAACTCTAAAAACTGTCTGCCACTGCATCCCCAGTGCTGGGATTCAAGGTTTGTGCTACCATACCTGGCCCTAGGCTTTTTTAAAAATTCCTTTCACAAGTTGGAAGCTTTTCTGGGTGGGCTTGCCCTGAGGTCACCACTCCCTTGATCACACTTACTTAGCATCTGGCTTTTCTTTAAACGTTTTATCTCTTTGAACACAGGATTTAGCTCCAGTACACTTCCTGGTGCCCCCTGTCTCCTCAAGCTCTACATGTGAATTTTTTTCTTCCCCGGCTTGCTCCTTTTCATTATAAATCTGCATAATGTGGCCACTAATAAAAAACACAGTCAATAGTAGCTGAAAATCTCCTTTGCCAAAGCTGTTAATCCACAGTCTTCAATTTAGCCTTCTGTAGATTTTTCTGGACAAGGATAGAAAGAAGCCATATTTGTCACCAAAATTTCACAAGATCACTTTCTAGGGTGTTGTGCCTGTGTCTTGAAACCCCTGAGCAAGACCATGACAGAGCCGATATCAGATGCGAAACACACAGGGATTCATTGATAACAAGCAAGCCCAGGCTTGGTCTTCGTCCAACACTGACACAGCAGGTGGAAAAGGATGTCCCTGAGCTCTCAGGGTGAGGGGTTTTTAAAGGGGAAAACCGCAAGCAGGGTGGTACAAGCCTTTGTGTCATATGATTGACTGAGGGTATGTAACCTTTGAATTTACTGGTTGGGGGTTGCAGTTGTAATTTTTGGGTAGACCTGGACAAGCCCCAGTCTTAGTCCTTGAGCTACCATGGAGGCTGGCTGGCCTCGAATGTTCACATTGACCCATGCACATTACCCTAAGTTAGTGAGGGATCTCAGTAAACAGTTGACTGAACCTTGAGCAGTCAAAGTACAAGTACGTACAGAAAGGGAGCTACTGCAAGGACTATGTCTTTTGTTCATGGCCCTCCCAGAAACTGTTTGCTCAAGTCTCAGGAAACTGAAACTGAGGCCTGATATCTGAGAGAAGATTGACAGCCTGATATGGCATCTGCTTGGTCCTTTCAAGGGCACTTACTAATATTATTCTCCTCTGAAACCTCTTGTGTCTAGTTGCTTCTCTAGTCCAAAGTCCCAAAGTGTTCCATATTCCTAAAAAAAAAAAAAAAAAAAAAAAAAAAAAAAAAAAAAACAAAAAAAAAAAAAAAAAAACAAACAAAAAAAACCTGGTCAGGCCTATCACAGCAGTACCCTATTCCTTGGTACCAACTTCTCTCTTAGTTAGGATTTCTATTGCTGTGAAAAGACACCATAACCAAAGAAACTCTTATAAGGAAACATTTAGTTAGGACTGGCTTACAGTTCTGAGGTTTAGTCCATTATGGTCATGGCAGGAAGCATGGAGGTACACAGGCAGACATGGTGCTGGAGAGGGAGTTGAGGGTTCTACATTCGGATCAGCAGGCAGACAGTAGAAAGACAGAGAGAGACTGGGGCTGTCTCCAGCATCTGAAACCTCAAAGCCCACCTCCAGGGACGTGCTTCCTCCAACAAAGCCACACTTCCTATACAGCCACTTATTACAGGCCTATGGCGGCTATTTTCATTCAAACCACCATACTCAGTGAAAACGACCAGTGAGTGCATGGGTCCAACATTATTAAAACCACAGACCCCAGAAGTGTCCAGTTCCCCTGCCTGCTTTCCAGTCAATACTGCCTCCTTGTGTACGGCAGAGCAAAGCTCTCTCACCTCACTGGGCGTTAGCAGAAAACATTATCTGGATTCAGATAGTTTGTGTGCAAAAACATCCTCTAGTGAGCAGGATAAGTAGGGATTTCCCCAGGCACACTGGAGCATGTGGGATGCCTGTATACAGAGGCGTTGTTTACCCATGCTCATGAGGCTCTGAGCCTCCTGGTTCTTCACCAGCCCTTAGGGAAAAACCACTTCTTTAGCTCTTTCCTTCACAGGACTCGACTGCTCACACGCTGCATTGGGTAAAGGTACAAACTTTCCTTGTCATTGGCTACTTGCCTCACAAAACCACCTCCAACTTGACAAAACCTCCTGGCCTTGGGACTCCCTGGCCAGCATGCCCAAAAATAAACCTCAAACAAAAGAAACAAGCCTGTCTCAATTCATAATTAACCTAAGTCCCTACAGGAGGGAAGTCCTTTGCCAAGGCCATTTTATAAGATTGTTCAGTATGAGTCTACACAAAGTATACTTGAATAGCATGTTTCTCTTTAGCATTAAATATTAATAATTTCATCAGCCTAGTATTTGGAAATATAAATAACAAAGCAGTGTAAGAGAAGTTGTGTTTATAAAGCATTATTGATATTTTAGAAAAGAAATTATATTAATAATAATAATATTGTTATTTCCAAAGATATGTTCAAATGGGAAATAGCTTTTCTACTATAAAAGCATATATGAAACTTATTTAATTATTGAGATTATTTGAGATGAAATATTTGAAGTTATTTGAAATGAACATATCAGTACATTCACTTGCATTTACTGGTGGTGGGGAATTCATAATCAACTGATGAGCAAAGTCTAACAGATAAGTGTGTTTGTTCCATAAGAAACGCCTATGTTTTTGAATGAAGGTTTTAATAATGAACTATAAACAATTATCAGAAACATAAAGCTGTAGAGAGGAAGCATTACACAATTGTATGCACAGCTTAGAAAGAAAAGAACCACCTAAGATCAAATTTCATCTTCTATTACAATAAAAATAATAACAAGATATTCAGTTATATATTAACCAGCCAAACTGCCAAGTGTGGGCATTAATCTGTATTGCCTCAGGAATGGTAACATTAGGCAAACATAAAGCATAGGTCTTTGAATATTCTGCTCATTCAGTGGTTCCTTCTGGTTTGTTAATGTGGAAGCACTCCACATGGGAAATGCCACATTTTTTGAGACAGGACTCAAGCTGTAGACTAAATAAAATCTGAGGTCCCATTGCTGATAATGGAGGAGTAACAGTCCTGACTCCTTTTCTAGACATGAAGAGATGTTTGGGAAGAGGCTCAGCTCAGAGGCAGCAAGATAAGGCACAGATGATAATGTGAAGTCTTTGAGCAATGCAGCACTGCAGTGTGTGTACCATCAGAACGGCACACCACATAACTGAAGTTTGCCAGATGAACTTCCTTATGGATACCAGAGAAGTCATTCTCAACCAGCATCAGATCCAGACCCACACAGCTCTTCACAGCCTCCTGATTTTTCCTATGCCTGGAATTCCAGTATTCTGTTCACAAGGCCTTCTAGAATTTCTCATAAAACTAAAAACCAACCATGTCAATGTTGGATTTTTAGTCCAGCTCCCCAAAATTTACATTTCAAATCCCTTATGATGCTTGATGAAGGAAAAAAAAACTTCTATGGTTGAAGAAATTTTATATTTTATTGCTTTTTAATACTGATGATAATAAAGGATATACTAAAGAAAATCATTGAAATAAATCACAGATAAAGCTTTTTATAATTAGTGATTGTTGAGTTCAATGTTCGTGAAGTTATTTTGACTAGGAAATACTGAGGAATGCTTTTTAGCATCCAGAATACCGAAACATGAACTCACAATGAATCATCAATGTCTGGAATCCTGAACAATGTGATCAGCAGCCAGGAAGCCAGGAATAGTTACTGGGTGACTGGAGCCTTTGTCACGGCAAATACTTATTGGAATGAAAGTGACTGAGCAATATCAGCAGTGTCAGGATTTTCCTAGTTAGTATAGCCAGTTAGAGAAAGATATATCCTAGTCCATACATACATTGCAGAACTTATAACATCCATTATCAGAGAAATCAGGTAAGGAGTTACATACAAGGAAACATTTGATCAGATGATGAATTACACAGCATGTGTCCTTCAATTCTGGTAATAGTCGATGAGGTTGAGTTGAGCTTTGAAGTGTGAGTAGCATTTAGGGACACAGAAGGAAGGGATACTTGAGCAAGAAACAGTGAGCAAAAGGGAGCAGCTGCTGAAGCACCCCACACCTGCACTGAGGGAAACACCTGGAACCACGGCAGACCCGGGTGCCATTGTGAGGCACTAAATTGCCAGGGACCTGGACTCCTCAATGGGAAATGCCTTGGGGAATAACTGTCTTCCAGAAGCACAGATAGGAGACACTGACAAGAACCTAATGCCTTCAAACAAGCTGATGGGAAACCTACTTCTGACCACCCATTGACAAAAAAGAATTGACATTTTCAGGGCCAGTCAATGAACTAGGCTGAAATTGCCTTGTTATCTAGTATGCCGATCCTCTGCTGATCCCTGCTAATGATGCAAATTTATTCTAGCTTTGGACACAATGATGGCTATGAAAATATACTTCTCAGATGTCCTGCTGATAGAAGCATAGTTAAATGATGGCCAAGATGCTATTCCTCTGGGCTTACCATCACATTCAAACTCAGGTACATGTTTCATAAGTATTCATAGCTAACAGGTAAGCCTGCTAAGTATACATAAGCAAACCCATTCCATGACATGAGACTTTCCTTATGTGTAGGGAATACTGGCACACAGTTTACACATTTACCTGGCTAAGCATCTCTTGGAAATGGGTTACAGTCAAACTCTTCCTGCCCAATCTTATCTCCTTTTCTAAGTCTTTTTCATAGACATAGCAACACTGTGACCTGAAAACCCACCCCTGCCTTCTCAGCACCTTGTCTTTCATCCACTGTGGGCATTTTTCCTTTATTGCTTTCCAGCACAGCTCATCGTGGGTTGGCACTTTTTTCCTTAGGGAATTCCAACTAACAAAGCCAGTCAGCCATAATAAAAACCTGTTCTGAATTCCACGTTGTATTTTGTGAGAAGTTTCTTTCTTAGAAACAGCCCAGGCCTCAGCTGTGATTCAAAGGGAGAGTCTCCTTTCATTGCACTGGCAAACATGTTCTAAGTATTAAATAGGAGACCCTGAGTTACCCTTTCTCCTAAACATAGTTCAATATGAAAAGAATCGTTATTAGATAAGTGAAGGGGAAAAGAAATTAGCTCCCAGAGATTTACTGCTCATTCGAAAAGATTAGAAATGCACAAGCAGTGTGGAAGAGGGTGAAGTAACACCAGAACTGGGGAGCTTAGAAGAAATCTCCACAGATGTTTCCAGCAGCAAATGCCTCCAACTTTCCATGTGCAATATAGAGGGGCAGGCCTGGGGTGGATGATGAATTATCAGAAAATTATTGTTCTGCAGTATGGACACTAAAAATCTACATGCCAGGCTGTCAGTGTGGCCATACTCTCTCAAGGCACTGTGTGAGGATTTGCTCCATGGTTCCTGGTGTTGCCTGCTATTCTGGCTGTTATTGGCTTATTGGTTCAGTATCTGCCTCTGTGGCATATAGTATTCTCTTTATGTTATTTGCTGTCTAGTTCTACAAGGACTCAAGTCATAAGAGACTGGGGCCACATATAACTACAAAATGTTTGACATTCTTATTTCTGCAAAGACATTTTTCTCTCCATTTTTTTTTTCTTTTTCAAGACAGGGTTTCCCTGTGTAGCTTTGCGCCTTTCCTGGAACCCACTTGGTAGCCCAGGCTGGCTAGATAACTCACAGAGATCCACCTGGCTCTGCCTCCCAAGTACTGGGATTAAAGGCATGCGCCACCACCGCCCGGCCCTCTCTCCAATTTTATCCTGTGCACAGTTGCCATACCTGGTAATCTTTTGAGGAAGCACAGGATGAATTGACTGCTGCTTGGATGAGGTCTTCATTTTAATGTCCACAATCTTTACATTTTCACACATAACCAGTACTTAGCGCTTTGGGTCACTGGTATATATTGCTGGATAAAAATGACATGAAGCTAATTGGGATCTCCTAAATGTCTACCTATGGATGCTATGTATTGATAGGCATATTCAACACAACTGGTAAAAAGCAAGTGATTTGAAATAGTGGCCTCTAAACAGAAATTAATTGGGTCTCTGCACTGATACTACTTGTACTTGAATACATTTTCCTCATTTCTGAGAAAACAAATCAATGAATCCACAAAAATCAATCACCTGAAAATTACTTCATGGAACATTTGTAAAACCATAAATCATGTAAAGACTTAGCACATATCTGACCAAACATTCAGCAGCTTCCCAATTCCTGCTTCTTCCATCTACCACAAGGAAGTGACTGAAATGGTATGAAAAATGCAAAGGTTGATGGCTTATTCAAAAATCACTTATAAACACTCTTTTCCTTGTCTGTCTTTTTTATTAATGCTGTGAAAGTATGTTGGGTTTTTGTGTTTGTTTGTTTAAACAAACATGTAGCCTCATTTGTGATGAAGAGGTGATAAGTTTCTGTGACAAAATTCTGCCAGTAATATGTAAGTAGAGTGTTATTGTTTGAGTGTTAAGTTCTCCCTAAAAAAACTCATCTATTGAAGGCTTGATTCTCAGCTGGTGCTGGTATGGAAACGTGATTTTTTTATCATAAGAGTATAAACCTCATCGATCTGATCCATTAGTCTGTTGAAAGGCTATTAGCTATTTGGAGGATATATCTTGTCCAGTGTGTGTGTGTGTGTGTGTGTGTGTGTGTGTGTGTGTGTGTGTGTGTACGCGCGCGCGCGTGCGCGCCTGTCTGTCTGTCTGTGTGTCTGTGTGTCAGGGGAGAGAAAGTTTATTCCCCCAGCCCTCTCTCCTTTTTTCCCTCCCTCCTCCCTGCTTTGCTCCCTCCCATCTTTCTTCTTTCCCTCCCACCTCCCTCCTTTTGCCTTAAGTCAGCCATCTTGCTCTACCACACACCCTACCCTGCTGTGATTTTCTACCCCACTCTACAAAGCCCAGAAAAACAGTGAAGATAAAATGACCAGAGACTGATCAACCAAAACAAAGTCTTCATCCCTTGAGCTATTTTCCCAGATACTTTGTTACAGAAATGAAAAGTGACTAACAGAATCCCTAAGATGGCACCCCTTCCCAGTAAGAAGAGTGTTCTTCATTCCTATGACATCTTGCCAGGAATCGCTATCTGCTAACCAGATGCAGAGAAGCCATATTATTTCCAAGATTCCAAAACTTTCCATGAAAATAGTACAGCAATGTTACTGAAGGTGGCTTACAAAGCACTAGATTTGGATTCAGGAAACAAAAGATTTAGTTGAGATCTTCTGATCAATGAACTTGAATTTGTGCTTTAGTGCCGTGATTTTCAAGTGACATTTGATGGTGTCCGTAGACTTTGTCATTGCTGTTACAACTGTATGCAAGTGGACAGAAACAGGGATGCTGCTAAACACCCTACGACATTCAAGATGGTTCTACACAACAAAGAATCATTCAGTTCAACACACCAATAGCATGCAGCTTTCTCAGTTTCTGCAGTTTTAATAGAGAGTAATATAAAATGACATTTATGATTCCTTTCAAAAATAGTCTGAAATACTTGATAACAATTTAAAGTAACCTTTCAAAGGACAGTTATAAAGACTAACCAAGGGAAAAGTTTCTTTCCTTTTTTTCAGAGAAAACATAAATATACAAAAATTTAGGCATAAAGTAATGGCTGTCATTTAAAAAGAAAGCAGCTGGGCGGTGGTGGTGCACGCCTTTAAACCTAGTGCTTGGGAGGCAGAGCCAGCCTGGGCTACAGAGTGAGTTCTAGAAAAGGCAAAAAGCTATACATAGAAACCATGTCTCAAAGAACAAAACAAAACAAACAAACAAATAAATAAATAAGTAAATAAATAAAAAGAAAGCAAATATATGTGACATAACAAAGTAATGATAGTTGTATTGAAAATGTCACATGAGTTTGTTCCTTTCTATTTGCAAAGGCTATTCAGTGTGATAACAGTGTTATATCTTGGGAAATAATTATTTAAAGAAATGAATAGGATGAGAGATAAAAATAATGTCTATTTCTATGACATTCTTGAAATGTCTTAATCTTACCAAAATACTGCTGAGGCTATTACTATGAAATATCCTGTGAGGCTGAAGTCTGTTTCTTTTAATCCATCGTGTCACAAGCAGTAATTTTTTATTCTTTAAGTCCCCTAAATGTGGAGTCCTCAGAGTTCAACTCATGGCATCCTCCTCTCCAGGGCTCTTCTGAAAGCATAGGAAATACTTGGGACATTATAATGATTATGTGAAAACTTCTGAAAATTTTGTATTTTTTAATTCCTGTGGCTGCTACATCAAATGATAACTTAAAATAACCTAAATGCATTATTTGACCACTCATCACCAGGTTGCATTCAAGACTATGAGCCAGCTGCATTCTCATCAGAGACCCAGGGAAAAGTTCTCTCTTGCTCCTTGTAGCCTCTAGTGGCTGTTGGCATTTGTTGGTCTTCAGTCCAGCCCTTGCCCCTGCTTTTATAGGGCTTTCTCCTCTGGATGTTTCTTAAGCTCCCTTGGCCTCCCCATTATGAAATCATATCCGATATTATTGTAAGTCTACACAGACAATCCAGGATTTGTTCTCTCAGATATCTGATTTAGTGTCAATTGACAGTCTGGCTGACTGTCATGGCCATTTTTTTTTTTTTTTTGAGACAGGGTTTCTCTGCATAGCTTTGCACCTTTCCTGGAACTCACTCTCACCCAGGCTGGCCTCAAACTCACAGAGATCCATCTGGCTCGGCCTCCTAAATGCTGGGATTAAAGGTGTACGCCAGCACAGCCTAGCAAGCATGGCCAGTTCTTAATCAGTGCATTATTCAAATGGCTTCCAGAGGCACTAGGACATCCAAATTCTGTAGAAACTAAGGCGGTTTGGCCTTTGATGACAATGAATTGGGCTGACCAAATGAACGTATAGGTGTTTGTATAAAACACTGGCCTATAACTCAGTGGATTAAAAGGAAAAGCCTAGCCAGGCATGGTGGTAAATACCTTTAATCCCAGCATTCAAAAAGCAAAGGTAGTAAGATCTCTGAGTTCAAGGCCAGCCTGGTCTACATAGTGAGTTCTAGTCTAGCTAGTGCAACATAGTCAGATCCTGTCTATGGAGGAAGAAGACACCAACCCTTGATGAGGGTGGGGCATCATTCAATCAGCTAGAGACACTATAATAACAAAAAGAATGTAGAAGGGTGAATGTAAGGTCTCCCCTTTTGTAAGAGGCCCTTCTGACTTTAACAATGGAATTCCAGGCTCTCACACCTTACAAATCCTGGACGTGTACCAGTGCTTCACTGGGCACTGTTTTCCTTCATGCCAATTCCTTTGAACTTGGACTAAGCTACACTGTTGGCTTCTATGAGCCTCCATCTTGCAAATAGACTGCTCTGATACTTGGAGGCCTCCATCATCCATAAAACTGTTTCCCATATAAAGCCACTTACATTATATCTCTGCATACATCCTATCAATACTGTCTTTCTGGAGAACTCCGACAAAACCTCTTCTCATATCCAAATGTTTAGCATTTAAACATGTGCAAATACTGTTTTCCAAATAAGATACAGAGACGGTTTCAAAAGTTAGGACCTTAAATCATTGACAACAGTATTATATAAAGAAAATGTAAATCCATTTATCTTAACGGGAAATCATAATTTCCACTTGTATCTAGCTAGTACCTAACAAATAGTAGGATTATCCATGATCTTAACTCTAGATAGACAGAGTGAGATGGAAAAAAATTTGTTAATTATTTTTATTAAATGGAAGAAACACAAAGTAATAACATTCAGGAAGCATGAGTTCTCATTTTATAAAATTGTGAAATAACCAATAATTTGGTCTTACCTATGTCAAGATTTGAAGGCATAAGAGTGTTAAATTGAAACATATAAAACTTACCATTGTTTTCACTATGCTTTAACAATTATAACACATTTTTGAGACTAATTTAAGGATTTAACCTTGATAGCATAGCTCAGTAAGCACAGGCCCGTGAAATTACTAAAAAGGCCAAATTATACTTATTTTACATGAGTTGACTAAGAGACTGAAAATATCTTAATTAACTCTCCAATTATGAGATATTTTAGCAAAATTATGAGAGTACACAATTAAAAACCCAGCACTTTCTTGCCTCCCCACATTTAGTTAGTTCAATTCTTTAGATTCAGTTCTAAAAAGTAACCCCATCAAAGGCCTGGGTTTGGGGCTAACTAGATACAACAAGAATCCTAGTCAGTGTTTTATTGCTGAGACTAAACACCATGACTGAAAGGAAACTTGGGGAAGAAAGGGTTTAGAAGACGTACACTTCCATCTCACTCTTCATTTTTGAAGGAAGGCATAACAGAAACTCAGACAGGGCAGAAACCTGGAAGCAGGGGCTGATGCAGAGGCCATTGACTGGTTTTGCTTACTGGCTTGCTTCTCATGGCTTGTACAGCTTGCTTTCTTATAGAACCCAGGACCTCCAGCCCAGTGATGGAACCATCCACAATTCACCGGGCCCTCCCTCATCAATCACTAGTAAAAAAGCACCTTCCACCTTACAGCCTGATCTTAGGGAGACACTGTCTCAACTGAAGTTCCCTTGTTTAGATAACTCTACTTGTGTCAAGTTGACACAGAAATAGCCAGCACAGGTAATTTTGTATTTCTGTGTTTTAAGCCAGCAACATTTCTAGGTCTAAACAAGGACTTCCATATTATTTGGAATACATTTAACCTTATAATTTAAGGGGCTGCTAGGATATTCCTTCAGATGAAGGCAAACAGGGAAATCTGCTCAATTGTTTCCAAAGTCAACATTAAGAAGTTGTCCGCTGAGTCACCATCTAACTTGAGTGTGCTTTAGTCTGTGACTGACATGGTATTTAAACGTTAGCAGAGGAAACTCACGTGTCCTCCCAGTAAGGAGAACACAAACTGGTTAAAGTGTGTGCTTTTTAAATGTTTAGTTAGTATTTTCTCCCCATAGGATAAACTAATATGAATCAACAATTTCAAGAATCCTTTAGAACTATGAAATGCTGGTGGACTCTCTCCTACCTGTACTTCCTCCTTGTCCCTCCTCTCAAGACTCCTACTGCCAGTACAGTCTCTGAATCCTATTGGTCCATCCCTTTCTTTCACAGGAGTAAATGAATGTTTCTTGCCAACTGGTCCTTCTCATTCATCCTCTGTGTTCCTAAAAGGAAGGACATCCCTGAGCCTTCCTTGATTTTGCGTGTTACTGACCTGTGTTCCTTCCCAGTATATCAGTAGATTTCACTCATTGCCCCCATATCCTGGTCGCCTACTTACTGCTCAGACCCTCTCTACCTGCCTTTCTAGGTGATAGTAAGACACCAGCACTATGGTTCAGAGTATTTTTTTGTGACAAATTATATAACTTATAGTTTGAGTGTTTTTAAAAGACAATTGTGGTGGTGTTAATTACTTTTTACAGAGTTGGAAACAATCAGCACCTTCTATCACCGGGCTATTTGGTTTGTCCACTTGAAACTGTGTACCTATAATAAAACAATCCCTCTTCCTTCCTCTGTCCAAGTCCATCAACCACTACTGTACTTTACACCTTTGACAATGCTAGGTACCGCATATATGAGTTTGCTCCATTTTGCATGCCTTCTTTCTTTCAGTATAATGTGTTTGGGTGTATTCAGACTTTAATGTGTGCCATAATTTTCTTCTAAGGCTAAACAAAATTTCATTACATGTTTATAATGCATTTCTCCATTTTTCATTGTAAGGAATTGCTGTATCCATTTCACTTGGAGCTACACTACTCTCCATTTCCCATCAGCTATGTCCCAATATCTTAAAGTCTCAGCTCCCCACCAGCCATTATCTAATGAGGCTAATCTTTTTAAATAATAATCATACTCATAGGTGTAAAGTAGCGTCTTTCCATATGTTTGAATTAGAGGTATTGAGCATCTTTTCATATTTATTGACCATATGCATGCACATGCACAAGAACACACACATAGCCTTTGAAGAAATAACTATGCAAATCATTTGCCAATTTTTAGATTGTTTTAATCTAAAAGAAACTTTTAATATGTATGTATATGTGCATGCTTACGTTGTTTGTGGGTGCATTGTGTGGGCAGGTGCACGTGCATGTTTGTGAGAGTAGGTAAAGAAGCCCGAGACTGGATGTCTACTTTGACCATTTTCCACTTTATGTGCTAAGGCTGGTTCTTTTGCAGAAGCCAAAGATTGCTGATTAGGCTAATCTAGTTAGACAGTTTGCTTTGTGGATCCTGTTTTACCTCCCAAGCACTGAGAGTACAGGCAGGCAACCATACTGTCTGGCATTTACATGGGTCCTGGAGCCATGATCTCAGTTCTTATACTTGTCCATTGAGTGCTTCATGCAGTGAGACATCTCCCCAGCCCTTTTTAATTGGATTGTTGTATCAAGTCACAGGAGGTCTGCCTGTATCCCAATTATCAGGCATGTGATTTGCAAATATTTCTTCTCATTCTATATTGCCTTTTCACTCTGTTGATCTTGTCCTTTGCTACGCTAAAATTAAATGACACTATTTAAACACAGTTGCATGTATCATCATCATTTCCACCTTGGATATGAGGAAGCTGAGAAAGAGAGGGTTTGAGAGATATACTGGTATCCTGTGGGTAGCAGAGCTTATGTTGAGCCTTAGAGTTTGCCTCCAAGTACACTGCATCTTGACACCTCTTATAACAGGCATCAGTAGCTTTCTGAATACTAAATCCAATTGTCTTTCTCCAGTCTCCAGTTGACTCACTGGCTTCTTCTCTGCTGTTTGAAATTATGGAACCCTTTATGTGAACTTCTCCTTTCCTTGGTTGCTCTTCTTTTCCTGGCGCCCTGCTAATTTCCACAAAACACTACCTCTTCAGAACCATGCTCATAACTTATTCCAGCTTCTCCCTTTGATTGTTCTAAATTCTTTAAGTATGCTAAACTGCTTCATGGAAGATAATAAGACTTAGTTCACAAATTCTTGGATCATTACCTTATTTGAAACAGGTATTTATCTATAATCAAGTTAAAATGAAGTTATTGGGGTGAGACAAAAACTAATACATTCATGTCCTTATAAAGGCCGACATTCAGACATAGGAAAAAGATGTGTTCAGAGGGAAGATGATTTGAACACACAAGAAGAATGTCATCTTCCAACCTAAGAATCTCAGAAGCTAAGAGAGGCATGGATCAGTAACCCTGCCCACACCTTCATTTTAAAACATCCAGAATCAGAAGACAATCATTGTGTTGTTGCTACTTAAGCCATAGCATTAATGGTGCTTATGTTAAGGCATCTCCAAAATACTAAGTGCTTGGGGGGAGAAGGAGAGGGAGGACCCATTTCACAGTTTCTAGAATGCTGACTCTAGTCCTGATTTTCTTTTTGGCTCTCTATCTAAATTCCAATAGCGCCCATTGCTGTCCAGTTTCCACCCTACCTTTCAGGATATTACTCTGCTTCCCTCTCTCTTCCTTTTCACCCTTGACGCCAGCACTCAGCCTTTTTAAATGACATATCTTTGGCCCCAACCACTTGGGAAAAAGCACAAAGTTACCTTTGACTCCTCATCTTCTATTGACTTGGAGCTGTCTCCCATGCTGTAATCCAAGAGCCATGTGTGGTCCATGAGTGTAAGAGATGGGCTCCAGGCTGCCAGACTGGGCTAGACATTGTTCACCTTGTGGTCAAAATCCCATCCAGATGCAACCCTACATACTGGGCAGAAGGATTAGGAACCTTAGCCCAAACCACACAGAACATGGAACCCCTCCCTGTGCTTTCCCTGGTATTACAGCACAGTAGTGGCTGGACACTGGCCTTGTTTTCCACTTTTTGAGCACACAAATTTTACCTAGCTTCATGACATGTTTAAACTCAGGCTTAGGAGTAGGGATGTAGCTCTGTGGTAGAGCACTGTCCCAATACATGCATGTTCGATCTGTAGCACCACTAAGTACAGTAATAACTACCACTGTGCTCAAACCCCCTCACAGTGGCTACAGTTCTGAAGCTTCTCACACATGTACCTGAGGTCTGAAATCCCAGATTTTGCTCTGATCTTTTCACTCATTACAGCATCAAACATTACTAGGAAACTAAGATGAACTTCTCTGTCTAATTAGCACCCACTGTCTATGTTACTTTTTATATGTTCAGATGTATTTGAATATACACATCAAATGTCATATTTACATTAATTTTCATATTTAATCCCAAGATCCATGGAAAAAGAAAAAGAAAAAGAAAAAGCAGAAAGCCTGGGGTTAAGTATTAGATATTTTAAACCTGGGTTTAAAAAGAACAGAAAATCTCTGGTTAAATATTAATACAAGTTTATACACTTAATTATCATTTATAGCACCAGCATTTGAATATGAACCCCTATCTCAGAGTTCATAATTTTATTTATTTTTTATTTTGTAGCTGTTTCTATTTAATTTATTTTTTAATACAACATAGTTTTTTATTGATTACCTTGGAATTTCACATAATGTGTCCCAATCCCACTTTCCAGTCCTCCCAGGTCCACTACAACCCTTATGACTACCTCGCCAAATAGAGAAGGAAGACATCAACAACAAAAAAATTCCAAGTCCATTTTGTGTTGCCCATATACTCACTGGAGCATGGTCAAACTCCCAGTGGCCAGCTCCTTAAAGAAAACTGAGTCTCCCCGACCCCCACCCTGCCAGAAGCCATCAGCTGCATTCTCAGAATCTATTGGTTACACAAAACTTCCTCCAAATTGTATCAGTTCCATTGTATCCTGTAACTCAAAATTCCTGTGTCTTCTTTTGCCTACCCCTGCTCTAGATAAATGACCCATGTTTCCTTAGGTCCAGGTTTCCTTAGATCCAAAGCTTTTGAAGTGACCTTATAACAAATGGTTTCCCTTCTCAAAAGCCTGAAATGGTTTAAAAACTGTAGAAAAAATATGGTTCCTAAAGAAATATGAATATGCAAATTTCTGAATGCATGTTCAAACAGAGTGTCTATGATGAACACAAATGTATTATGGGATGATATAGAGGCTATGAGAGTCTATGCAGAGCCTGGGTAAGCTATAACTATAAGACAAGAGAAACTGAATTTACCTCTTGAATAAATAATCAGCTAAGAGCACCCTCCATTTTGTCTACATTTCCATTTCAAGATGGTGTCAGTCTTTTGTTGCTCTTCTCTTCCTTGCTGAATTCTTAGAGACAGCACAGCTGTCTAGAAGATGCAAGATGTAGGAGTGAGAACTCAGTAGTGAAAACATGGGCTTTAAGGTAAATCTGCCTCCACGGTAATTCCCACGCTACTCTCAGTAACACTCTCTACTACAACCTTGAGTGAGTTGCTTAACATCTCTACCTCTTGTTCTCGCTGGATCTGTTAATGGTGGCTTTCTTCAGAGAGTCATTGTGAAGAGTGGGTTATTAATAGAGGAGAAGGACCCAGAATAGCACCTTCCTACAGAACAGCCTCACTAATCTTCTGTTGTTATATATGTATAAGAACAAGACGTTTATACACCCAAATCCCGGGAGGGATTCTTACTGCTCAATAGTCAGATGAAATCGAAAATAGGATGATTTCAGAAACCTTATTCTATTAGTTGCCATGGGATATCTCTCTGGGAATAGAGGAAGGGATTCTGGATATAGTGAATGCAAATAACTACTTCTCCCCTGGGACAGTCCTTTTAATTTAATATATATGGATGATCTTGTGATGTTTGTTAGAAGGTATTAGCCATTGACTTAGATTCAGAGAACAGAAATACTGTTTCAAAAGAAGCAGTTAGTCACTTAAGAATATAGTTTCCATGAAGGGCAGTGTGTTTAACCCAATTGAAATTCTCATAAAAGATGAGGTGAAGTTCTACAAAACTGTCTCTGATGACTTAAACACAGCTGCTAACAATTTAAAGATCCACGGTGAATGATGCCTCCTTATATTTTCATTGCCTGTTTTTAAAGCTTTCTATGTGAGGGAATTCATGCGGAAGCTAAGAAAATTAATTAGAGGCATTGCATTCGTCCTTCTGGATTCCTTTTTTCTAATGGGGAAGTTAGTTCTCCCAGGCAGTGCCACATTTTATAGTATCTTTAATCCAAAATACAGAGAATTTCCTTTATTGTTACTTCTATCCACTGATTTGCTTTTGTGAAAGCTGGACCTGGAATAAGAAACATTCTAATGGATTATTACCTATCTGAGTTGCAGCATAACTTGTAAAATTGAAAACATGAAGCATCCTAGGTGGGTGGAGTGATGCCATGTGAAAAGAGCTGTCAATTAGACACCACGTAGATACGATACAGGTGCATTGCTAGAAATGAGTCAGAAAATACATCACATGTTAACCCATCTGCATTTCAGGCATAGAAAATCTGTGTAGTTCATTGTATTTCTTATGTACTCACTTTAAAATTATGACTGTAAATGAGCCTGTCCCTCTGACATAACCCAGAGGTAGAGTTATATTACAAGCACAATATAAAATAAATAAGGGCCAGTAATAGGAATTTAATTAAAGAGGTTAAAAACAGAAAAATTCTGTTCAAAACAAATGAAATGGCAATAACGAATGAAGCGCAAAGCCTTCTTCTTGTCTGTGGCTTACAGTGCGGTGACACACCACTGACACCTGCGCTCTCAGCAGACCACGTGATGACTTTGGCTGATTTAACTGGTTCGTTCGGGACTTCAAAAGCTGTATCGAATATCCAATGGCAAGATTCCTGTTCTGATAAACTCTTTTTATCTAAATACCTGCCTTTCTTCTAATTGTCATTGACTCCACCAGCCCTGAGGATACTGGCTGTGCATCTGATTGAAGATAAACTCCTGTGCCTGTTTTCCAACTTCATTGAAGAAAACCTTTGAATCTGTGACTGGGCAGAAGATACTCATCATACAGTCTTCATTCAGTTGGCCAGGAGTGTAGAAAGTAGGCCATAGTGGCTCTTGCCGGGATGAGGCCTCTCTAATGCTGTTTGTTTATTTTACAATATCAGAATGTATTTTTGAGAATATTATATGAGTTCTATATCTACACCATTTCCTTCCTCCCAGTCCTCCTTCCAGCCCCCCTCTTTGTTCCCCCTGTCCCTGCTTTCTCTCAGATTAATGGCCTCTTTTTCTTTAATTATTAATTAATTAAATACACATGCACATGAATAATAAAAATGAACCTCCATCTGATGTTGCTGTGTGTTTCTGTTTCTAGGGCTGACCACTTTGTATTGGACACTTAGAGGCTTTGTCCCTCAGGGAGACTGAGTCTTCCTGTCTCAGAAGTCAGTATTTACCTATAATTCTTCATGGAGGGTTGCTTCTGAGATTTCCCCCATACACATTGGCATGTCAACTGGTGTCATTGTTCACATCTTGTTTAGGTAATCATATTGCTGAGATTTAGTGGGTGTGGCTTCTGTCTCATGTATAAAAGAAGATATCCTCCTGCAGCGGATGTCATGGTCCTTTGGCTCTTGAAATCCGTCTGCTCTGTCTTCTGAGCTGTTCCTTGAACATCTTACGTGTAAGGATTGTGTGGTGGATGTGACAGTTGGGACTGGGCATTCATGGTCAGCTGTTCTCTGTATTTTGACCGGTTGTGGATTTCTGAAATGGTTTCTATCTGCTGCAAAAAGGAGCTTCCTTGATGAGGGGTGAGACTACATTTATCTGTGAGTATAAGGTTAAGAATTCTGAGGTTAGTTTGAAATCATAAAGGTTTAGTAACATGTAGCAGTAGGTTCTTCTCTGGTTCTAGGGCCTCATTAGTCATAGTTAACTTGCTACCTATACTGTATCAGGCAAGAATTGATTCCCCTTATTTAGCAGGCCTCAAGTCCAATTAGATACCTGTTTGCTACCCCCAAGATATGAGCACCACCGTTACACCTTTAGGGATATCTTGCCATGCTGGTTATCATTGTGGTTTGTGGGTATCTCAGCTGGGTATGACTACTGATTTCTTTTCTCCCCTGGCACGTTGCATATCACCTTCAGATATCAGATCTAGTTCCATTCCTCCAAGTCCTGTGTCTGAAATACATGGTGTATCAACAACAGGGACTTACTTCAAGTTTTGGGAGGCAACCAAGGGCAATGACAATAGTCTATATTGTTTCAGGAGTTCCTTGGACTCTCTTGAACAACTAGAAAGGTTGTTTCTCATGCCTAGTTCTGGTGATTTGTTAGACAGTCTAGAGTTCTTTAGGGGAACACTATTATCCCATGTCATAACTTCACTTAAGCTATACACACATAAACACACAGACATACAGACGCACACACGCACACACACACACACACAAACAAGCACAAACATAAACATACACATACATATAGACATGCACATTATGTAATTTGAGGTAAGCATAAAATAATGATCCCCTACCTATGGCTTTTTCAAATATCATTAATATTGTTTATCCCTCCTCCTCTCTGTCTCTCTGTACTGCTGCCTACCCTCCCCCATCCCAGTTAAATCTCCTGCCCTATTTTCTCTCCTTCACAGCACCTGTGACCTGCAGGCCCCTTCTCTAGACTACCCTCTTCCCATGATGTCCCCTTCCTGTTTTTCTTATTTCTATAGTTACTCTAGGTCACCAACTCAATTCTAAAGATTTGGAGCTAGAACTATACATGAGAGAGAATATGTGGTGGGGATCTTTCTGGGTTACCTCTTTCAGTATATTTTCCAGCTCCATTTATCTGCCTGCATACTTTATGATTTCAGTTTTCATTACAACTGAACAGAATCCAGCTGTAGGTATGCATCACATTTCCATTAACCCATTCATCAATTGAAGGACATTTCATTTGTTTCCATTTCCTTGCTGTTGTGAATAGAGCAGCAATGAACATGGTTGAGCAAGGAACATGGTTGAGTAGGATGTTGAGTCCCTTGGGCATATGCCAAAGAGTGGTACAGCTGGGTCATATGAGAGATTGGCTTTGAGCTTTTTGAGAATTCCCTATGCTGATTTCCAGAGAGGCTTGACCAGTTTGCAATCCTGGTAACATCCCCACAAGCACTTGTTGTTAGTTGTTTTCTTGAACCTAGCCATTCTGACTGGGGTAAGATGAAATGTCAAGCTTAATTGAATTTGCACTTTCCTAATTGCTAAGACAATGAACCCTCATGTTAGAGCTTTTTCTAAACTATTTTATTTCTTCTTTTAGGAATTCTCTATTCAGAAACATAACCAATTATTAACTGTACCATTTTTTAGCCTTTTTTGCTTTTTAAATCCTTCATATGATCTTTCATTAATCATCTATCAAATGTGTAGCTGTCAAAGATTCTCACCCACTCTGGCAACACTGAATATTTAGCTGAATTTTGTTGCAGTAGCCAAAAGGATCCTTCCACGTCTTCTGGAGGAATTTATCTAAGTTACCTGGTAAGTTTTCTAGAAGAAAAACTATTCAAATGTTCCAGATTATGCCACCTCCTGAGAACCCATCCCAGTTCTAGTTCACTCAAGATCTGTGTTCCTCTAAAATAGCACATTAGCAAAGATGCTTTTCCAACGTGATCTGTAGTAAGTTTCCTTTAGAAAAATCAATTTGAAGGAGACTCAAAGCAGAATCTAACAGAATGGAATTCTATTTTTAGCTGATTATTCTTTGGAAACTTCATACAGGTGTACAATGAATTTTGATTATATAACCACCATCCTGCTCTGCTTGAGCAACCCCCACTCATCTCCTTATCTCTACTCCCCCACCTCTCTCTCTCTCTCTCTCTCTCTCTCTCTCTCTCTCTCTCTCTTATAATCTACTGAGTTCAATTACTGTTGCCTGTGTGTTCATGAGTGCAGGCCCACCTACTGGAGTGTCATCATGGACAGCCTACCAGGAGCCACACTTCTTCATAAAACAGGTACCCTCTCCCCCAGCAGCCACCATCTACTGATGTTCTTAATCCAAAGTTATCTACAAAAATTTTAATGTACCTCATATAACAAGATTTTTTTTAAAAAAAAATATGTCAGGTTACTGCTAAAAGCATTTTTTAAAAATGTCATGTCCATGTAACAAAGACTCATGTCCATGTAACAAAGTCCCAGTTTCAGAACGTTTTACTCTTAGGTAAGCCATTTGTTTGAAAAAGGAATTAGTTCTAGCTCTCTCTCTCTCTCTCTCTCTCTCTCTCTCTCTCTCTCTCCTGCTGATATTCTTATGAGTCACTGTTTGCCTCCCACTCACTGTGTCTACACTCTCTTAAGATATCAAGCGAACCTGCTAATAATCAAATCTGTGCTGATAGGGAAGAAACCTCAAGGCCAGGCGTGCTGGAGCATGGTGTTAGTCCCAGTACTCACAAGGCAGAGACAGATGGAATTGCTCTGCATTTTAAGACAGCCTGGTTTACATATACCTACAGAGCTCCAGGCCAACCATGGCTGCTTAGTGAAACCCTGTCAAAAACAAAAGTAAGAAGGAAGGAAGAGAAGGAGGAAGGGAGGGAGGACAAAAGACCTTCAAGAAATACTAATTTTCTTGAAACTTTCCCTCTACCATCAAATCCACCTCTTACCTCAGTAAATATTCACCCATGTTGGTAATCAATAAGTCAGTTTTTGCCTAGTTAACTAATACTCACCAACATTTTGCACCAATAGCAATATTTTAAAGCCCTTGTTCTTCCGCTGTTGGTATTTAAGATATTCACAGGCAGCAGGCATGCTGAAGTGTGGCCTATGCAGAAACAGCAGACAGGCACCTAGAATAAAGCCACAGCAATACCTGAGGGGAGGGGGGCGAACCATTTGAACTAACAATTGATGATTTGAAATGAAAATTCCTTTCATGAGAACAAAACTATGGTGCTGACTCTGCTATGTTCCATAAGCAAAAGAGACAAAAATTTATGAAGTTGAGAGAAGGAGAACCCTTGTTTAACTCAAGCCAGAATAAGGGTGAAAATAAAAAATCTGAACAGATAGTTGTTATACAGTGTGCTACATGTTACAATGAAAGTATATTACGTTACAATCTTTTTAAAATCTGACCTCTCAGGAATACTGGCAGAGGTTTCTCTGTAAACATAATTTTAAATGTCATAAGAGGAAAGCTATGGAGAGTTACCTGAAGAACCTCAGAGAACAGGGATTAGAACATTCCATGGATAAAGTGGCCTGTGCAAACACAGGAAGGTAAACAAGGTTCCTGTTTGGTAAGGAATAAATATTGATCTGGCCACAGCATTTAGATTATGGGTGTGATGAATCACAAAACTGAAAAGGAATAAGGTATGGGTCAGATTACAAAGGGCTGAGTAAAGTCTATCTAAAAATTAAACTGTATGTTTTCTTCAAAGGAAAGGCTTGAAAATGTTAGAACAGGGGTAATAGTGGAGATCTGTAATTTCAAAAGCCCACCCACAGGTGAGTGGGCAAAGAAATGTGGCATCTCTCTGTCTCTGTCTCTCTGTTTCTCTCTGTGTGTGTAGGTGGGAGACAGATACCAGAGTTTCACTATGCTAGCAAAAAGAATGAAATTATGTGGCATGCAACAACAACAAAAATGGATCAAACAAAGGATCTCTATGTTAATTAAAGTAATCCAATCCCATAAAAAAATGACTAGATGCTTTCTCTTCTATGTGGAAGCTGGCTTTGGGGGTGGGGACATGAAACATAAAAGAAGAAGTACAAGAATATGGAAGCAGAAGGAGGTAAGAAAGAGTGGTCGGTACCAAAGTGCACTGTATGCATGTATAGACACCTCATAATGAAACGCTTTACTCTTTAATATCCACCAAAGTATGACCACATTGCCACAACACTTCTCATTTGCTTTTCTAAAGAACAGACTGAAAACTAGTTCTGAGGGAAGCTGGGAGACAGAAAAGCAGAGGTTACTTTCTCACAGGGTAGTCCTGCAAGTGATGAGGAGGAAGAGATTTACAGCAAAATTCATCCATAAATGAGATGGAGGGAAGACAGAAAGTAATACCAAAAATTTTAATTTAAACGTAAGTTGAATTAAGGCAAGATTCACACAATATGACCCATATGCAGTTACTGTACAACATGTCCAATAAACGCTTCTATGATTTTTAAGTGCTTGGGAAAGAAGTTCTAAGAACAATACCAAGATAATTAAAATATATTTAAAATTAAAACTTCAATGACAGCTAATTGATTTTACTCTAAACAGTCAGACACAGTTGTCAATGTGACATTTCATCTGCCTTTGTGCCACAGTACAAGAGTTGAGGTACTTGTAATACTTTATGTTTAAAAAAAACCTAAGATTTTACTACTTGGCCCTTTATAGAAATGTTTGTAGATGGTATCCAAAGAAAGCCAGGAGTCTGAAATAGAAAAACCCACCCTCTTCCTTATTAATACCATTAGGTCAGGGAAGGCATACTTGAACTAGAAGTAATGTGAATATTTTTACACTGTGTGGCACAGACAAGGCAAAGTCTAGAAACCTTGCTATACACTTCTTTGGGCTCAGGGATATTGACTGCCTGGAAAACCCTGATCTTCTCCCCTGTCATATAAAATCTAGAACTTGGAGCATAATTGTTATAATTCAGCTATTTTTCTTTTTTAATCATGTATGTGTGTGGTATGCATGTATCTGTGTATGCATATTCACATGTGTGTGTGCACATGTGTTGAGGGTGAGTCTGCACATATCTGTACATACTTGAGGAGGCCAGTGTTTGACTTCAGGTGTCTTGGTCAATCACTTTCCATCTTGCATATTGAGAAAACAATGTTCATTTGTACCTAGAACTCACTGGTTACTGTCTTCATATCCTGGAGGTCCCTGTCTTTCCTTTCTGAGTTCTGGAATCATAGGAGAGACTCCTTTGGCATTCATATGGGTATTTCGGATCAAGAGCTTTACCCACACCACTAAACCATCTCCTCAGCTCAGCCTCTAACCCAGCTATTTTTTTTAAATGTGATTTTTTTCTTTTATTTTGTGTGCATTGGTGGTTTACCTGCATGTATAGCTGTGTGAAGGTGTCGGATCCCCTGGAACTGAAGTTACAGACAGTTGTGAGCTGCCATGTAGGTGCTGGGAATTGAACCTGGGTCCTCTGGAAGAGCAGCCAGTGCTCTTAACTGCTGAGCCATCTCTCTAGCCCTGGATCTAGCTATTTTTAAAATGAGTTTTGAGAGTAATTCAGCAGGCTAACTTGGGATTTTAGGAAAATACCTGTAGTGCTGTAGAAACAAACTTAAAATCAGTCTCCCTGTGACGGGTTTAGAGTCACTTAGGAAACATATGTCAGGACATTATCTATGACGATGGACAAAGAGGAGTCAATGAGCGGGGAAACCTTACCCTCAAAGTGAACTGCGCTTTCCAGTGCTTGGCCCAGACATAAATGAATCTGGGGAAAAACAGTGTGCACATGTCTGTGTTACTTGTTTCTGAGCAAGTATGTCAACCTCTGCTGTTGCCATCCCCACTGATAGCAGACCCAAACTTCTTCCGAGGTGGAGTCGATATCAGTGACTCCCCACGGATCACCATACCTTCAGAGCCAAATTGAGACTAAGGAATTCAGTTTTCGGGGCTAGTCCACTACTAGGTTCTATTATTCTCTGCAGATGACCATTGTTGAACTATCCAGCCCCTGTCACAAACCAATGTAATAAATCCCAAATGTGTGTGCATGTATTACACCACATACGCAGACACACACACACACACACACACACACACACACACACACACACACACACACACAATGGGTTCTGTTCCACTAGAGGGCACTGCTTAGTGACTTAAGATATTTTGGGATTTTCACTTACTTGGTTGAGCCTAAGTAGGTGTGACTTAAGATCATCAAGGCTTTTAAACAAGTCAGCTTGGAAGCATGCCAGTAAAGGCTTCCTGATTACTACACACTGACACTTCAGATGATTGATGGAAAACTAGCAGGCAGGATTTGACACTAGACATTAGTTTTATGAATCATAATTTGTCACTGGCTTTAACTTACATCTAGAAAAATATATTGGGGTGAGTATTCAAGAGAGTACAGATGAATTCATAGGACTTAAATTAAAATGTATGTGTTGGTACCATTCATATGGACTACTCTGGGAAAATATTGGTAGTTCTTCAGCCTTGCAAAATTATACTGAATGTCACAGATGATTCTCCTTCATCTATTGCAGAAACATTTTTTCAGTGCCAATGAGGCTCTAGCCTCCTAGGGATGCAAAAATAAATGAGACATGATGCTCTTCTTCAAGTAACTTACTTGTACAAGGAAAGAAACCAAGGAGATCAACGAAAGTAGTGAGAACAAAAACCATCAAAGCATTCATAGATAAAATGAAAGTATTTGTTCAGTTATAATACGAGAGGTATTGTCATTTCAAGATAAAAATGTAAACATCTATAAGCATCTGGAGTTTGGCAACAGAAAGACTCTAAGCAGACACAAAATTATCAAGAGGCCTGCCAGTTTCCATTTTTAATTCTAGACACGATAGAGAAGAACTAAATGGTTCCTTTTGGTCTTTGGCCCTGGAGTTAAAAAGGCAGTATCTATTCAGATAAAGTGCTACATACCAATATGGGCAGATTCTTGACTTAATTAAATGTATATCTTGAGAAGCTAGCCCCATATAATATACACAGAAAAGACTTGGTATGTGTCTCTTTAAAAAAAACAAAATGAGTATCACTACTGTTTAATGGGTCTGTAGTTTGAACGTGTTTGCCAATGTAACTCTAAAACTAGTGTTAGGAAATTTAAGTCCATAATCAAAAGGTATTACTTTAGCTATATAGAGTGGCAAAGCAGAGTGAAATAAGAAGCTTCTCCCACATGGTATTAATCCCTCTGTAATGAGCAATGATAGTTCCCAAACCTAGTCTGCCCTTTGAATTGATAGTTTTGTACAAACTTGGTAAATTCAATGGGCCCCTCTGAGATTCTTGGGCTTCTGAACTACTTTAAAATCTTCTCCTACTCTCATATATATGTCTACACACACACACACACACACACACACACACACACACACACACGTGTTACTCTCCACAAAGTACAAGTCATCCTGGGAAACACTTCTTTTTCTTTTCAAAAAAAATTTATTTTTACAATATATCTTCATCATATTCTTTCTCCTCCTTAATCTCCTCTCAGATCAAATATCTGGCATCACATCTTTCTGTCTGGCTTCTTCAAAATCAGAAGCAGTGACAAAGATCCAAGTACAAGCAGTTATTGATGAGGTGAACTGGGAAGTATGGTAATGAAGGTAGATGAGCAGAAAATAAAAGCCATGTTAACATCTGCCTTTTACCACTGTGAGTAAACACAATTCACTACACTGGGGAATCCTGAGAGGTGATGCACAATACAGATCTCCATTTTATCTATTTACAAGGAATTGTAGAGGGCATTTATTCATCAACTTTTTAATATTTACCTTAACTGATTATTTCAAAAGTATGATTAAAAATTACTAAAAATAGTAGACTAACAATATGAGGGAATATGTTTAAAAGATTTCGATATCAAGTCTACGAAATATGGCACACAGAAATTGCATGCAACAACTTGGTATTCATCAGCTGAGGATGACTTGGGAAGAAAGAACTAAAGATGAAGGATGTCAGTCTTCCCACAGTGGTGAAGACCTAGGTTTGGGTTGGGGCAGGGGCAGACAGCCCTAACAGCATCCAGCAGACAGAAAAGGCAGGTTCTAACAGGAAGGAGTGAGGAGTGAAGCTTTCATTTTAAACAAATGGCTGGAGGTTTATTCTGAATATTAGGATTTTTTTTTTTCTGAAAGAAGTAAGGGAAATAGTTTGGGCTTTGGAAAGCCTATTCCTGTCTCTTTGGAAGCTGAATTAAAAGGGTTGAGGTTAGGTGTAGGCGGCTCTAATTTAGGAGCTGTGCTTCTCACAAAAGTCATGCTGTTTTCCACAATAGCTTTGCATTTGTGTGTAGAAAGAAGCAGAACCCTCTTCAGAGAGCTTATTTTTTGCAAAAGATGGTGAGCTAAACTGAGATCCCCACTAGCTAGAGTGCAGAGAATGAGATTGAAATGTAGTTTGTAGGAACCACATCCTTTACCACCTTCCACCCTCAAGGAAGTGGAAAAAAGAAAGGAAGGAAGGAAGGAAGGAAGGAAGGAAGGAAGGAAGGAAGGAAGGAAGGAAGGAAGGAAGGAAGGAAGAAGGAAAGAAGGAAAGAAGGAAGGAATTGAAATGCTCAGGTCTCAATGGGATATCTGGATCACATCCCTTCTTCTCAAGGCTCAGGAATCATCACAAAAGGGGCTTGTAAAAGCCCTTGGGGGACTGAGGAGATGTGCTAGGGCCATTCCACACAAGCACTCACAAGGCTGGGGCTGTTTTTGCAAGGCATGTATAAGATCGAGCCAGCCAAAGTTCCAGTGTGACTGGGGGAGGGGCCCATTTAGTCCCACACATAGCTGAGCAGCTCTTGGCAGTTGATGTCTGCTGCGGTGAAGAATACATAGAAATACAGCCTACTCAGTCCATTTGTCACAGATGTAACTTTGCCACAACCTAGAATCACCTGAGAAGAGAGCCTCCATTGAGAAATTGTCTTGATCAGTGTGGATGGCGGGCATGTTTGTGGAGGGTTGTCTTGATCATTAACTGGTGAACAATCTGGTGAAGGAAGACCTAGCCCACTGTAGGCAACACCAGTCCCTAAGGGGAGGTGGGGAGGGGAGGTTCCTGAACTATGGTGGGTGAGACAAATAATCCCTCCCTGATAGTGTTTTTCTTGTCAGAGTATTTGTCCCAGCAGTAGAAAAGAAACCAAGACAGAGACTTGCATGGATGCCATCTGGCATGTAATTGCCCTGAGTATCTCCCATTTTACTACCTACATTGGCCAGGATATAAGGACATGGACAGATACATTTAGCTCATGCTTTTTCAGTGTAATTGGAAATTTGAATGAAGTTGCACAGAAATAAATACAGTCAGAACTCCTTTACAATATTTGAGGTTATTCTATTTGTCTTTTCCTAATCCTGGAGCTTTGGATTTTCTTTTTATTTCTTTACTCTGCATAGTATAACAGTTTGCTTCAGTTTAATACAGAATTAGTTTCTGTTGTTTATTTCCAGGGAATTCCAATGATGTGTAGCACGAAGAGTCTAGAAATTGCAAGAAAAGGAAATAGGAAATAACCCAGAAGTGTGTCAAGTGACAGACACATTAAAGCCTGTATGTTTTACCAGAGATGGGCTGTATATTTTTTAATCTATAGATTTGAGCCTCGGGTTAGTGGTTTAAGATTTACTAAGCACAAAGATGTCTTAAGAATTATGATAATGTGTAGTTCCAGATATGGCTCCCAAAGGTTCCAATTTGGACTGGCTTTATTTGTCCAGCAATCCACACAGTTTAAAAGCTTCCCAGATGATTTTTAGCACAAGTTTTTGGAAACATTCTTTTCAATCCTGCTGCATACAAAAATGGCAATTAATCAAATCTGTAAGCGCAGCAAACTCTGCCTGCTCCCTGCTATTTTGCTGAGCGGTGCCAAGCTTTCAGCACAATCACTGTTTGATGAAGTGCTGTACCTTTGCCAGTGACCATGGTGACCTAGCAAGTAAACGTGTAAGATATATTTACACATAACAAAACAGCAAAGATGAGTGTCACTTTTTTATTTTGTTGAGCAAGAGCCAATGGAATTATAAAAGGGAATATTTTGTCATAGAAAACAAAAACTACCAATGCTGTTGCCTAATCCTAATATTTATAATTTACATAAAAGGAGCTTTCTAAAGACACAGGTATAATTTTATTTTCTACGAGTCTTTACATATACTTATGTCCATTCTAAATACCACAATCTTCAGGAGGCTATCTCTAACACAAGAGGTGGAAATTCATGATGATATTGTATTCCTTAAAACTAAGACAGAGCCAGGTGTGGTGGCATCCACCTTTAATCCCATCCAGCAATCACGAGAAAGAGGCAAGCAGATCTCTGAGTTTGGGATCCAGTGCCTTCTCTGGCCTCTGTGACCACAAAGCATGCAGGAATGTACATGCATACATGGAGGCAAAAATACTAATACACATGTTTTTTTTTAAGAATGTAATGCAAAATTTGTTAATGGGAATATAAGAACAAGAGCTTTAAAGAGTGATTTAAAAGTTGGAAGGGGCAGGTATAAATCAGGAGTGTGTGCTCAGGAGTCTCTACAATCATGTGGTGCCATCAGCAGGCACTAGGACCCCATTAGAGAAGATGACTACACAAAGAATGTGATGCAGAAAATAGAGTTGGTTTTATCAAGGATTTGGTTCACTTTAGAGTGTTTACCTAGCATGTACAAGGCCCTAAATTCAAGTCTCAATAATGTAAAAGAAAATAGTTTATTGCAAGTAAAGAAGCAAATGGCCAAAAGGACTATGGTGCCATCTACACTTTAGGCTGGCTTTATTCTATACCCTCAGTCTCTGTGGCCTTTTTCATGTGCAGGTAATTGAGAGGCTTGTTTGCTCTCTCTTTCTGGAGGAAGCAACAGTATGGTCTTCGTTGCTTTTTTTAATCAGAAAACCTCCTGCTGAGCACTAATCTTATAAGGTTGAGAGTTCCTAAAACCAGATAGTTGTCTACGAATGACTTTTTGGACAGTCCAAGGTATCATGTTTTGTCCTAGGGCTGGAGACAGGACTCAGCTCCCTTTCTTCTGAGCAGTAATTAGGGTTCTATAACCCCAGTCCTTGGTATCACAGGCTGCACATTTTGAGGCACCACTGTGCCCCAAGCCTGCTCATCTCTAACTAGATACCCATCAACACTAGGAAAGCAGTCACAAGACTCTTTCCTCCTGCTCCCTCCTTCTTCTTCTTCTTCTTCTTCTTCTTCTTCTTCTTCTTCTTCTTCTTCTTCTTCTTCTTCTTTTAATATTTATTTACTTAATGTATATGAGTGACTTATCTTCAAGCACACCCAGAAGAAGGAATAAGACCCCATCATAGATGGTTGTAAGCCACCATATAGATGCTGGGAATTGAACTCAGGACCACGGGAAGAGCAGCCAGTGCTCTTAACTGCTGAGCCATCTCTCCAGCCCCTCCTGCTATCTTCTTGCACATGACACTCTCGGGGTTCACAGAAGGAAGGGAACACACAGGAAGAGCTGGTCTGAAACACTGGCTAGCATTAATAAATTAGTCATGGACTTGAAGCCGTAAATTTCCTTACTTATACACGAGTTCATGGGGCAGGAGGGGTTTAAAGAAATGGTATGAAATAAACACAGCACTGTTTATTAGAAATCTTTTCAGCACTGTTTTGAGCTACGTTGCTGGAACATGTGACAGTCACAAGAGAGTGAATGTTGTGACATTTTCAAACATCCCCTTTCTGAAGCAGAACTAGGTCTAGGTTAGAGAGAATTAACACTCCTAAACTCCTTTGCATCATTTGGCCTTCCCTGGGCTGGGGCATTAGTTCATCCAATAACCCTTCTGATTAATGATCTGTGATAGCAGAGGCATTTTCTATTGTTTCCTTTATTAGCACTAGAAAAGTACAATTCAGCAATTACTTATTTTGTTTGGGGTTTCATTTTATCTTTCATCCTTTGTATTTATTTGTCTGTGTCAATGGACACAGGAAAGTTGAATATGCTAATGGGATTCTGAAGCAGGACTAAGAAGCTGTTTCTACTAAAATGCACTTGTGCCTCTCCCTTTGGCTATCAACTGCAGTCCTTTTTACTTTCAAAATTAATGTGTTTAACAGCAATGAGGAAGTCTGGATCCTGTAGAGGACTTCTAAAGTAAAAATAGGAAAGACTTGAACTCTCCATCTAGCAAAAGGATGGAGTTACCAACAAAGAACTTCATTCTGCCAGACCTGGAGTAGGGGTGGATTCTCCATCCCCTAAACAAGTTCTCTTTCAAAATGAGGATCAGTCAGATCCCATTTTCCTTCCCAAGTCTTAAATAAAACCATCTGCAGACAACAGTGGAGCCAGGTTTGCTTCCCTGAAACAAAGGACTAAGTAGGCTGTTAGTTAAATTAACATATTTCTAGTTGTTTCCTGGCTTTCTATAGGTGGTTATATGGCCACAGAGACAGTAAGGAGGGAATTAAAACTTTCCCCCAGAGCAAAACTATAAATAAATCCATATCCTTTGTTTGTTTTCTGTTTCATAATTTGATTACATAACGTTTAAACACAGGTGATCTGTGCTGTGAACTTAATGACTCTAAATGCCCAGTAACAGTACAGTGATATATTTCAATGCATAAAATCTTAAAACTGGGAGTAAACATAACTCTCTCCCTAAATATTTCCCATTTCTTTGTGGTAAAAGCATTCAAATATCCTTTCTTGCCTTTATCTGGTTTGAAATAACAGTGCATTGGACCAAGATTCCAAAATGCTATTGAGGCTAAGCTATGTAGCAAGGCTGGATTCCCTGCGTGGAAGCCTTGAGTAAGTATTTTGTAAAGCTGTGAAGGTGAAGCGTAAGTTGCAGTAGAAACCCCAGAAGATTCCAGAACCATGGGACATTCTGTAAGAAAAGCTACAATGAGTGGATTCCAACCAGGACAAAGGCTGTATGCACCTCAGGCAACCGAGCAGCAGCCTCTGGAGCCTAGCTGACTTCTAAGAACCCTAAGGTCCCACATGGAGCACCAGTTTAGTGTTTTCTCTACTGTATTGACAGTTTGCTCTGATCTGATACTTCCTTGCTAGAACCCAATTCTCTCCTTTGGATGAGAATCTATATCCTGAATCACTGCATATTGGAAATCTGTACATTGCTTTTGGATTTTAAAAAGGCTGGCAGTTGAAAGTTTGCCTTGACTGTCAGAAGAGACTTTGGACTTTTGAACAGTGTTGTGACTTCTGAGATTGAACAAAATGCATGAGTCCAAGGGAACCAAGGGTGGAATATTATAGTTTCAGGTGATTAGTTGAGTGTCAAGTTGATAAGAGATGGATTTATGATCATTAATCTCAATTATCAACTTGACTGGACTAAGAAACATTGAGGGCATTAATGGGTCACACTTCTGGGTGTGCCTATGACGGTGTTCTCAGTTATGTTAACTGAAGAGCAAAGACCTATGTGAAATGTAGGTGGCATCATCCTACAGGCTGAGTTACAAGACTGAGCCAAAGTGTGTGGAGGGGAATCTAGCTGAGCTCTTGAATTCTTGTTTTCTCACATCCCTGATAGCACTGTAAACCATGTCTTCCCGTGCAGTGAAGGACTGTATGCCTATGAAATCTAAGACAATAAAAAACCCTTCCCTTAAGTTGCTCTCTGTTCAGCATTTGGTCATATAGGAGTATTGAAAATGCAATATCTTCATTTCTACTCTTGGGCTGTTTACACCATGCCAGTAGGCTCAAATGAAGCTCCCAGATTGGTAGGATGAACCATAAATGAGAACTATTTTAAGATTCTGCTTTTCATGTTTCCCAGTGCTGGCTTGAGTCCACCAAGTAACCGGAAAGTTGGGTTTTAACAGGTTTCCAAGCCTTTCTTATGCACAGTACAGTCTGAGAACCACTGGCCCCAGATGGCACACTGTCATGGAGGTAGAAGAGGCCAGTCTAGATCAGGACCAGACTTGTGCAGTGAGAAATCCAAGTGCGGGGCTGTAGCATGTAGAAGCAGCCTTGGAGATCACTCGCCTGGGGAGAAAAGGACAGTGTGAAAGTGGTAAAAAGTTGAAGTTCAGCATCTAAATGGAAATGGTAAGTCTCTAAATCAGCAGTTCTCAACATCTGGGTTGAGACCCCTTTGATGGACAAATGACCCTTTCACAGGGGTAACATATCAGATATCCTGCATGTCAAATATTTACATTATGATTCATGAGAGTACCAAATTAATTATGAAATAGGAACAAAATAATTTCATGGTTGGGGTCACCACAGCATGAGGAACTGTATTAAAGGGCCACAGCACTAGGAAGGTTGAGAAACACTGCTCTAAATACCGCTGGGTCTGTTGTGGGCTCTTAGTGCATTCCTAATTCCTCCAATTAAAGTTTCAACTACACTCACATGGGCACAAAAGAAGTGATTTTATAGTAAACCAGTAGAAGAAACAGGTTTTACTTTTCAAAATGCCTCTATTGCTTTTTAGTTCAAATACAATTATTTTGAGGACAAATACCTCTACATTTAGTTTATGTGACATGCCTAAGATTAAAAGGGAAGGGAAAAACAAATCCTTAGGATGAGTAAAGATGTGTCTGCTGGTTTTACATCACTGTGCAATTCCTTTGCTCTGAAAAATGCTAGTTTATTTTCCATATGACTCACCAGCAAGCATCTCTTCCTTAGATGTGGGTCCTGTGCTGTATGGATCTAGATCTCAAATAACCACAACTTACACTTTAATCCAAGAATGTCTATCTCAAAGAGCAAAACAAGAAGAAAGCTCTCTTTTTCATCATCAGAAAGATTGCATTAAGCTTAGCAGCATTAATCGCATTAAAATACTTTTGAATGATATCCCCAGGGCTTCCATGGTTAATACAAGCTACAACAAACACTCTTAGTATTAGTTAAACTTGGTTCATACAAAGATTTAGAAACTATTCCTAAAGGAAGCAATATACTAAATTTCACTCATTTCCTTTTATCCCTCTCTTTTCCTTTCTCCTATGTCTTCATAATGCTTTTTAAGCTCCTTATGAAATACTTAAGCAATAAATATCAACCGCCACAGAGAAATAGAACTATCTGAACCCTCAAAACTGTACTATTCAAGATTGATGGAGATCAGGCACTGAGACTATAGGATTCCTTTCCTTTGTCTTTCTTTTGTTTTGTCTGTTTACTTTCAGTCTATCCTCATGTCCTTCCCTAAGCAGGGCCAGTGTAACAGGTGTGAAAGTACAGTCAGAGTCAAGATTTGCTTTGGAGTTAGTGTGAAAGAAAATCAAGGCCTCATTGTAAACAGTTTCTTAGTATTAAATAATGTTTATTCTGGTCTTTGTGTCTTTTCTTTACAAACTGGATTTTATTTCTGCTACCAAAATAGAATATAACTAACTACTTGTTCATTAAGTCGCTGGCCTTATACAATAATAATGCTCAACTCCTAACAAAGTTCACCCAACAAGAACTGTAAAGCTTTGGGCATGGACCAGAGTCAGGAGCGTGTGTTTGATGAGACAGGTCTCAAGACATGCACTTTTAAGTGGACTAATAACTCCACATCCCTAAATGTCTCAACATGTATTGAAGTGACCTATGCTGATATGAAAAAAGCATTTTCGATTTCGATTACTTTCTATCCTATAATATAAATATAGGGAACAAATGAAAAAAAGGAGCTGTTACCTTAATAAAATAATTACCATTTGGAGAACTGTCCTAGCCTCAGGGATAAAAGGAAAGCCTAATTGTGTGAACAAAATAAAAGTGTTAAAAGAATATCTAATTGTTTTCAATGTACTGCAGATGTCTCTCTCTCTCTCTCTCTCTCTCTCTCTCTCTCTCTCTCTGAATGAGCTCCAACAATCCTGGATTGAGAAAGTAGCTACTTAATGACAATCAGTTTAAATTCACATCACAACCACAGCTGAATTCATTGTACCTTCCCTACAAAGACCGTACCATCTCATTTATATCATTGTAAACCATGCTGAAGAAAAGAAAGTGCATTTTAATAATCTCTCTCCCATTGCAACTTTATATTATAATTTTCTTGTCCCTAATTAGAAACAACCACTTTCAAGGGCATTCTAAAAGCCAGACATAATGGCACAAATGTATAACCCGAGCATTCAGGAGGATAAGGCAGGAGAATCATGAGTCTAAGGTCAACCTGTGCTACACAGCAAGAGCTTATAAGAAAAATTAAAAGCAAATATGCAAAAAAAAAAAATTCACTGTAAGATGAATCAGCAGATTCTCTTCATAGACAGAGGATTTGCTTCATTGTAATGCTGTTGCTCCTCACTGTTCTGCCTGCCTTGTCCACACCTAGTATTTCTAAAGACACCTTGAAAAGCAATCAATATCTGTTTAGTGATACTAAAAACCTATGATCCTTTTATACTATTTTTAGAAATAAAAAGGAAGATGAGGAGCATACATGTATATTTGTGACTGAATCTTCTATGTGTCAAACACATACTTACCATTCCCTGTGCTATGATTACAAATAGTTGGTATCGTACCCATTTTACATGGGATTAAAGCAAAACCCAGAGATGTAACTTGGCTATAGGCCTATTTAAAATCATATTTGAACCTGTTTCTGTACAAATCTATAGTGTATTATCTTTACAAGCTATTAAGACATTAACCTGGCATATTTGTTAATAAACTGATTATAATTCTTAACTTCAACAACTAAGATTCTGAAGCTTTGTCATCTGCATTACTCCGTTTTGAGGCAGAGAACAGAACAATGGACTTGTCTGGGTTGCAGTGAAGATTAGTAGTACTGTACCTAAAGTATAATGTCTACCTTAAAACATGGGCTCAATAGCTATTGTTATTATTATTGATCCTCCCAGCATGTTTAGAAGTTATATAGTACAGCTGTCATCATTCCCTTCTGACAGAATTTCTCTATGAAGACTAACCCCTTTCACATTCTACTCCGGGAGGGAAAATTACAATTATATTTACAAGACAATTACAGGGATTTCACATACATCCTCCCCCTGTTCCACTCCAGCTTGCCTAAATTAGGGTGGACAGAGGATAAAAGAAGTCAGGTTGGGAAGGCTTAAAGTCTAACCAGTAGAGTCAGAATGTGGATTTGGCCTCCTGTCTGCAAGAATGTCTGTCTTTCCATTACAACAAAGTGACATGCAAGGTTGTTCTTTCTATCCTGTTTTGCTATTTGAGTCTTAGAGTACAAAAGCAGAGCCCTGCTTTGGATCTGTTGCTAGCAGGGATTAGGGGCCACATTGAAAGAAGAGCTGGATCCCCCTTGCTTGCAGCTGGGAAAACAGTTATCACCACGCACACATTTAACTTCTGCAGGCACATTCCTGCTCTCCTGATAGCAGGCTATGAAGTGCCAGAAACCAGCTCTGTATCAGTGACTCACAGTGACAGGAAATCTCAAGCAGGACCGCCCTTCCTTCCTCTCTCACAAAGAGCTGAGTTGTCCAACCACAGGCCACAACTAGCCTTGAGTCTTGGTAAAAGGAGCTGGAACCAGAGACTCTTTCATGGGTCCTGAGATGTTCCCTTTATTGTGGAGAACATATTCTCTATTGAGATCTCTTCTAACACACAGTGGCATATTTTGGACTTGGTTCTGATTTGAAAAATGAAAACAATGGATGGGGAGAAGTGGGAGGTGAGTACAGATGTGCTATTAGAGCCTAAGCAGCATAGCAAGACCAGGAAGGAAGGAAGGAAGGAAGGAAGGAAGGAAGGAAGGAAGGAAGGAAGGAAGGAAGGAAGGAAGGAAGGGCATCCACATTAAGAAACAGGAAAAGCCATTTACAAAGAATTTTCAATGTGTTATAAAATTTCCTCATTAAAGTTACATTATTTTTCTCTTCCTGTGAGTAGTAAATGATGATAGGGTGGTGGCATTAATGACAATGACATTGACTGTTAGGAGAAATTCTAACAGCTGTTTCTTAGTACAAAGACTGCTCTCTGCATTTGACATGTTTCAAAGTCCTTTGAATCTTACAAAAACTCTCTGGCATACACATCATTGTCTCCATTTTAGAGAAGAGGAGGCTATCAAAGCGAACCCCTCTTCAACATCCCCCAGAATTGTTTCTAAAATGTAGAAATAATAAATAAAACCCAAACAATATATATTACATATACATACATGTATCGTACATATAGCCACTGCTTGAGGTGATTTGTCATGTCAAATGAATGATTTCACAAATGATTGTCTATGTGTTTTACACACCTGTCCAAGTCATGTGAAATATTTTGAATTCACTTGTAAAACAAGATTGCTGCTGGGGGCGGTGACATACACTTTTAATCCCAGCACTTGGGAGGCAGAGCCAGGCAGATCTCTGTGAGTTTGAGGCTAGCCTGGCATACAGAGTGAGATCCAGGACAGGCACTAAAACTACACAGAGAATCCCTGTCTCAAAAATACAAACAACAAACAAAACAAAACAAAAACACAAAAAAAAAAAAACCCCAAGGTTGCTAATGTCAAAATTAAAACTTAGTTATAGCAGATCAACTCTATCAGTATCTTCTGTCAAGTCCATATCACCCTCTTCCTCAAGGCAGCAGTGTGTGTGTGTGTGTGTGTGTGTGTGTGTGTGTGTGTGTGTGTGTTGTGAAGAAAGAAATTTCAGTTCTTACCTTCTGTTCTTATTCTTCCTCAATCTTAATTTGTACTCTGAGTTTCAGCTACAACATAATCTTAATATACTTGTTTTCTCATGTCTGGTTACAAACTGTTTTCTGTGTCTAAAAAGCCATTTTTTCCTCTAATCTACCAAATGTGTGCCTGCTAATCCTCCAAAATTTTTCTATTTATCTTTTCATGTACTATGGACTATATGGTGAGGTGCTTTTGAACAGGCCTAGAAGTGAGGAAGAATAAGATCACTGTTACAGTGGAGATGGAAGGGAGAGAGGGGGAGGGGGCAGGGAGAGGGGGAGGGAAGGAGGGGGAGGGAAGGAAGAGGGATAGCTAGAGGAAAGACACATAAACATCATGGTTGGCACTATGCCTGATCACATGGTATCCAGTGACTGGTGATTACTTCTTCAAGTATGGGGGATTCAACTATCTTAGCTGAGCTCTGAATGACAAGAAGGTTCTGCTAATACAGAATAGGAGAAGAGACTCAGGAATTACTTGTTCAAAGGTGCTAAACTAAGAAAACAAGTCCAATTCTCCCAAAAGGGAAGGAGCTAGAATGATTGAGATTCAGTCAGAATCCAAGTGCCTTTGTCTAGAAAACCAAAATGAAGTTGACAATGAAGACATAAAGCCAAGTTTTGCTATAGTCTAATATATTTTTTGTTGTTTTTATTTTTTCAAGACAGGGTTTCTCCATGTAGCCCTGGTTGTCCTGGAACTCTCTCTGTAGATAAGTCTGGCTTGAACTAAGAAATCTGCCTGTCTCTGCAAGTGCTAGTATTAAAGTCATGAGCCACCATGCCTGGCTTAGTCTAACATATTTTAATAAATTCTTCTGTCTATAGAGTGAGTGTTATATTGTAGGGCATTAAGTAAAGAAGCTGGAAGAGGAGTTATTATGTAAGTGCAAAGTTAAACCAAATCTGTCTTCTCTTTGGTCACACAAAATTTAGTAAATACTCAATATTAATATAGTCTTTGAAAACCATTTATGCTTGTTTTCCTCTATGTAGGTAATAAACTCTTGAGAACAAGGATGTTCTAGTGTTGTCCATCCTTTCCAACTTTTACAATATTTCTTCTCCCTCTTCCTTGGGATTGGAGACCTCATCAAATGTAGACTCTCTCTCTCTCTCTCAGCTACCATCTCTCACATAATATCTGGCTGTGGGTCTCTGCACCTGCTGCCCAGGAGAAAATGGCCCTCTGAATGAACTAATCAGGGCTCACATGGGCTCCCAGATACTTGAAATGGCAAGCATGGGGCCTGCATGGGTCTGCACCAGGTCCTTTGCATACAGTTACAGCTGTTAGCTTAGTGGTTTAGGAAAACTCCCAACAGTAGGAGCAGGTGTGTCTCTGACTCCTTTGCCTGCTCTTGAGACTCTTCTTCTCCTATTGGGTTGCTTTTACCAGCCTTGGTATGAAGGCTTTTGCCTTGTCGTATTTTGTTATCATCTCTTGGAAGCCTGCTCCTATCTGAAGGGAAATGGAACAGGAGTGCATCTGGGGGAGTTGGGAGGTGCGGGGGAACTGGGGGTGTGCAGGGAGGGGAACAGGGTGTATTGTATGAGAGAAGGATCTATTTTCAATAAAGAGAGGAAGAAGCAGGAGAGGAGTAGGGGAGAGAGAGGGAGAGAGAGAGAAAGAGAGAGAACAGGGATGAACCATCTGCATACAATAAACACTGCCAGCATGAATAAACTAATGACAAATTAATAAAACAGGAATCCTGCTCTCAGAAAGCTGAAAGTCTCTAAAGACAACAACCTCAATTCAAATGCAGACTGCAAGATGTACCTCCCATCAGTTACCTTGCAGGAGCCAGAAAGCATTGTATGGAAGGCTAAGGAGACCTGCATCAGCTTCTCCTATTTGTTTGATGGTGAACTGGGGCCTGATGTTCCTCAGGCCCGGTGTTCTCTAACACAGTGTGAAAACAGGAGATGGGAGCTTGGCGAGAACATCCAAGTTGGAAGCAATGACTGATCTTTCATCTACACCATGAATATGTGTATACTCTGAGTTTTGGATGAAAACCAATCTACTGAGAAAATCTCTCTCGTACCAATAAATAAAAAGTAAATAAGAGTATCAGAACTTCTCTGGGTTGTTCAAATATACAGACAGTTTCTGCCACCAGATCACATCACTTCATCCTGTCCTAGCTAGTATGTTGTCAACTTGACACCAGCTAGAGTTATCTGGGAAAAGAAGGAAGAACTGAAAGCTGTAAGGTGTGACAAATGTTTTTTTCCTCCAAGTTGCTTCTTCTCATGGTGTCTTTGACACAGTAACAGAAAGAAAACTAAGGGGTTTTTACTCAGTTGTTTTGCTCTCCTCCATTTCTTTTTAAAAGACACACAGATACCCGTGTGTGTGTGTGTGTGTGTGTGTGTGTGTGTGTGTGTGTGTGTGTGTGTGTGTGTTGGGGAGGGTGTTTTGCCTGCACACATGTATGTGCACCACATGCATGTCTAGTTCCCTCAGCATTCAGAAGAGAGGCTTCATCTCAGATGCCTCCCCACAATCCTGGCTCTTATCAACAGCCTCTCACTCTGAGGTAATTAGTTCACAGAGGAAGATTCCCAGCATCAAGAGATGGTAAACTCTGTGGCAAGCACTCTTCAAACCTTTCTGCGTTTTTGATGTTCCATTGGCTACTTTCCCAGTCTAAGATGAAAAGACAAATAAACGGAACCTCTGGAGGGGGGTATAGGGAAAAAATGAAAACTCCAAAGAGACATGCTTACAAAGATATAAGTCCTTTGCCACCACTTTTGTAATGTTGAAGAAACACTTGAGGTCAGTTTATATTCCAGGTGATAGTAACTCCTAAAGTAATGCTTTGCTTTTTCACATGGCAAAAGGTCACACCCAGGAAATCAAGGTATAATTTGACTTGTGGGAGGGAGTATGTCTATTACTTCACTCTACCAGATACTCGCCGTGGAACTGTTCAGAAAATGTTGAACTAAATGGAGAAAGAGAGCCTGTGCGCAAAAGAGAACGAGCATGTACAAACACCAGCTCCTTCCTGACTACATCCTTGAAGAGTCAAGAAGCACCATGGCAGAGTGGAGTTGACATGGCTTTTAATGTCAGGTGAACACACTTCTTGTGTAGCCTTGAGCAAATCTTTAGTGCTCTGTGTCTTCCACTCCTCATCTGTAACATGGCATAATGTGTGGACTGCAAGACCACTGTAGAAACTTAATGGTGACATGCACGGGACACCTGGAGGGGCAAGTGACTCCTTACAGACATTCAGGAAGTAGTAGGTATAACAAGCCTAACTATGCATATAAATTCTAATCCTCTCTCCCTTCTCCCCTTGGCCCTGGTGCTGCTTTTTCAGACCAGCCCTAGACACCCCAAAAGAGAAATGAGCATGGGAGTGCATGGCAAGCTGGGTGCCATTTTGGATTCTATCCTCAAGAGCTTGTCTGGCTTTAGCAGTATGAAGTCGTTAAGGCAGTGGGTGAAATGAACTCAAGCTGTCACCTGCTTCTAAAAGTAAATCTCTGGCTGCTTCTCCCCTGCCACTGTGGAGCCACATAAACCCCAGCATAAACAACTGCTTATGTCTGGACCCAGCTTGCTGACTTTGTGACTTCTACATTCAGAAATCCCAGCCTCGGCTCAGTGAAGCCCCGAAGAGAAGACAGAACACAAGCCTCACCCTCTTGGCCTCTGTGCCCCACATTCCACAGAAATAAATGCCTCTCAAAATAGGAAGGAGAATGAGCTCCTGATAAATCCCTGGATCAGAGAATTAAAGCTTTCCACATACTTCTCCAAGATAAGTGGAGGGTGGGGCCGTGGAGTGCCAGGATTCACATAACAGCAGGGCCAATCATAAGCTGTGCTAACATCTCTGGTGCCTCATTATAAAATGCAGGCAATTACAGTATTTTCCCCATAGGGTTTTAGTGGAGATTAGTCAGGTTAGAACATAAGAAGCTCTTAGGGCCCTTCCTGGAAGACTGCTCAATAAAAGTTGGATTTTGCCTTTGTAAATTAGAGCCAAAAAGTAAAAAAAAATATCAGCACTCAAGAAAGTATAGTCATCTCTCCACATCCAGGACTCCCCACACATTAAAGTTGGCAGAAGGTCCAAGTGAACTCAATTTGCTCATAGCCAATGTATATCCTCTATCACGCTTTAAACCATCTCCAGATTACTTACAATGTATGTAGATTCTACAGAAAGAGTTATCATGCCATATATCATCTGGGGCACAATGTTAACAAAACATCTACATTTTCAATATAGATATAAACTGTTTTCTAAATACCTTATTCCACAGTCAACTGTGCACAAATGTAAGTTCCAGGTTTAGAATTGCAAAAATTCCAGGGCAAAATAAAGTAAAATCCAAGGTATTCATTGAAGGACTACAGAGGAAGTCATCTAAGCCTACCTTCCCCACACTCTGCTCCAGTGTCCACATGCAGAAGGATGTGTACCTTTTGCTCAAATCAAACCAAAAAAGTATTCTCTGTTTTAACTGATGTGTTTTCTTTCCCATGAAGGGCTAAGGCCTCTGTAGGTAACTGGGACATCTCTACCATCAAATGACAGTGAGTAGGATTCCATATCTGAGAACCTTGTATGAAACTTCACTGAGTCAGAGGTAAAAGCCTAAGAACTTTCTTAAAAAAGAAACACATTTCCTGTACCAAAATGAGAACTGGACTGTGCCATTCTCCTCCCAGGAAAATTGATTAACAGAAGATAATGGAAACTGCTTGAAAGTTCTGAGAACAAATCCTTTTAAAGGTGGAATTACATACCAATCTAAATTATGTTTCAAGTTCAAAAGATATTTTCAGACATGTAAGTAGTTAGAGCTTTTTACTTTCTCTGTATACTTTCTGAAGACAAATTTTAAAAAGACTACTTGGGCTATTTTATGGTAAAAATGAAAAGGCAATCCAAGACAAAGAAGATCATGACAGCCAAAGAAAGTGAACTTGACCTAGAAATCTGTAAAAAATAATTATTGGGTAAGAGCTGGCTAGCAGGCCTAGAAAGGTACCAGAGCGGTTAGGGATAGGGACACCAAAATCAGCCCTCAAGTGCGACACCTGTGCTCGAAATGCACAGATGAAGAAACCATCACATGATGAGAGCATATGATAACTCTGCCCACTATAAAAATGTAGTTAATTAGAATCTTCAAAAACTTCTTTTCTTAAACCTGAAGGGATATTAAATAAATAAAATACACAGTAAGCTATGGTACTGTGTGATATTTAATACATTAAAAAGAATAACCAACGTGACCATGACACTTGAAATAATCTTCTGCAAGTAGTCCAGCTCTATTAACCTAGGCTTATGGCTCCTCTTTATAGGTCTAATCATGATATATCTTTCCTTAATTAATAATATTCACATTATTATAATAATGTGAAGGGAGTTTTTCTAACTTAAAAATAATTTAATCAACCTGTTAGCAAAATACAGGCTAATCAATCATTGAGAATATGGTTCAAATGGCTAAAAAATAAATGACAAGAAATTAACTATACGGGAAATGCAGAAAGAAGAGATGAAAGAAAGCTTATCAGCACAAATCTCTCCTTTTAAGTAATTATAGATCCTTATTTTTAAAGTTGATAAGTCAAGGGAGCAATACTATTAACTAAGGATATAAAGCTAGCATCCTAGTACTCTGGTTTAATGTCTTGAGGAAAAAGGGTCGAAGGCACATGTCTGTGCACCTTATGTCCACTTGACAAAAAAAAGGTCAGGCAGTAAAGACATATAAGGAAATATCATAACATACTGTTTTTTATTAACAAAACCCGAGCTTCAATAGAAGTCTAGCATTTGGAGTAGGAGTCCTCACTGCTGAATAGATCCATATCCCCGGCTTTGTCTACCACCTTCCCGCCACAGACCCGCAAGAGCATCACCAAGTACGTAGATGATCTTTAAATCCCAAGAGCTTTTGAAGACTGTTAAGTTCGTTTCCCCTCACAGGTGTAGCAACTGGGGCCATGTGAAATTAAGAGCTAAACAAGACAAAGGTGAATAAAAAAAAAAAAAAGTTGGTTTTTAAGAGTATTCTGTTACAGAAGATTCATTCATGTGATTGTTGTACCTACTAATGTATTCTCAGCCAGACTTTAAAATTCTTACACGTGTTTTCCTGTTCCTTGATTTCTACTTTGTTTTTCGGAGTAGTGAAGCAGTATTAGCTTTTCACCACTACAGTGAAATACTTGAGGTAGCCAGGTACATAAAGAAAAGAGGTTACTCAGCTTTTGTTTGGGGGCCTGAAAATTCATATACACAGCCCCAGGGTAGTTCACAGGAGTCTGTGTATAAGAAGGCTCACGTGGAGAGACAGGAAGCAGAGTTAGGCCAGCTTGTCCCCATTAAAGGCAACCCCTTGTCAAGAACCCCTTTGAAATCACTTTTGAGAACAGTGTCCCCCAGTGACCCCAAGGAACTTCTACAAGGCCTGTCTCCTAGAGGTTCCATCACATCTCAACACCACTCTGGAACCAAACCCCCTTTAAATTGGACTTTATGGATACACAAACCACACCACAACAGTAAGGACTGAAATAAGAATTCAGTAAAATAACTTGGCTTACTATGTCCTGTTTTTTGAAAATAAAATTATGCTTGAAGTATTATAATTTCAGAGCGGCAGCGTACCTAATTACTGTTTATCCAGATCTACTATTTTAGTGTGCACTCTCTCTCTCTCATACATAGACATGCATAATAAAATTAAAACATACACTGTTCTAACTATACGAGAGTAGCTTCTACACATCATGCTGCTTTATCCCCTAGTACTCAAAGTTATGTTTTCTATGACAAGATTGACTTCTTATAGAGAACCACACAGTAATTTTCAAATTCAGGACATTTTTACATTGGCACAGCTTTTAAAAGTCTATGATGGTTTTCCCAATTATTACCAAGATATCTTTGATAGAATTCTCCCCCAGTTCAAGACAATGCCTAGTAACACCAATTCCATGTAGTTATTCTGTTTTCTGGGTCTCATTTAGTTTGTATCAGTTGTTCAGCCTTCCTTTGGTTTCATGCCATTGGCATTTCTGATGGAAGAAAGCCAGCTATCCATAGCACATATCTATTTAACACTGGGTTTCTGTTGTTTCCTTGTAGGTAAACAAAGATGATTGAGTTTGGGTTGGATCACAGTGTGTGTGATGTGGCTTTCCTGTGGTCTCATGCTGAGAGGCACTTGCTCACCTTTGGCTGGTGGTGAAGTTGTGCAGGATGCTGTCCTGTGTGAGTACTGCATGTATACCTCTGGATTTTCATATTACTAAGTGATTTGTAGAGAGATAATTCAAGGTTCTGCACATATCTTATTTCTCATTTAAATTCTCTCTGCCGGATTCTTTGTTGACTTTCTTGCCATGTTCAATTTTACTGTGATGATTGCAAAATGGTAAATTTGTAACTAACTCTGTTTTTTCTATCAGCTGTATCTCTCCACCAGCCAGCATTTTCCTGTAAAGAACAAAATTGCCTTCTTGCTTCTTGAGTTAAAAATCAGCCTAGCTATGTGACTTCTTGTGGGTTCTTTAATCCTTTCACCTCTCTCTCTCAGTCTCCTGACAACATTGCCCCCAGGTTTGACTAATGAGAATGCAAATAAGCTGGCTTCTTTCTTCTTTTGATACACCCTCCTCACCATTTGTATACTTTCTTACTTCTGACCAAACAAACGAACAAACAAACAAAACCAACCAACCAACCAACCAACCAACCAACCAACAACAAAAACCCCAAGCAAACAAGAATTCAACATGGCTTCCTTGCCCTGATATAAGCTGACCAATTTCTGAGACAGACATCATAGAGGTTGTTCGTGTCCTTCTAAAGTACAACTTCTGGTTTCAGAATAGAGATACATTGTGCCTATTTTTGATATAAGCAGAGTTATTGAGTATGTGAAACATGATTTCCATACCACCAAAATGTACTGAATTGTAAATAAATGTTTAAATCATCACATAAAATTAGTCAACAAGACAAATCAATTTAAAAATCAATGTTTTAAGTTATCACGGCCATCTGCTTTACAGTGCAGATGGAGATATTGACAAGCCTTGCCTTGGAGGGCTCCAGGAGATTCAAGATGACTCAGCTTGAAAATAGTCTAGAATATAAATGCAAATTGTTATTTTAAATATACAGTGTGAAGGCCTAAAGGTGTGGCTCAGTGGCTGAGAGTGTACTATTCTCACAGAGGACCTCGGTTGGGTTCCCAGCATCCCAGGCAGGTGCCTCACAACCACCTATTTGGTTTGGATTTGAAGTTTTAGACCTCAGTGGGTACCCGCACTCATATGCAAATACCCTCCAACACACACTCACACACAATTAAAAATAAAGTAGATGTTAAATATACATCATGAAAACAACAACATGTACAACTTTTAGAGTATGTCATATTGCCGATGCTAAAATTGTGTTAAGTGAATTAAGCAGAGTCAAAGATTTTTACTCATGGCAACTCAGATTAAAATGTATAAGGAGGGATCAGGGCTGGGAGAGTCATCTTCTGGGCAAGACACAACCTTTGCAATCAAGAATTCACAGCAGCTGAGAATACCCTTGCTGAATCTGCACAAGAATATGTCTTTAACAGTAGGTATGGAGGGAGGAGGGGCTACTGCTCATGCTGAACTATTTACTATTGATGGACTCAGGAACCCCACGAGGCTCCCGTGGATAGCTCCAATACAATGACACAGATGGCCCAGGTTAAACTAAATGGGTCACAAAACAAAACCCAAAGTTGTGATTCCGTGAAAGAAGGGGCGAGACAGAATAGAGGGGTGGGCATGGGAAGGAGATAAGGGCAGGAGGGAGGAGAAGGTAGGCAGACTATATCATATACACAGATTTGCCAAATTACACATACATAAAATTGTCAAATCACAAAATTTACTGCATATGCCCTCCCTAACTTATTAGTATACAGCCAGTTACCAATCTAAGTAACATTTCTTTTAAAAGTTGACGGGTTTTTTTTGAAAGGCCATCTGGGGAAGCCAGGAACACAGATGAAAGAGTGGTTTAGTGCAGAGGCAGACTGAGCTTCAAGGTCTCTTGGTCCAAGAACAGCAGGCCAGCCTAAACCATCAAAGCCCATGACAGCCTTTCATTGTAAAATCAGCTGGTAGCAATATCTCTTCGGCAGCCAGGAGCCAACTGGATATCTAAGACTGGACAACCCCCCAATTACTTTACACGTATTAAAACCGGCACCAGAGCTCGTCAGAGTTCAGCATATGCTGTAAGCAAATATAAAACTTGTATGTCTCCGCCATCATCAACCTGCAGCATGGGGAGGGAAACCCCAGCCTTTGCAGTGATAGCCATTGTGAGATCCCACGGGGATACGTGGAGACAAGACTCACACCATACTTCCTGCAGTTAGCATGCCTTCATGTGATTCCTTAGTTTATTTCAGATTCCCCAGGCTTCTCAGCTGCCATGTTTCTAATAGAAAGAAATTGAAATCAAAAGAGGCTGCAAGGCAAGACAAGGGAACAGAAATGTGACAGGGCTAGAGCACCTAAGTCCCTCTGTTTTCTTTCAGTGGAATAGGGACCATGAAAGAGGAGGCCAGGATAAAAGACAGGAGGAAGCTGGGCCAAAGCAGCAAGGAAGGATCATTGGCAGGTGCTGCTATGCCTACTTAGTCTTGTCTTTTAGCAGGAGGCAGCCTGCTTGATGAAATTACAGGACATTAGGGAAAAATTCTTCCAATTCTAAAGGAGATTGCAGCTCACTGCAGTGGAAATATTGCAAAGGATGGAAACAGCATTCCAACAAAAGGTCTCAGCGGAAGGAGCCGCATAGTAATTGGACTTCAATTGGTCAGAGAGCGGACCCCTCCCTCACTCAGTAGGAGGGGGCAGAACTACCCATTTACCTGCTCAGAAAAGTAGTACCACTGGGCAGAATGGATAACTGCCAGCTACAGTCTGAAGGAGAATAGGGAGGACTTAGCCCAGAGGAAAGCAGAAGCAGACGCTGGGAAGCTGGCACCCTCCTGCACATTAACTTGTGGCATTGTTCACTTCTTGCACAGCCTCCTATACTCCGGGATGGCAAGAAAATCTGGGCCTTTAAAATGGTCAAATAAACCCTGGGGTCAGGAAACAGTCTTTTTAAGGGAAGAGAAGGAAAGCAGAAAGTAGCTCATTGGCTGGTTTGGATGAGTGAAACTGCATTAAATTATGAAGATAATTGGTATTGACATTATGAAGTAATGAAAATCTATGCTATGCCTAGCACACAAGCTATACACCTGTTATTTCTTTACATAGGCTGAGCTGTCAATCATATTAAAACTCATAAAGAACCCTCATGCCAATTTATACTCACAAATAATGACCAATTCAGCATCTGCCTCTGAACACACACACACACATGTGTATACATATATGACATACACATATGCTTAATACCAAAAACAGCTAAAGGTGTTCTAGAAGTATGCATGCTTTTAGCTAAGTCAGCCAAATAGACATTATCATGTGAAAAGCAAATTTAGACTTTTAGAGGTGAATATTTCAACATTTTTAAAAACCAGCCAAAAAGGCTTTTCTGTCTCATAACTCAGTAATGTTAAAACAACATCGTATTTAAAAGTATGGTCACAAATGTGCATTTATGGCTAGATTCACAACTCATGCTTTCTTTGCCTTGGGGCGTTTCACATAATACACTTAAAGCGAAATTTTCACACATCACTGGGATAGCTGGTGAAATCTGAGTCACCTTTGAAGTGAGAGGCCTGAAGTCAGTATTCCCAAACTAAATGATCGTGGTCCTGCTGGCCTTCACATTTGCAGGCAGGTCCACTGGAGGCTGACCCCCCCCCCCCCCCCCCCCCCCCCACCCCCATCTGTGCAGAAAGCAATTTATGCTGAAAGCTTGGAGCCAGACAAGTGAAGGCTTGTCCCCTCCACTTCCTCTCCATGGAGAAAATCAGGACTGCAGTAGTTGAAAATGAAATTCAAGGTTCAAGACAAGTTGGCTCAACTTATAATTCATAGAAATGATAATGTACTAAAGTGCCGTTAGTATTTCTTGAGGAAATTATAAATAGGAGATTGAGAAACATTACCACATACGAATAAAACTCAAAATTTTAAATGTAAAAATTTTTACAACCTTTTCTAAAATGAACTCTCAGGAATTATACACACTTCAAAACTACCAAAAATTTCATTCTGAATTCTTTGATTGAACTTTGTTTTGTCACCCTAACAGTGAAACTGATTTTCAAAGAACAAATTAATGAAGCTAGCTTTCAAATATCTGTCCTAAAAGCAGCCAGTTAGATGGACACTAAATGTCAGGTCAGATTCCAATTTTGTTTAAAAAGATATATGGTGAATTTAAAGAGTAGCTTCTAAAAATAAGACCTTAAACAAAACTGAACCATGAACTAAATCTAGGTTAAAGCAGAGAAACATAACGTCATGCAGATCTGCTACTATTTGGAGAACTGTCCCTCCAGAAGGCCTATGGATCAAAGGTTTGGTCCCAGATCGCAGTGCTGTTAGACCTGATGCAACTTTTCGAACTGGAGCCCAGTGAGAGATCTGTGGTCAGAGTAGGTGTGTCCTCAAAGGAATCCAGTCTCTTTTTTCTCCTGCTTTCTGTGATCAAGGAGAGTAGAATGGCTTCACTCTAGAGGGGAGTGACTTCACTCCATCAAGCACTCCCTCTGGGACCTGTTGCTTCCTGACAAGCTTGAAAATGAATGAGATCACTCATGCCATCAGAGTACAACTTCCAAAACCATAAGCTCAAATAAGCCTTTTCTTTTGTTGCCTTATCTCAGAAGTGTGTTACAGCAATGCAAAGCTGATTAACACAATCACCATAATTATTAGATTCATTTTATCCTTGTAAAGGGAGAATTAAACTATAGTATTGCTATTTCCTCCAGGCTTGCATGACCACAGCCATTATGAAGCAAACCCTCCTGACCTATGGCAGACCCTGACCCACAGTCACCCAGAAGTAAGAACAATCTAAGGCAATGGTACTGAGGTCATTTGCATTCTTTCCCAGAGGCTGGGCTGAGGGAATCACAATCCTGCACTTGAGATTCCAGCCACCACACTATCCTGCCTAGCTACAGATGATCTGGAAGGAGCTAGCATTTATAATAGGTGGAAGGTGAAGTGGCTGTGGGCTTTGGGGTGCCAAGTCTTGTCATAGAAGTGCAAAGGACTCTTCAGTGGTGCAGTACTTCCTGAGTCACCCAGATTCCAGTGGAAGTGGACGAGCAGCTGCCTGTGTGTCACCCATGCTCCATAAGGAACTCCAATAAATGCATTGGTTCACCCTGGACTTAGACAGAATCCCTGCTAGTGCCCTCTTTATCTGGTGTGAACAGAGGTTTCCTTATATCGCTTCAGGAAAGGTTACAAAAATGTAAAGGGAGTCATTTAAATTTATGATTAGCTCTCTGCTAGGCATTAAGCATTATAATTTACTAGCAGAATGTAAATTAATCCTCAAATAACTGCATAATATATGCCATTCTTTATTTTTTCTGATGAAGAAATAGACCCAGTGTAGCAGGAGAATAGGGAGAGAGAGAGAGAGAGAGAGAGAGAGAGAGAGAGAGAGAGAGAGAGATAGATCAAAATTAACATTTGAAAAAAACAAAAAACTGTGGGGGGTCTTTTTCCCCACCATTCCTAGGGTACATTCCTAGGAGAGAGGGATGAGAAACTTGTAGAAGACAGATACACAGGATAGCTTCAGGAAGACCTGGGTCAAAACCTAATGACCCAGAACTTTATTCAAAAGGCTTTTAATACCAATACCAAGGGGCGAGGCAAAAGACCTCCCCCTTGCTAGATGCACCCAAGAGCAGACTCTTCAAACACCTGTTACTCAGTCCCTTGGTCCAATCATCCTCTTATGCAGCCCTGCTGGTAAAGCAAGCTCAGTTCTCACTAGGAAACCTCATGGGCTCCTACAAAAAACTGGTTGGTAAAAAGGAAAAAAGCAAAAGCAAAAAACAGGGAACCTTTCCCTGACTAAACTAGGTGCAACCAAGCCAGGGTGCTGGATCAAAGTTCAGGATACGAAAGTGTGGGAGAGACGGTGCTGTGTAAACCTAGGAAGGGTAAGGGTCATGAGCCTCGTGGCCAACTGCTTCTGAGTTTATGGGTTTTTCCTGCTCACTGGCCCAGTCTCATGCCATCTTTAGTAAGCTGTTCCTCTTCCTATTTTTGACCATGTGTCCCTGGTACAATCCTTTGTCTTGGGACACAAGAACCTGGGAATTCCAGTGGACATTCTGAAACTCAGATTCACACCTTTAACATGGAGGAGCTATGGAAACTTGCCCAAGCCACCTTCCTGATGGACCCAGACCTGGGATTTGAAGAAATTTCTCCTGATTATTGAGGTAAATCAATCTGTAACTTGGCTGCAGCTGATAAAGCGGAAGTAGCAGGGGTGTGACATGAAGTGGCAGACCAGGTGAGTGCAGTGTGGTTAGCCTGTGCAGAACTTCTCCTCCGAAACACTCTCCTTCAGTCGCTTACTTCACTAAAACAAGGACAAGCAGCTGAGCCTTTACATTTATAGGTGATATCTCGGGAGTCTGGAAACAGCTGAAATATTGCAAGAAAAAGGATGAAGAGGTCAAAGCTTCCAAATAACTCACCAATGAAAAAGTAAGCCATAGGAACTTGAGCGTTCCATAGGAGAAAATTGCATAAAACCCTGACGACTTTGTGCTTTGACTAATAGTTACTTCTGAAAGTTACTGACGTAGAAGCTGCTCTATTTACAACACATACATACACACACACACACACACACACACACACACACACACACGCACAAAAACCAAAACAAACAAACAAACAAACAAAAGAAAACTTTGAGTTTTTCTGATAGAAGTTTGCCAAAAATTAAAAAGTATTATGTGATTCAAATTTAAAATGTAAATCAGTTCCAGATACTTAATCCAGCCATGGCCTTCTAACTCGTGATCTCCCTTCACTAGAGTCTGTTTCATTTGGCTGCTTTGTGATTTCAGCAAATGATTGTTCCCTCTTTGGAGTGTAAGTTTCCCATTTGAAAACAATGTGAACCGTTGAGCTGAGCTCAGCATACTAAAACAGTGAGTCAGGCTTTCTTCATTTTCTCTGGAAGTTAAAATATGTGTGCTATGTGTTTCAGAACTTTTCATTCTGCATTCTTTGAAAAGAGGTGTATAGGTGGGACATCTCTTGAGATATGCATGCGTATGTACATGTATATGTACAGTACCACATTATAAATAGAAAACTTAAATCTAACAGTCTATTAACACCCCAACCAGAGTTAGAGGTACAAGACAGATAAGAAAGGCTTTTTCTCTTAAGTATTCTCTCGGTCTCTCTTCCTTTCTTCTTTATAAGGACAGAGAGCTCAGTGCCCTTGACTTCCACACACATCAGCTTCCAGCAGAATGTCCTCTGCAATCCTTCACTTTGGACACAGCTTTCATTCATTGTTCTTTGATACATTGTGTTTCTAGAGAGACACATTGGTCACCTGACTACAGAAAGCCAGATGAAATACAGTGTTTCTCAAAGGCATTATTATTTTATTGAAGTAAGACTCACTGGTCAGGAAAATATTGAACATCCAAGGTTCTGGTGTTCTGAATATTAATATCTCCTGCTCCCCAACTGTAATCAAAGCTATATAAACAAAATGCCTCCCTCTATATTTCTGGAAACCAAGCTGAAGAATGCTAAAAAAAAAAAAAAAAAAAAAAAAGTTGCTCCAGACCCTGTAGTCAATATGCCGGCCCATCTTCATGCCATGTCAACAGAGGACGTTTGTTTATTGGAAGTAACATTTTCCACAGTTGATTTTTTTTTGTCATGTGTGGAAATTGAATTCAGGGCTTCACTCATGCTAGACAAATGCTCTAGCTGTATATGCAGTCCTTTTTTTTTAAACAGGCTCTCATTAAGTCCAGGCTCACCTTGAATTTGCAATTCATCTGCCTTAACCTCCTGAGAAGCTGGGATATCAGGCATGGTAGCACACCCAGCTATGAGTACGGACTTGAATAGAAATAACCGTCTCCTGAACAAAGAGTGAAAGGCAAAGAAGCAAGGACTGTTGTGATGTGAATTTACACCAAATAGTTTTGAGTGTCTGCAATGCATACTGTTTACATGGTAAGCTGCCTGATCAGTAGCTCTCATAGTTCTTCAATACAGTGGAAGCAGAGATGGACAAGGTGGCCGTTCTTTGTCACATCAGGAGAAATAGCTAGCCATCTAGGCACCGGAGACAAAGCTCACCCTTTGAGCCAAAATTAGAATTTTAGAAAACTTGTAAGTTCTACCTTAAACTGGTAAGATTCCCAATTTTTAATGACGTTCCTGAAGAAATTGGTATGGATAGTAGCAAATATGACCTTTTAATATTAAAAAAATAAAGTGTTAATCAAGCAAATTTTCTACATGGCCAATATGCAGTGTTAAAGGATCATTCATGAGCAATGATTTCTTTACATTGCTAGACAGTCAGTAGATTAAATACTGCAGAGCTGGATATTCACTGATCTGACTTCAGACCCACATTTCAACCAACGTAAGAAATGACCACTTTGTTAAGGCAGAATTAAAAGTTCATCAAGGGAAAGCTGTGGTCAAAGGAGTAGGACCTGCCTCAGGGTAGAGACATGCCATTGTCCCTTCCTTGAGAATTAATGCAGTTGGGCCCACCAATCACCTGGCCAAGGGACCATCCCTCAGGAAGGCAGATCACCTTAAGCCATGCCAAAGAGAGCAGGAATAGTTATCTCTTGAATGAGATAATGTACTTTTCCTTCCCAGAATTCTCATCCCTCAGGACAGTCACTAACATCAGTCAAGAGGTTCTGCCTGAGTCAGGACACAGAAAGACACAGTTTCCTGGTTCTTCTTTTCTGTCTTTTGCTTTTGGATGTCTGCTTTTTCTGGAACTATGGGTTTCCACTATTTCTCTAAAGGTCCCCTCATTTTCAGATGTCTGTTTGCTCCCCATGTGGCTGATCACCAGCTAGTTTATCTCCAAGAGCATAGCCTATTCCATTTCTCGCCTTCACCTTCCTCCTCCAAGAAGTGTGCCTGCTATTTCTTTTAAACGCAAATAACTTTGACTTAGAGCTTCCTTCGGAATCCATTCTTATATTATTTCATTAACAAGACTAAGAACCCCAAGAGGGGACCCCAATTTTCTCAGTAACTTGAGGTGACTCTCCAAAATTTTCTGTAACTACTTTACAGATTTAAGTGTAATAACAAAGAAGAAGAGCCTTAATTATCTTTTTAAAAAGCTAATTCCATATCTGGTTGAAGACAGATTTGCTTTTTATAGAAACTTCACAACTAAATGAAACAGGAAAGTCTAAATATCTTAATTTCTCAAGACACATGTGTGTGTATATATATATATATATATATATATATATATATATGTGTGTGTGTGTGTGTGTGTGTGTGTGTGTTTGTGTGTTTGTGTGGTGTGTGTGTGTGTGTGTGTGTGTGTGTGTGTGTGTGTATCAGGTTACAAAATAAAATAAAAAGGTAAGTATGGGAAAGGGACATGTAGGGAGAGGGGACCAGAGAGGTGGGAAGGAGATCAAAGAGGGTGAGAGGAGAGAGAAAACAAATTGTGCTTTATACACGGATCAAATTGGCAAAGAACAAATTTAATCAACATCAACAAAGAATTTCACTCTAACTGATAAAAGTTTTAGAAAATACATTATTCTCCATTTCTTACCAGGGAATTGAAGCCAGGGCCTGGTAAATGTTAGGCAAGGATTCTACCATTAAACTGTCACCACCACCCACTACCTTTTATTCATTATACGATTTTTTTTGTTTGTTTTTCTCCCCTTTTTTTTATTATATTTGTGTTTTAATTTTACATATCAGCCATGGGTTCCCCTGTCCTCCCCCCTCCCACCCCCACCCCTACCTTCCCCCAGCCCCTCCCCTCCATTCCCATCTCCTCCAGGGCCAAGACTCCCCAGGGGATTCATTTAAACTTGGTGGATTCAGTACAGGCAGGTCCAGTCCCCTCCTTCCAGGCTGAGCAAAGTGTCCCTATACGATTTTCATTTTGAGGCAGAGTCTCACTAAGTTGGCCAGGCTTGTTTTTTGCTTACTGAGTATCCCTGGCTGCCATGAATTTATGATCCTCCCGCCTCAGCCTTTAATACTGGGATTATGGTCCCATGCTAAAAGGCCAACAAGATTTTTGTTGTGGGGTTTGTTTTTGTTTTTGAGATAATCTCACTAGTATCCCTGGCTGGCCTAGAACTTGCTATGTAGACCTGGCTGCCTCTGCCTCCTGAGTGCTGAGATTAAAGGGCTATGCTACCACACCCAGCTAGATTTGCTTATTTAGTTGTTTATTTTGATGTTGTGGATTTTAAAATTTTTATTAGTGTTTTTTGTTTTTTGGAATTTTTTTTTTTTTGAGACAGAGTTTATCTGTGTAGCTTTGGAACCTGTCCTGGAACCCCCTAAGTAAACCTGGCTGGTCTCAAACTCACAGAGATCCACCTGCCTCTGCCTCCCTCCCGAGTGCTGGGATTAAGGGCATGCACCATCACTGCCCAGCTAGATTTTTTTTTTAAAGAATTAAATATTCAAAAATTCTTCCTGCTTTCTAGATTGGTAAATAGTACCAGATTTTAAAAAAAGCTAGTTCCTTTGAATCTTAACCTTTAAAAAATAAAATAAAAAATATTCTAAACTTTTGAGAGTTTCCTGAAACTTCTCTTAACTTTAAAAGACGGCTCTGCTAGAGTGACCCCCACAGTGATCAGAACTTTGTCTAAGTAACATAGAGCATTTCAGTCTTCAATGTGTTAACACCCACATGGTTCCTTAACAGAGAGAAGATGCACTAGGGCCTGGGGAGTCAACAGAAATAACATCCAGTTCAGTTAGCTTCTTAAAAGAAATACCTGAGGAATTTTTGAATGTCATGTCTTAGGGGAAATAAGTAAAACTTAAAATCTGATCCTTGAGCCCAGTAATTGGTTCCTAGAAGAAGACTCAACTGTCTCTAAATTTAGCCCTTTATTCTGCAGCCTCCTTTTAGGTCAACAAAAGCTCATTCAGAAAAAGGCTCCACTCTGGGGTGGGAAGACCTCAGAAGTCAACAACCAGAATGCCTTCATGGACTGGCTGGGTGTTCACAGGCAAGGTATTAAATTCCCCTTGACTCAGTTTCCTTATTTGTAAATTGGTACCAGTATTCAAATCAACTGCTTAGAAGCATAACTGATGTGCAGAACCACTCATAACTTTAGCTCCTTCTTTAAGAATAAACTTAATGGCCAGTAGGATATCTCTACAACCCCACTTGCTCAAAAAGCTAAAGCAGGAGAATTATTTTGAGCCCAGGGGTTCAAGGCTGGTCTGGGCAACAACATACTGAAAGTCCATCTTGACAATTAATTGATGAGTTAATTAATTGGAGAAAACACAATTTGCAACAGTGTGCCCAGACTGAAACCATAAATTTCTAGTGATCATCTGTAAATATGATACTTAATACTGGAACATTAATAAGTGACTGTATGTTAGTACCTAGTGGTTTGGAAGAACTAAAATGAGACATTCAGAGGTAGTAAGAAGTCTGTCTGTGTTCAAGCTATAGTTAAAAAGTTTTAAATAATAGTTAATAACATATTGTTAATAGTTATGTATAGCTAATAATATATAGTTGTATATTATAATAGCAATTAATAATATATGGTTAAAAGTTATATAATAATATATAGTTAGTAATTAAATAATTTTAAAAATTCTAAGTTTAGAGCTGGGGCAGAGTTGAATGGTAGAGCATGTCTTTGACACCCAGGGAGCCCCCACCATGTACCAGTTCACCACCCCACACTGAAAAAATACAGAACTACTAAGATTGAAGAATGTTGAAACTAGAGCCTTGTGCATGTCAGGTAGGTGCTCTACCACTGAGCTGCATCCCCAGCCCTCACATGGTTTTGTTACAAGATTAGCATCAGCTAATCCATACAGTTCAGCTATAGACTACTATTATATATAATGAATAATATGTAAACTTCAGGAGTTAAAAGATGAATTACTGTGATTCTCATTTTTTAAGAATATAAATTTATGCACGTTTATTTTCTTATATATTTATCTATAGAAAATATGTCAGTTATTTTCAGGCTATATAAAAATTATACCAACTCCTGATCTCATGAGTATTGCACATTGTCCTCTGTATGAACATTCTCTAACTACTATGTTGTCCTGTCTTTCTTGCCAAAGGACTTCAACTTGTCAACACTAAAAAACACAGAGACCAGCCCGGGAAGCAGATCAGTGCCTTGCTCAGCCATTGTCAGAGAAGCTCTCTCCTATAGAAGACTGGAACAAATACAGAGAGCCACATAAAGACGTCATGCAGAGAATGAGAGATCTTGGAACACACAGCTCTAAATGGGATGTCTATCAAATCCCTCCCCACAGAGCTCAGGCAAGGCAACAGAAGAGAAGGCAGAAAGATTGTAAGAACCAGAGGGCATGGAGCACATGAGGGAAACAGGCCCTCTAAATCAACAGCATGGATACAATATGAACTCACAGAGACCAGTGCAGCATGCACAGGGCCTGCACAGGTCTGCACCAGATGGGTCCTAAGCCTGAACGCAGAAGTGGACACATGCCCCTATCTCTAAACCAGAAGTCATCTCCAATTGATCACCACTTGCAAATGAAAATTTAGTTTACTTCAAGGGAGTCTCATGAGGAAAACAAACTACTCCTAAGAGTAGACTGCAGGCCCAGCAATAGATGGCCAACAGAAAACCAACTCCGTGGTATCTTTGGAGGCTCCTTGTCCCATAATGTCATGTTAGGGCTATTCTTTTATTTTAATTTTACCTTACTTATTTTATTTTATTTTATTTTATTTTACTGATACCTCTCCTCTTCTTACCCCACAGGTCCTTCACATGTGTATTATTGTTTACAGTTTAGTGGTTTTATGGGGTTCCTAAGGATGGGCGTCTGAATCTATCTATTTCTTGGGCCTTCTGTTGGGCTCTTTCCCTTTTTGTTTGTTTTGTTGACAACTATTCCACTGTGTTAGTTTTTGTTTTATCTTTTAATATATGTTATGTTATGTTATGTTATGTTATAGTGTATTCCCTTAAAAGTGTGTTTGGTTTTTAGTGAGAGACAGAAAGGGGGTGAATCTGGATGGGAGGTAAAGTGAGGAGGAAGTGGGAGGAGTAGGGGGAAGGAAACCATAATCAGGATATATTACATGTGAAAAAAAATCTATTTTCAATAAAAGGAAAAGTAAAGAGTAGCAAGTACTCTTAACTACTGGGCCAATTGTCCAGCTCCGTTTAAACAGTCTATTGTATTGTTCATATGTGTGTCCATATTTGTATGTCTTAATACATCATTTATATTCAAAATCTGTACAATGTCATATATATATATATATATATATATATATATATATATATATATATATTTGTCCATACATGTCTGTTCCTGATAGTAACACTACAATCAACTATTAAACATAACTATCGTCTACAGAAAAACCATAAAAATTACAAAAAATGAAAGAAAAGAAAACATGGAAAAAATCCTCTTCCTAAGAGCAATTCTTGCAAATGTAGTATAATAAAATGAATCTATGCAACATAAGCATGTGGCATGATGCAAGTAGAGAGCACATTCACTTTAATAGGTGAAAACAAAATGAAAAAGAAAAATACAAAACTTCACACCAATGTTTTCTTATATAGTCAAAGGTCTTGGCATTCATATGGAGATTTGATACAATCTAGTCTCATAAGTAACTGGTTACTACGCTCACAAACCCTGTCTCCAGCTCTGCAGCACAAGCTTTGATGTGTGGTTTTATTTCTGGCTTCCTTTTTTTAAGATTCTCTTTGGCTTTCATTTCCTTACTGATAAAATGAATAATGTTTCTAGACCTCATAGACTAGTCATAAGGGTGAGTGACATGTTAGATATAAATTATTGGGAACACATTGGCAACTGGAACTTATTGACACTCTGTGAATGTGAATGATCATTTTAATATTACATTTACCTCAGCTTCGGAATGGTGCCTATGCTTTGGTTGAGTTATGTAATGAATTTCCAGTGTGTTCATGTTCCTTTCCTCTGCCTATTATATAAACCCGATGCTGGAAGCCTTCTTGTATTGTCAGTCACATAGGCTCATCAGTTAGTGAAAGCAACAAAGAAATATTGAAATTTCCGTTCTAATTATGAACATTTCCCCCCTTGGTACTAATCAGGGCTATATATATTAGTCTGTGAGGGCTGCCATAGCAAAGTATCCCGGCGTAGGTAGTTTAAAGACTAGAAATACGTTTTCCTGAGAATTCTCCAGGCAAGGCATCTAAAATCACAGCACTAGGGAGGTCAATCCCTCTGGGCTGTCTCTCAGGCTGCAGACAGCAGTCAGTTCCCTGTAACTTGGTGTTCTTCGCTCTGTGTGTCTGTTTCCCAAGTTTGCCTTGTATGAGGACATCAAATTAGACTACAGCCCACCTAAATGTCATCGCTCTAACTTAATCACTTTTATAAAGATTCTATCTCTAAACAGAGTTAAGTACTTATTAGTCAGAGTTCCAGCTTTTACAACAGGGATTGGAGGTTGGCTATACAATGTGTTTTAAAAGATGCATCACAGCTGGGCGGTGGTGGCTCATGCCTGTAATCCCAGCACTCAGGAGGTAGAAGCAGGTGGATTTCTGAGTTTGAGGCCAGCCTGGTCTCCAAAGTGAGTTCCAGGAAAGGCACAAAGCTACACAGAGAAACCCTGTCTCAGAAAAAAAAAAAAAAAAAAAAAAGATGCATCACTATTCCTAAATAATTGTATTTAAAGCTGTGGAAATTGTTGATCTCTAAATGGATAAATTAAGAGTTCTTAGAACATACTATATCTGATATAGCTATCAATCCATATGAAAAGTCTCCCTAAAATCAAGTATAACAAACCCCCAAGCCACAGCATAACTTTAATAATGAAAAGTGCTATCAGCCACACATGCTGGCATGGGCATAGAGAACAACAGTTCTTTGGGAGGCTAAGGTGGGGGATGAGGAGACACAGCTTGGGCAACTTAGAAAGATACCTGTCTCAAAAACAAGTGTTTAAAGTACCATAGACACATGAAGTTCCTATAATGACGTCTTTATTTCATAGAAAAAGTGCCTTTTCATTTTAAATGGAATTGATTAGCATTCTGTTAGTGAAGATATGACTAATTATCAAAAACCAACTTTGATAAAGTAATATTTAAAGCTAATTTTAAAAAGTAAAATGATTTAAGGTTAATAAAACTTGAAAACACAGTCGATGAACATGGCCATGCTAAGGATACTAATTCCATCCTAAACTTTAGTCTTGTTTCAGAATTACTTCAGTGCCTCTGTTTCAGGATTTTTTAACAATAGCATTATCACTTTACAAATAATCGTGTGTTTTGCTGTTAAAACCAGCTGCTAGTTTGTACATGGCTGATACTAGACTCTAGGTCTCTGTCAGTACCTGAAAAGAATGGATCACCAGCTGTCAAGAGGCTAAGGGCCACAGATCCGAGTCCTTGCTTCTGACCCAAGCTGTGCCATTAATATTAAAATCAGAAGACAACTGGAATATTTGGAGGAAAGAAATGAACTGAGTAGATTTATTCAGGATTAAATAAATTTGCTTAGGTGTGAGGCTCAAGTATGTTTTGAGATATAAAACTGTTTTAAAATGTGCTACATTCTGCTATTCAGGGGCTTTATTCTTCCCTCAGCAAAAAATTGTACGTGGTCTTGAGTTTGAGGGTTTGTTTCTATTAATCTAAGGTACATATAATACATTCTCCTTACTGAAACTCTTACCTCAAAATTTTTAGAGCATGAGGAACTCTGGTATGAAGCAAAGCTTCAGGAATTTTTGAATGAAGAAACTTAATATTATAGGAGTTATTGATGTATTGTTTAATCTGTTTGCAGAAAAACCCAAGGAGACAAATCCTAAAGTGCCAGACCTGAGTTATTCCCTATAAAATGTCTTGTTTAATGCTTCTTTAATGAAATCAAACCCTTTAGATAATGAAAATAAAGACAAAGGTCAAGTCACCAGGGGTAAGCCACTTAACCTTATATCTTATTGCACCACACAAGCAAAGGGTAAGAAGCCAATCTTCATAAATTGAATTTATTTCATATTCTTAATGCTTATGAATAAATCATCTTTGGTAATTAAATAATGTATGCTGCTTTTCTAAAAAGCCGCCTATCGTTTGTTAGGGTTGGTGTGTGCTTTCCAGATTTGATACCTATCTGCCAGTACCCTTTCTTATCCTTGGGTGCTTACTGGATCTATCTGCTGACACTCTTTCTAGCCTCAGATGCTTGCCAGATCTACTTCCTGGCACCTTTTCTATCCTCGGGTGCTTACTGGTTCTATCTGAGCATTTGAGAAAGACTAGGAAGAAGAGAGGCCAACACCGCAATCACAAGTCCCTCCTATAACACTGCATTTTCTGGACTCTAAATCACATACCATACATTGCAACAGCACTTGTATACGGCATACACTCTCATAATCACAATTAAAAGGCTTGTTTCTTTGTCTTTTCACAGGGTTATTTTTCTAGACCTGTAATATAATCCCCTCCAGATTTTAAAATAGATATATAAGGTAGGAAATAAAATCTAAGAATAAAATTTCCTTTATGCATGATCAACTTGCTTAAAGCACTTTTACAAAATGTCATCAAGCCAGAACCATAGTGTATGCCTATATTCCCAGTACTCAGGTCAGCAAGTTCAAGACCAGCATGGATTATATAGTAACACTCTGTCTGACTAAATAAATAAGTAAATTAATAAATCATAAAAGCCACCTTCAACCTTCTGGAATTTTCTGACTTTTATTTCAGAAATATATGTGTATTTTTTAGACTTGCTCATTAGGTAAAGCACTTGCCACAGAAGTGTGAAGGCCTCTGAATTTAAACCCCTGAAACCCACATAAAAGCTGGGCATAGTAGTAGTACATATCTGTGATCCCAGTGACTCTCTGGCAAGATGTGAGGCAGACCAGAGAATCGTGGGATGTCTGCAGGCTAGCTAACCTCAGATACTCAGAGGTGAGCAACAGCAAAAGAGAGACAGATGGGGCTGCAAGCAAGATGGAAGACAGAATGAACCTGGGGCTGCCCTCCAGCCTCCACATGCACAGCATGACAAGCATGCACCAGCACTCATACATATTAACTTACAAACACACAGCATACACACATATTCATCATACATCATGCACCACACACACACACACACACACACACACACACACACACACACACACACATATATATATATATATATATATATATATATATATATATATGCATATAATACACACATATATTTACACACATTGTAGCCTTTACCATTTTGATATTAATCAATTAATTTGGGGGACAGGGTATCATGTAGCCTTGGCTTCAAACTTTCTGTGTCATCCAGAAAGGCTGGCCTGAGTGCCTAACCTCCTGTTTCCAATTCCTAAGCACTGGCATTAAACACATGTGCCACTGTACCCACCTAGTTTTTAATTTTTATTTAAGTTACATTCTTTATTCATCTAAAGTCAAGTGAGAGATGGTTCAAGTCTACTTTTGATAACTAAAAGTAGTGAAAGAACAAGACAAGCCTTTATTTTCTTCTTATAACATGTAGCCCACTGCACACTTGACATTTCAAGTTAATCAGCACTTTGTACCGTGGCACTAAGTACTGCAAGGGCATCTGTGAGCTTTTCCGTTGCAGACATTCCCTGAGGCCATAATATTCATGCTTCAGACATGCTCCCATGCTCATGCTGAAGATATGCTCCCATGCTCATGCTGAAGACAATCTCTCAAGTACAGTCCTGAAGACCTTTACCCCAATCTAATTCCTCTTCTTCCTTTCAAGAAAGTCCACCCAAACATAAATGCATGGGAGCCAGAGCAGCTTAATTAAATGGCTAGCTCTGCACACTGCTCTATAAGGAACAAAATAATCATCTCGAAAGTGTCCATACTGTACTATTTATTGATAAATGATACTCATAACATATTGATATTGTATATATGACTAGCTTTCAGTGTAGAATCACATTCCAGATGTCTCTCAGATAAAATTTCTAAGTATACATTTGGCCTTAGAGAATTGGACCATTATTCCTTCTAGACACATAATTTTAGATACATTTTAGAGCTACTAAAAACTTTTTTTTTCTGGAAAAGAGCCAAGGAAATTCATTAAGATGTACTTCCCACACCATGAGCCTGCAACCTCCAGTCCCCAATCTTTTTCAGGCCATGCCTCCCATTTTCAAGGCACTCTTTGGTATGACATTGACACCAATTATTTAAAAATCTGAAACGCTTGGCTGGACCGTGTTCCTAAACTTAATATTTGATAGACTGCTTTGTTTCTCTTGAGCCTCAGCTATAACTGACTGATGTCATGTTCTAATTAGAACACATTACAGTTTGACTCAACGGGAGAATAAATGAAAAATCCTGTTTGATAAAATAAGAGGTTCAGTCACATTCATAAACAATTATCCAAAGCACTTACTTAGAAATAAGAATTTGGTTTTTTGAGTCACTTAAGGAAGCACACTTACTATTGATTGTTGGGAGCCTCCAATTGACTCTTAGAAAAAGTGTGTTTGTACCATTTACATATGGACAAACCCATGGTGCTTAAAAAATTGCTGTGAACTAACAGTGGTTCCACTTCATGAACTGTAGAGGGGAAGTCAAGAAAAGAAAAACTCCTGCTAATAAATTCATTGATGAGAGAAGCAACTTTGAGCCTGGGAAGGAAAGGGCATCTTGCCTATGTGAACATGTGGCAGATACTGTTTTCTTCAGTGAGGACTGTGATGCCAAACAAGGAAGTGGCAGAATAAAGAATGAAGCCATACCGAAGCAGAATGATGGGTGGGGAGGAAAACCAGAGTGGTTTGCCCAGCAGCATTGACAGCAATGGCTTCCACTTTACTTCTTACACAGAACCAGGAAGACAGGCAATTGCTTTGCATTTACAAAAACAGATACAGTATCTGAGGAAATGATGCAGGGACATCTTGAACTGTGATTATGTGAAAGAGAATTATGTAAGCATATGGAAAAACTTACCTGGAAAAATCCTTGAAAAATTATTACCTGAGCAAGCAAGTTACTTGCTTTGAATACCATGGTAGGATTGCATCAGACAGTTTATGTATAAAGTAATTTACAAGGAATTCAACAAGTTTGTTATTTTTCCAGCTATTGAAAGAAAAATAATAGCAGGATTTCACAAAGAAGTCTTGTTTATTGACATAGCACTTGTCAAGTTGGAGTTATTTTTTAAATGGCATTGAAGATAAAGCTTAAACCAACAGAAAAATGCAGTAGTTTTGCCAATCGTGGTCTGTATTACATTTTCTCACCTGTACCCATCTCATGCCTAATATAAAAAAGAACATGGTGAAGTATAATCCCCCTAGGAAGGCCTGTAGAGGGGAGAGTAGACTAAACAATTATGAAAAGGTTAATATAATTTTATTTGAGAAGTTATACCTCAAACATTAAATTAATGTTTGAATTATTAGAGCACTCAACATTTATTCTCATAATAAAAAAACAGGCAATAAAATCATGAAGAAATGCTTGTAAGCATATCTAGGCTAGGGATGCCGAGACAGCTGTCTTGCTTGCCTTTAATGAGCTACAAACTTGGATTAGCATCTTAAAACAATTATTCTGATGGTCATTTAATGATTTTTAAAAGGGAATTTAGTTGCCTTTAATTACCAGAATAAGACAACAGAATGGGAATAATAAAAATGCAATAATCATAACGTACCAAATGTCCAGCATGAGAACAGAACAGAATGATTCATTTTTGCAAGAGTAACAACATGAATCACTGTCATATTTGCTGCAGACAAATATTTAAATTAATTGGCATTTCAGAAGCAGCAATTTAGGGGACCATGAGAGTAAAAATACAATTGTTGAAGACAGCAGACATTAAAAATCAGCTCAGTGCTTGCTTTTTTATAATCTGGTGGCTTCATAAATTATTCAGATTCTTTGACTTTAAAAAAAAGAATGACCATTAACTACATGTAGGGATAAGCAAATTTCAAGCATGCCTGTGTGTGTGTGTGTGTGTGTGTGTGTGTGTGTGTGTGTGTGTGTGTGTGCTCAATAGCTTACCCTTACACATAGTAAACTATTACAACTGAGCCTCATGGCTTATAGATAAAGGACCTGTAAATCAACCCAGAAAAGTGACAAAGGGTTTCACAAGGCACTCAGAATTTAAATGCCTTACAAAGCAACTTTTCCTACAATGAAAACCATCCTAAGAAGTGTATATGACAGAACACAAAATCAATATCAGTCATTTAAAAAACACATATATAAAGAATTTCATTCAATCATAAATAGTCAAGTAACTGAAGTATAAATAAAAGAACGCTCAAAATTTTTACAAAATTACCATCATGTTAACTCTAATAATTCCTGCATTATACTGATTGGATTTAGTTATGTAGCATTATATCAAAGCAATTATTATGTCAACTAAAAATATAAAAATAAAACTTAAAACTGAAAAGTGAAGAGAAACAATAACTTCCCTAATTATGAAATGTATTCTCTTAACTTCAAGTTTGAGTTATCAGTGGAAACTACTTCAGCTCTGTGGCCTTAACCTGTTCATTGACACTGTCATTATAAAAATAGGCATGTACAATCTAAGTTAAATGACTTGATGCTAATGGTGAGGCTTTTGTTATACAGTTTAATTATACTTTACATATGGAATATTCTTTCTTTTCAGTGATTCTCCCTTGGGATCATTTAACCAAACTCATTTTTATTAAGAGAAAATCATATTGAACAATTCAGTTAGTGCTGAACCATGGCATATTTAGTTGCTATCCAGACTCTTGAAACATAACATTCTAAAATTAAATTTGGTCCCAAGTGTCTCATACTGGTATTCATAAAATTGGTACTTGCTTTTGAGTGACACCAACTTTCTAAGCTTATCATCAAAAAGGTGATACCAACTGTGTAACTTCAGTACCTTCTTTTAATTCCTGGAAAATAATGAGAAGAGCACCCATGCCAGAGAAATGACTCAGCCAGTAAAGGTCTTTGTCACCAAGCCAGAACTCAACCAGCATCGATAGCATGCACACACAAATACATAATAAATAAACAATTTTTAAAAACCCTAAAGCCCAAATTCTCTACCATGAAAAGCAATTTGAGTTTTTCCCCATAATCAACTTTCCCCCTATAGTGAAATCCTTGAATTCTGTAACAACCATTTAATTTGGAAAAGTTGTCTACATGTGAGTCAAACAAAAGGTAAACTCATTCATAGGCATTCGGCATGAGGTCCCTCAGCATCACCATGGAGCTCTCAAACCTGCTCAGTTAGAATCTGGGTTGTGAGGTACCTGCTTGATTTACACATATCCAACACTTCGACAAGGCTAATATCAGATGTGTTAGATTCTTAATAAGTCTCTCTCTCTCTCTCTCTCTCTTTCTCTCTCTCTCTCTCTCTCTCTCTCTGTGTGTGTGTGTGTGTGTGTGTGTGTGTGTGTGTGTGTGTGTGTGTGTGTGTGTTTCGAGTCAAGACAAGGTTTCTCTATTTAACAGCATGCTGGGGTTAAAGGTGTGGGGCTAACACTTCTGGCCTTAATAAGTCTTGATAATAGAATTAAGCTGATTGCCTGACAAAGTTTACTCTAAAAACTCCAAAGCTATGAAATATGAGCCAAGAGGCACTTGAAAACTCTCTCCTCTCCCTAACCGCCACCCACACAGGTTAACGGGAAAAACTCTATTAGAGAGCCATCTTAATCCTTAAATGATCGTTTTCCCTTTCACTCAGCCATCACTTTTCTCTCCTTTGGAGCCAATCTTAGGAGGCAGAGCTAAAATGCATCCGAAAGTCACTTTCTACTAAAGTGGGATCATTGCAGGCACAAAACCTCTTTCAGAACAGACATGCAATTATTTGGCTTCTTTTCTTTGGAACCAGGAAGCTTGTGCTATTTCTAGCAACACAATATAGGTGCATGAAATAAACTTTTTTCGTGCAATTCTAAGATACTGTATTTGGCAACAAAATAAACCAGTTGTTCCCAGCCTGGAAGTAGTAAGTGGTCATCCAAATCACTCCCAAAGGTCATTCTGAGGTTTTTTTTTTTTTTTTTTTTTTTTTTTTTTGTCTTCTTTTAAAGAGTGGATAATTGCTTGAAGATGTAGAGGATCAGAAATAGTTGAAACAGCTCCACAGGAAGTGGGAAATAGGGCTCGTGCATCCTACCCAAGAGAATCCGAACAGCTGCTCTTTAATTTGGGAGAGTAGATGATGATGTTCCAAGTGAGAGTGACGAAGGATTCATACGTGGAGTCTAGGCACTTTTTATCCCCTGGCTGACAAAAAGGAGAGAAAGGAGAAACTCACTGCAAAAGGGAAGAGCTGTTTCTCCTATGTTTAATTGGATGGCGTTCGTTGGATGGCAGGGAACAGCATATGTGGAAGTAATAGAAATGACTAAAGAGATGCCGCTGTCCCACCAGAGTCCATTAGTCGGGAGGCATGCAATGAAGCTAAGAGCTGGCTGCTGTGCCTCCTCTCCGCTCCTTCCTCAGCGCTAACCTTCAGCAATTCCAAAGGATTTCCTGACAAGACCTAATTCAAAATGAAAGCAATTAAAAATGCATTTTTGAAATCACAAAGGGAGTCATGATACAATTCAGAATATATTATTCTTACCCATGTCCAATTTTTCCACATTATCATTTAAATTGCAATTACATGATTTGTGCTGAAGGGTCTGAGTTTTCGAGCACTCATTCAAGAATGCAAATGGATTAATTAAATTTGGGAGAAATCTATCTTTATAAGCATTGAAAGGGAGCTTAATATATTTTCTCTGATTCAGAGAATTAGAGAAATTAATCACAGATTTATGGATAAAGATTTCTGAAACAGAAATGAATTATTAGCAAATAACTCAGTGCATTATCTCTATTAATTGTCTTCCTGCATATATTTTAATTCCTTGTTTAAAAAATTACAGTACATTTTTTTGTTAGTGCTACAATCGATCTTCTAATGCTACAGAGAAGAAGAATATGGCTGAGGATGTTTATACTCAGAACTCATTATAATACATATATTATATATTATACAATTTTTTAAAACCCTAAAGCCCAAATTCTCTACCATGAAAAGCAATTTGAGTTTTTCCCCATAATCAACTTTCCCCCTATAATGAAAGCCTTGAATTCTGTAACAACCATTTAATTTGGAAAAGTCGTCTACATGTGAGTCAAACAAAAGGTAAACTCATTCATAGGCATTCGGCATGAGGTCCTTCAGCATCACCACAGAGCTCTCAAACCTGCTCAGTTAGAATCTGGGTTGTGAGGTACCTGCTTGATTTACACATATCCAACACTTCGACAAGGCTAATATCAGATGTGTCAGATTCTTAATAAGTCTGTGTGTGTGTGTGTGTGTGTGTGTGTGTGTGTGTGTGTGTGTGTAGTACTATCCCCACGATAGTACTATTAGGAAGATTTAAAATGGCCCTTCAATAGTAATGCTACATTACACATTACTTTTATACACAGATCAATCTTCATACACAAAAAAAAGGATGCTCAGAGGTCCACTATTGGATTATGGCTGTCAGGAGTATTGATTTTAGAATAAGAAATTAAAACACAGCACCAGTGAGATGGCTACTTAGTGGAAGGAGAGAACCGGCTTCTACAAGCATGTGTGCCTCGCTTGGCACATGTATGAAGACCAGAGGACAACCCTGGAGGCAGTTCTCTCCTTTCACCTTTACGTGAGTTCTGAGGACTGAACTCAAATTACCACACTTGTGCTGCAAGCGCATCAGCCTGCTGATTTACACTGCCAATCCAACAATATGACACACCCTCAAGGATGCAGACCAGTGGACTCTGCGATCTTCTATGATTAGCCAGGAAACCAACCTGTTTGTGAGCTTAGTTCAAGGACTGCATCTTACGTGTTCTAGGCCTAGAATGTCTCACACTGTACAGATGGGACATTAGAGAATCGGCTCCAGAGGAATCTCCTTGCTCCCAGATTTCTTTCATACTTTGTGCATACCTGTTTTGTGGTACATATCATTCCTTCATTACTTTCATCCTTTTATTGGGTCATTTGCATTTGCCTTTATTTTTCCTACAGAGATGTCACCATTGGTAACTTTTCCCTCTTACATCTCACATAGCAATGGCTCTCAAACTTCACCAGAACTAAGAGCACCAGAGGACATAAATTACTGAGCACCAACCTCAGTGTTCCTGACTAAGGATGTCCGAGGCAATGCCTGGAGAATCTGCAGAGCCCTTGGCCCAGGGACCTCACTTTGAAATCTGTTGTTACCATGCATACTGCATTCATTACACAGAAAATTCTAGGGAGTTACATCAAATATTAGTTGGCAGACATTACAAAACAACATATCTGTTTTCAAATGATTCAAAGATGGGCCTATTAAATAGTACATTTTAAACCACATATTGGCTATGATTTAATTTTACATAATGCCTTTTTGGAATGATACTATCTAAAACCAAGACATGCCTATATTGCACATTAGGGAATGGGTTTTTAAGACAGTATATTCACTCTTTCCAACATTCTTAAACTATTTCAATCTTTCCTTTGACACCTTTAAAGAAAATGTAAGTCCCACTGACACTATATTGACATTGACATCCTAAGCCCCGTGTTTTCACAATTGCAGATTAAGAAAAGCTGCTTGTGCCTTTCCTTCTACAGATTCCTCTGGCTGTTTAAAATATTGCAGTCATTCATTCGTTTACTCAATCAACTTCTGCCAAGTGTTAATTTGTATAAGGCATCATTGTAGGCACTAGGTACAGAGAGGACTGAGCTGCGTGCCTTACTTAGCACTGCAAGCTAGCTAGCCTTTTCGTGGGGATGAGGCCTGGGAATCAGTAAAAAGCTGCAGGGGCATCTGGAGTGCTGTAGGAGTTAAGAAACCTCTAAGTCGGCCAGCACTAGACTATAATGCAGCTAGTTACTCACGGAGGGCAAGGCCGGAGGAGTGCAGGTTCAAGGCCTGCCTGGGAAACTTAGTGAGATTCTGTCTAGAAAGGTAAGACTGGGAGTGGGGAGGCAGGCAGAGGGAGGAAAGAGAAGGAGGCTCACTGGTAAAATTCCTGCTCAACACATGAGGTTCCTTGTTCAATCCTCAGCCACAGAACAAATCTCCATCCATGCTCAATGCCCATCATCAATTTAGATGTTTATTTTAGCACCATTATCCCTTGTGTCAGACAGGGTTGAACTCCCAAGGAAATGCTTCTCTTACTTATCAATTCCCAGCCTGCAGATTTTGTGAAGATCTAACTGCTCTCCACTGTTCTCTACCTTCATCCTTAGCAACTACACTTTATCTAAGTAAAAACAAAAGGAAGAATTGTTATATTGCAAAGATTCACCAAGAAGTGGGTGGTGGCTACATAAAAAAAGGAAACCATGGATGCTATGGAAAATAATTTACTAGTTTTCACAAAAGCCTAAATTTTCAAATCAACTGTGCTTTAAAAATTAATACCACGAAATACATGCTGAAGGGTCAATTTTAGGATAAATTTATGTATTTCTTCTTTGCTTTAAGAAGTACATAAAGCCGGGTGGTGGTGGCACACACCTTTAATCCCAGCACTTGGGAGGCAGAGCCAGGTGGATCTCTGTGAGTTCGAGGCCAGACTGGTCTACAAAGTGAGATCCAGGACAGGCACCAAAACAACACAGAGAAACCTTGTCTCCAGAAAAAAAAAAAAAAAAAGTACATAAAGAGAAACCAAGAAAATATGTTGCACATATGTATGGAACTGAAATTTCAGTGATATTGATGTCAATAGTAATCATAAAGTTCACTTTCTCAACTGTATCCATCCAATTATTTTTGATAAAATTTTCTACTCATTAATGAAATCAGGTTGAACACACTGCTTGCATTCTAATACCCAAAGTCAAGATTTTTATAACTTTTTAAAACTTTGATTCCTAATTTTTAAAACTCAATTTGGAATTTGGTTGTAGACAACAAAATCTGCTCATTCACTCTGGCACAAACACACACACACACACACACACACACACACACACACAAATTGTGTTTTCAACAGCCAAAGTGGGCCACAGTTGAGAAATAAGATAACACAGTAATTCAGAAATTACTCCTAATATATGAAAACCTTAGTTCTCATTGAATAGCACTAGGAACAAAAAGGATAGCTTTTATTCCACAATTTCAAAACTGTGATGTTAATGATTAGGAAGAAATACACTCTAGGAGGGTCATTTATTTCAGTCACATTATCTACTGTATTCATTATTCAAAACTGCTGACACCAAAGTGTCACTTTAGTTTCATTCTGTGTGTACTTTGTCTAGTAAAAACCAATTCTATTCCCTGTAATTAAGAGAGTACACATCTTGGCAAACCCTCCACTGCTGCGATATATCTGAATAACAGATCTGTCTTTGGGTAATTAACAAACATGCCTTCTTTCTCATCCATAAAGTGTTACTCTTCTTTAGTAAACTAAAATAGCAAAATGGTAATCTTGCTACCAAATATAAATGAGCAATTTATAATCATAAATTCTTTAAAAGTAATAATAGTCTTTTGGGCATACACCTTTGATCTGAGCACTTGGGAAGAGAAGACAGGTGGACATCTGTGGGTCTGAGCTCAGCCTGGACAGCCAGGGCTACATAGAGAGATCATGTCTCAAAGAACAACAACAAAGAATAAATATAATAATTTTTACAATCAATAATCAAATGGTCACTCCTAAAAAGACAAATTTCTTTTCCACTGAAAACTATTTTCATGTTCTAAAACATAAATGACAATCATGACACTGTAAAATCCTGTCCCATTAACTTATTTGTTTAAATTTATGAATATACATATTTTCTTGGCATCTAGAATATTTCCCTTTGTTTTAGACTTTTTAATTACAGACAAAACACATTTCCAGAAGTCAATAAAACCAAGAGATTAGGGGCAAAGAAATGTAAAACAGAGAGATACAGTGTAAGAAAAAATAATAAATTTAAAAAAACTTGTTTTCTTAAGCTTAATTGTGATCACATTACTAAATCTGATGTTTCTATGTGCAATTTAATACAAAGGCACTAGAGAACACAATAATTTCACCAATACCATCCATTTTAATGTAAGATCATTGTCAAGTTTGGGAGTAAAATTAAGCTACACAAATTACTCTCATCTCTACCAAACAGTGCTTTCTGCTAATTGTAAAGGATTATCTTGTTAAATGAATACATGGCTTTTAGAGACCCTTCTAAGAAAAGCCCCATGGTGATTTTAGAGATTATTCCCGCTCATTTGCAAAATGTTAGCATTCCCTGTATACTAGGTGTGCCCGATTTCCAAATGTGAACCCTTTGAAATGCAGACTCAGATTTCTCCAACACGTAGGGTGCCCAGTAGTCTGGTTGCTTCAAGTTTTATGGGTATATTGACTTGATTTCATTAAACTGTGAGAACGGAACAATCATGTCTGGTTCAGAGTAAATTAAAGATCCATGGTTATTGAGTTAATTCCACAGTAATGAACTTGCTGACTGGATTCTCAACGTTGAGTTCCAGGGCTTGGCAGGCACAGCCTATGAGCTATGGAGAGGCTGCCAGGTTGCTGAGGACTTCATTTCAGAGTAGTCACTGTCCCCTTTTTTATACTTACTTAGCTATGTACTTTGGGTACAGGTGGGCATGCAAAACTCAGTAACAGGAATCTGTCTTGCATTCACCCAGTTACCTAAATGTTAAAAAGGGGGTGGGGGTGGGCAAAGAGAAGAAATATAATGAAGGAGTTATTGTAAAAATGCAAGTTAACTAGAAGTAGATACATGAAGAAGCTTTCTGTTCCAAAGGCCAGGCACTATGTAGGGCTGCAGATCCAGCTGGAGACTGAGGTGAATTGCAGGTTGATGCACCAAGAATAGAAACTGCCATGCAGTCCTGCAGTAGAGACTTGAGGGAGCTGAAATAAAGGGTTGCCTTTGATTTTTCCTTTGAGGATTCCTACAACTTCTAAGTCTAGCTGTTCGGTCCTCAGGCTGAGTGGAGGTACTCTGGCTACCCAGGTCCATCACCTTCAACCAGAGCACCTGTATTGAATAGCTATGCCCACCTCCCCCGACATCCCTTGTCCCAGGTAAAGAAATCCCTAATAAACATCACACTTTTACTATCCTTAGGTATAGATTTAACAGATTGTTCCAAGTGATCTTAACTGAAACATAAGAAAGGATACTGGTATTTTTTAAAAAAAAGCACACACTGTGTGTCATGGAGTTTTAACTGCTCCCACTTCACTAGTTCAGTGAACTACTACTCCTCTGTTCTATGGCTGCTCCATCAGAAGGTCTAGTTTACAGCAGCGGTTCACAACCAGGGGTGCATGTGCACCTTGGAGCAATACATGCTAATTCTTTTGATTGTCACAAATTAGGGAGAAAAATATCTGCACTTAGCGATGAAAGAACAGGCTGTTCCCAGCATTCTAAAAAGCATGGGCTGTCCCAATGCACATGTGTGCACACATGCATACATACCCCTAAAACATTATCTGTCCTGCAAGTTCACACGCTGAAACTGAGAAATCCTAGGTCCCACTCACCACCATAGCAACTTTATTCCATCACAAAGCCCTCTTTACCTGGGCTAGTAGTAGTCCGAGGCCTCAGCCAACCCATGAGCCATAACTCTGAATGCAAGGAAAGCCTTAGAACACAGCGAGAGCCTGGTGGCTGAGTATTTCCATCTCATACTGTGGTTTATTCTCCTTCTAGCTCCATCACATCCTTACACCTTAGCGACTACAATGCCAACACGACCTGATGAGTGCTACTATATGTCTTTACCCCTAATCATGTCCTCTTAGTCACAAAGGAAAGAAGACATAACAAATGCAGGCATGTTGTTTTTAGATTATTTTTGGTTATTACTCACTTGATTGTTCACGATAGAATATTCTCTTACAGCGGGTAAGATGATTTCTTTTTTAACTACAGTACAAGATCAGCAGAGATAAAGAGCTGGGCTGGAAATATTTTTCAGTAGTTGTAAATATATCAACTGAGTTGGTCTCCAAGCTAATTCATGAAAAAACAAAATCACTCTAAAAAATGAAGCACAGAAATTACACCCCAACCAATGGTGAGGTCTGTGTGTTGACATCTGTTTACTTTTGGCTGAAGGTTTAGGTGCGACTCTTCTAATACAGTGCAAAATCAGCTTCTCTTTACAATGCTTCATGATGACTGCATTTATACAGCTAATAGGCCTCAAATCTTTTTATCAGTTAATGAAGACGAGATTAATGAAAAACCATTTGCATGAACTAGATATGGACAACTGAACACCACACAACAGAAAAAAACAACAGGAAGTATCCCTAAACAAACTAAATGCAGAATGAAGAATTCCAACCTCAAGATTTTCCTAAGATGTAAAAGAATAATACTTAAATAAAACCTAAATATCTTGTAATTCTGCCTAAAAATATAAAATTTAAAACTAGAATATATTTTAGTATTAATGTATATTAAAGTCGACAAATGATGTTTACAGGTATCCTTACATAATTTGGTCAGTACAGATTTCTATATAAGTTCTTTTTGTGAATGGCATATAATTCAATAAATGTTAGTGTCTAAGGAGAATATTTAAATACTAGTATTAATATGTATATTATATATCTACGTTGTGCATATCACTATACAATGTAGATGTCAATATCTGTATCTGTTTCTCAACCTTCTTAATGCTGTGACCCTTTAATATAGTTCCTCAAATTGCAGTGACCCCCAACTATAAAATTATTTTTGTTGCTACTTCATAACTGTAATTTTGCTACTGTTATGAACAGCAGTGTAAATATCTGATATGACCCCTGTGGAAAATTCGTTTGACCCTCTTAAAGGGTCACACCCACAGGTTAAGAATCACTGATCTATATGATATTAACTGTATAATAATGATAGATTCTGGGTTTATAACTTAAATTTTCAAAACTTCAGCAATGGTGAGAAAGCATAAAAAATTCTGAAGCCCTTATTGAATCTTTAATATAACTATAGTAAAACTGAATTTTATGAATGGTCCTATAGCAATTCTTTTAAAAAAACAATTATATTCCTTCTAGATCTATCCAGCTGCTTCTGTAACTTCACATTTAAAAAGTATGCTATTCAGTTCTCCAGACAGTTTACACAAGTGGTCAGCAGAAATCATTTTGGCAACCGCAACAGGCTAAGAATCACAACTCTTTCCATTCATATGGTTACATGATAAGTGCTATCTTCTATCTTTTTTTTTAACCTCTTATAGGTGGTTTCCCAAGAGCCCGTTCTCGGAGCTGGTTGTCTTCTTTCCGACAGCTCTCATGCCGGGAACAAGAGCTTCTGCACACAATAACTATTAGCTTAGCAGACTTAAAATGTTAGCTAACTGTGCACACTCACTTTCATGGGACTCTCTCTCTCAGAAGCACCCTGGCCTATATCTTCTTCACACAAGGAATTCCAGAAGACTCTTGCCTTTGAGAGTACAAAACTGACCTTTCTTGTTTCATCTTATTTTGCATTTTCTCTTTTCCCTTTGACATGAACACATAAAAGCAAAATACTATATTTCCAAGTACTCAGTTTTAGCTAATTATCTAAAAAAAAAAAATCACATAAATAAACAAAACAAGGATAGTCTTATTACACACTATCACATAAAACAAAAGTTATCAATTGCTTAAGCTTTACGGGACCCATTTTTATTTATATTATCGATTTGTCCTTCTGAGAAAAAGGTACACTTTTCTATGAATTTATCACCCATGTGCCCACCACACGGACATGCAGCATTTTAACTGGTAGTGTATGCAGATGTGCTTTTCCATGGACTCTTCTTAGTTGACAGATGTTACTTTGCAGCTGACGGTACAAGGGAAGCAAAACTTGTTTTTGTTCAAGTTTTAAAAACAATCAACAAGCATTGGTCTTGACATTGTAGTGAATACTACATGCTCAGTAAATATTCATTGAATAACGGATGAATTCATTTTACCCCTACTTACCAACTCCATTGCAAATCTATTCTTGACAATCAAATAACAATCTCATACCTTTTGTTGGGTATTTATACTTCCAAACCCATCGATAATCTTTCTCTTTTCTATTAAAAAAAATCTCTGCCTTTGACATTTTTCTGTTATCACAAATAAAAGAACTGTACATGTAATTAAACTCCAAAAAATTTAGTCTTACATAATCTTCTAAGATAATTCATCTTTAAAGATTGTTTAGTCTACTGAATGAGAAAAATACAAAGAGCTGTTCCCTCTAATTTACAGAATAGATCAATACAATTCCAAATGCAGTAAGATCGTTTGTATTTTCCTCTCCGTCTCTACTAGTTAGCCATCTCTGCTTTGCAGGACAAATTATTTCACTAATTAAGGCTTTAGCATTTATCACCCTACTATTCCTTCCTTTCCTTAAAGTAACAAAGTTCTCTTCTAATGAATATTAACCTGTTAGAATGAACTACAGTTTGGATTTTCTTAGATAAGGTAAATATCTTTGTAATACAGTATACTTTAAAAAGATATATTATTCTAAAAGAAATATAAACTCTGATTTTGAACGGTTCAACAAAGTATTAGTGATCCAAATTAACAGTCACGCAAAGCAACACAAAATGAAGGCCAATAAAAAAAATATCCCATCTCTTTAGCTTTTTGTTCGGTTGCCCCAAGCAGGATTTTATGCAGCCCTCTACAACTGTTACAGACATCAAACTATCACAAACAAACGCCCGCAACTATTGGAAGTGACCTTTAAACTCAGAGCAAAATACAAGAATGCTCTTTCATCATGTAGACGAATTAAACTTTAAAATAACCTTTCATTTTGTGTAATGGGAATAGAAAATACAATTCTAGACTCTCCCCGTGGATCTAGCATGAGGAGACAGGACAAAAGCCTACTTCTTTTCAGTCATCTCTCAGCTTCGATTCAAAAAGTTTCTAACTTTCCAGCATGAATGATGTGCAGAAAAATGGCAATAACCGCACCAAGGGGGTGGGGCAAACATAAATTTTCACCAAAACATGTATTATTATTATTACTACTACTAATTATTATTGAGGCAAAAGCAAGCCAGCAACCCAAGTCCAGAACAACCCAGTGCATCAAGCAGATTTGCTCAGGTCTCTGCTCCGCCAGCTTCACTGTTCTAATAGCTCGCATTACTTCTCCACCACCTAAAAGACAGTTGTGAAAAGCAGCTTCTCTGGTTGCCATTGGATTTCAACCCCGCTTTTTCTTTTTGAAGTTAGAAAAGGCAGATTTTTCAAACAGGGTCTTGGGAACATCCTTGGGCACTGAAATGCACAAGCCAGGCAGTGGTAGCACATGCCTTAATCCAAGCACTAGGGAGGCAGAGGCAGTTGGATCTCTGAATTCAAGGCCAGCCTGGTCTACAAAGCCAGGGCTGTTACACAGAGAAACCCTATCTCAAAACCAAACCAAACAAAAATGCATAATAAAACACAACATAACACATGACTGTTTTGTAATGTGTATTTTCTCAGAATGGAGACTATAACTTCAGACTGAATTAACACGGAGGAGGCTAAGAAGAAGACACACACCTGTGTGTACTGTGACCTGAGCGTTGAAATTCTCTCAGCTTATTTTCAGAGTCCTTGCTTGGAAACAAGAAAAACTGAAGCCCCTGCCTTTTAATTTCAATGTAAACAGGAGGTAAGTATTTTCAAGAGCTCCCTTAGTCAAAGGTATTATTTGTTTTTCTTTTCATGGAATAGGGATAATAATTTTGTAATAACAACAATCATGTAATCATTTTCTCCAAGTCTGCTTCTGATTTAGCACTGAAGATCACAGCCAGCATTGTTCAGATAATTATGTGAAGCTAGACAAAGCTCTACCCACACGCAACAGCCTAACAGTCCTTTTCATTAGTGTGTGTCCTCTTCAGTAAATTTCTATAGAGTTTATTTGATCACCACAGCAGAAATGAAAGCATTCTGAAATGTAAACGCACATCTCTAGATAGATACTAGTGTGATGTGCATTTAGTGCTGGGACTTAATCTTTGATTCTCAAACTATAGTCCTTGGACCAGCAACATCACTGTCACCTGAAATATGAGAATCTACTTTAGACCCACCAAAGAAAATAGGAAGCAGCCATACACATATTGTTTTTAACCTGCAGGTGATTTTCATATGCAGTTTAGTTTGAGAACCTCGGGAATAGGTGACCCCTCTTGTCTCAAATCACCAAAATGCTACTGTGAAGAGACCAAATGCTCCACTTACCGGTGCCATGTCAAGTAAAGACATTCAATCATTCTTGTAGTCTGAATAAAAAAAAAAACACAATCAAGAAGAGCATGCTCTTGATTTTTAGACCTGTAACATTTCCTACAGAAAATCTGTATTAGCAAACTTTCTGCCATTAAGCAGGCATTGACAAACATTATCATTTTAGCAGTGGTCATCTCCAAATTCAATCTTGGTTCCCTTCACATTTATAGAGCAGGATATTTTATGATAGATACAGCATGGGCATTTCACATCGACTTCTCCAAACTCCTGCTCCACACAGTATTTGTTCTCTCACTTTCCATCACCCGGAGGGTAGAGTAATAACAAAATTACCCAGACAGTTCAAGTAAGGGAGGCATTTGGGATTCTCACCCAGTGGAAATATACAGTACTCACGGTGTTATGAAGCCTTTGGCATTTAAAGACTGACTTCAAATAGGCCTGGTTTCTCAATGTGACTCAATGAACGATCTTAACCGTTAGGATGGAAACCATTTACCTGAAGATCAAAGTGGGAGACTTGGGCAGGCACCTTGAGCTTTTCTGAGGTGTTTACAAATGATGAAAAATAATGCTTTGAAATGACAGATAACTGGGCTGGCTGTCGGGGACCAAAATAAAAGTTGTTTCAAAAAACAAACAACCCCAAACCCCAGCAGCAGGGGTCAAGTTTAATAGTTTTTACTCCCTCAGGAAGCACACCCACCCCCTTGACAGGTGGTTACCTCACAACAAGCTCCACCCTCCCTGACTCACTTCCTCAAGCAGCTGAAGCACCCCATCTTTCTCATTGAAACAAATGCTTTTATCTCTTTTATACCACACTAGACGAGGTTCTTCCTAGCCAAATAAAATTTCACACTTAACGTTTCTTAAGGGAAAAAAAGTGCAAATTTCTGTTTTGCCATGAATATAATAGGCGGAAGCCAAACAACTCAGACCTCCATTTTCCTGCAGCAGCTTTAATTTTACAATCCAAAAGCATTTATTTTACAGTACTCAGTAGAAACATGTTTTTTTTTTTTAAAAAAAAAAACCTGTCCTGCCTTTTATGACCTCTACAAAATCCTCTGTGGAGGTGATTAATGCACCAGCAATCTATTTCACTGTCCACCTTCAAATCTTTTCTGTAAGGAGTGCGTACATTTCTTATGAGCTATATATTTAGCAATGCTTTTATCCAGTCTTCCAAATAATGACAAAAGAGGGTCACCAAACACATTAAAAAAAAAAACCCAACCCTTCCAACAGTGCTTGACACATCTCCAGAATGTGCATCATTTTAATCTACTTAAGCAACCACATTGATTCAAATGTAAGAATGAATTCTTGTAAAAACATTATTCTGAGCAGTTTTGATTTTTTTGTACTTGGAAACATAATTGTGTTGGATACTAATGGAGAAATGAGATCAGAGTTGGAAAACAAAGGTCAGGACAGGCAAAACTATTCTCCCTCCCCACTGGAATGATGAGATGCAACCTGCATGGAGGAAAAAGAAAATTAAGGCAAGATAGATTGATATCACTTTAAAGAAACCTGTGATCTCGTTTGGCTTAGTCAAAGGAGTAAATTCCTCGGTTAAGACTCTTGGGACTTCAGCTTTGCCTCATGAAGCTATGGTATAGTGTCTTATAGATACTTTCCTATTCTGTAAAGATTATTGTATTAGAGAAGCCCAAGGAAAATACAAATAAAAAGTAACAACACAACACACATTGGCTCCTACTTTTTAAAAGAAACAACTCTTGTGGTCAAATATAATCCACAAACTGATGAGAGCAAGGGAATCCTCTTTATACAGTTTCCTTTTCAATTTAATGATGTGGTTCCAAATAAAAACTTTGGAAGGGTTGAAATCCTGACTAGAATAATGCACTCCATACACTACTACGTACAATGTGTGTGAGAACAAAGTTAGGAACACTCCTGACTCGAGGCATGACATAAACAGACAAAACAAAACCAAGACAATAGAAAGTACCCCTATTCTCCCAGATGGATGTAACTTTCCCAGACCTAAGAGGGTGTTGGCAGTGGCCTTCTCTTTGCTCTAACAGTGAAGTGCACTGATCTTTGTCAGTAGAACAGTCAACACACTTCCTCCTCTGGGGAGTCAGATGGCATGGTCATACCCTGTGATTCTCAGGCCTTGATAATTTTTTCCATTAAAAAAATAAAATTAAATTAAATTAAAAAAAAAAGCTTAGAAACACTGTCATCCAATTTGTCATTGAAACAACTCTACCTTCAAAATTCGACAAACAAGTCTGGAAGGCATCATGTACCTGGCCTTGTCCACCTCTGCCTGACACCATCATCATGGATACTGTAAACCAAACCACTGAATATGAAACACAAAAAAAAAAACCACAAATAGTTTGGGGTTTCTTTAAAAATGGCATTTGTATTAAAAGTCTTACAATGAAGAGACAATGACTAAATGAGTGGAATTAAAAGTTACAATTTGTTAGAATTCTCTTGGTACATCACAACAATAAAAATTCTGTTCTTTGCTTCTGGAGGACACCCTGTAACAAATAACAGAGACACTTTGAACACAACAGAAAGGGGGCTAAAACCTGAAATTTGAACAAAATGAAGAGGAAAAAAAATTGAGACATGGGCTTAACATTAAAAAGCTAAGATTAATGAAGCAATTCATGGACTAACAGGCCCCATTTGTCCTGGCTCTCTCAGGAAGATACTTAAAGTGGTTTTGGGGGGCAGCAGAACAGCAGATTCTGGGATATGATGGGAATTCACAGGTTGGCACCGGCTGGAACAGCTGAGTTTGAAGGCACTCTGCAGACACAGGGGTGCTGGGGGCCCTGAATCACATTTACAAAGTCTTTGTATTGTATTTTTAAAAGCTAGTCAGCAAAATCTGTCACTGCCAACCACAAAAAAAAGCTATACTTAAACACACACACACACACACACACACACACACACACGCACACACACACACATACACACACACAATAGCACACACAAAAATGTGCAGATCTTTAACTTTTTTTTCACAGCTGATTAAAAAAAAATACTACCATTCTCCCCCAGACTCCCCTTTGATACAGTAGGTAATCAAAATAGATTTTTTTTTTCCCACAAATATCAGCAGACACTTCCTGGCACCCCACACTGTATTGGCATCAGTGTTAACAGTCCCAGTTCACATGTGCAATACTTCAGATTGGATACACTGTAACAAGAACCCAACTTTGCATAGACATCCTCAGAATCGTAATCAGTCCCTGGGTTGCCCTTCCAAGCTGGCAGAAAAGGAACCCCTGTTCTTAATTTCCAAATAATCCTGGAAAACAAGGAAAAAAACCAAGTTTCTTCCCCTCCTCTGGCTCCTTCATATGGTTTTCTCAGGCCTCCTTCCTTGTATTTAGAACTTGGAACTATGAACAGTTGTTTGGGGGAACCCTCCCCCACTGCCTCCTTCTTCCCTTCCACTTCCTCCACCTCCCCACCCCCATTTTTTTTTCAGGCTTGAAACTTTTGCTTGCCGGTGTCAAGCAGCCAATACTGTGCCTTAATGGCTACTTAAACGGGAAAATTATGCATGAACCGAAATCAATGAGGAACGTACACGCTGTAAAGAGCCACATTTCCATCAGGGTCTTGGGTCGTCAGGAACCGACACCCCCTCAAACCCCCACTCAAGGCTGGGGATGCTGGCCACGCAAGTCAGCCAGGTTCCTCGGACATCCCGGCCAATACAAAGTCGTCTCCAATCTCAAAGCAAGAAGACAATCACATTAAGAGAATGGGGTATGTTTGGCTTTGTGCACAGAGCGTGGCCAGCGCCTGCAGCCGGCGCCTCACAGGATCACACAGGCCGAGCAGCAGCCCTCGTCGCCGTTGGGCTGTGCCGCGTAGTTCATCTGCCGAACGATCTCTGCGAACAGCTCATCCACTGAGGCTTTGTTTTTGGCAGATGTCTCCATGAAGGGGCAGCTCCACTCCTCGGCCAGGGCCTTGCCCTCGCCGTATGAGACCTCGCGCTCGCCCTCCAGGTCCACCTTGTTGCCCACCAGGATCATAGGTACGCGCTCGTACCGCTTCACGCGGATGATCTGGTCCCGCATGGGCTTGATGTCCTGGAAGCTCTGCTGGTTGACCAAGCTGTAGACGAGGATGAAACCCTGGCCATTCTTGATGTACAGGTCCCGCATGGATGCAAACTGCTCGGTGCCCGCCGTGTCCAGGATCTCCAGCACCGACGGCGACGAATCCACCTCAATCTCCTTGCGGTAGAAGTCCTCGATGGTCGGGTCGTACTTCTCGATGAAGGAACCTGTCACAAATTGCACGGTGAGCGCGGACTTGCCCACGCCGCCCGAGCCCAGCACCACCACTTTGTACTCTCTCATGGCTCCGTCCGCGCCCTCGTAGCGCCTGCTGCGGCCCCGTCGGGGCTGCACGCTAGGGAAGGCTGGGCTGGGCTGGTGGACTTCTCCTCTTCCTCCGTTCCGCAGGAAAAACCCCGGCGAGAGTGGCCCGGGAGCTCGGGCTCACCGATCGGCTAGCGGAGTCCCGCGCCGGGCCGACCAGTGGCGGAGACGCGTCTCTGGGGCGAGGGTCCCGGACCCCGCAGCAGCCCTGGCAGAGGACCCTGAGGACAATGCGCGCAGCCGGAGCAAGGCAACCGCTGGAGCTCCTCTCCACGGCAGCCAGAGAGGGCCGGGAGGCGGTGGCGGCTGGCTGCAGAGGCGGATGCTAATTGCGCGTCCGGCTGGGAAACGCGTGGCATGTGTCCCCGCGGAACGTGCGCCCAGCTCCGTGGCCCATCGCTCTCTCTCCCGCAGCCTCCGCTGGGCGAGGGCTTCCTACTCGCCGCGCGCAGCCGACCCTCCCCGCCCCGCCGAGCATGCCCAGTGAGCTGCCTGCGGCGCGCCCGAGTTCCGCTCCAGCTTTTCCGCAGCGTCGGGAGGAGGCGGCGATAGAGGGTGTGGCCAAACGGGACTGGGCGGGGCGGCGCGAATCTTGGAACTGGGCAGTCCTGCCTGTTCCTGTAGGTGGGAAGCTCCGGACCGAAGCTACCTCCTTTCAGGACGCTGCGAGCCTCTCGTGCGCGCGTCGGGTAGCAGCTGGCTGTGACCTTCTCGCCGCCTTGCGCTGTTAAAGGCAGATATACACCAGTCCCCAAGTCCGGACCGGTGCGCACTTCTCTGGACCACACACCTGCTGGGCATTCTCAGGCCAGGGAATGTAGCAAAGGCGCATGCCCCCACTTGACCTGGTGTTCTCGTGTCGCTTCCCTGCCAGGAACTCGTCCCGAGTTCCCGGTCCCGGACTAAGAGCTAGGGATGGGAATTAATGGGGCACCGCAGCCTTCGGGGCAGGATTCGCAGGGTCATCCAACCTCCCCTTTGGCTGGAACCAAAACCCGGATAGCGGATCCGGCCTCGGGGAAGGCGTGCGCCCCCCCACCCCCGCACCTAGTCAGGGCATGCTCAGTCGGCCGAGCAGGTTTGGAGCTTGCAAGTAGGAAGGTTTCGCACCGCACACCCACACGCCAGCTCAAATTACCTCTCCCAGACTCCCAACTCATTGGCCCCAGGATGCGAGTCTCACACCCACAAATGTTGTCCTATTGGCTGCTGCCGAGGTTTTGTCACTTTAGACGGCTTCATTGGCTGGAAAGTCGCCTCCGCTCGGGATTGGTTATTTATAGAGATTGAGTGGAGAGGCGGAGGCCCAGCTGTTCCTTCTCCACTGCTCCCCGCCCCCTTCCACCCACTGCCGGGGCCTGTGGCTCTGAAGCAAAGATGGGGAAAAGAAGGAATTTAGGCGGAGTGCTCCAAACTAAATATAGTCCCTTGTTGGTGTTTTGGAGGGAGTCTGATTTCTTCAAGCCCAGTCACGACCGTCCCTTAAAGGGGGCAGCCAGGGTTCATTTCTGCTAGAAACCCTAAAGTTTCTAACTTAGTCTTTGCTGGGGCCTGGGATGAGCTCCTGGCAGCAGGAGTGGTGGAGCTGCCCAGGCTTGCCTCTTCCCAAGCTCTGCATGGTGGGGCGGGCAGTTGCAAGACTTGGCTCCACTCACTTGCACAGAGATGCGAGGTGACGCCTGGACTTGTCCCGAGCCTCTCTAGTTCCTTGCTGGGAGAGAGGTCTAGACCTGTCAGCGCATGGCACTGGCTGTAGGAGCCGCGGCGTGCAGAGGGGGTGGGGATCGGATTTGTGCCAACCCGTGCTCAGTGGCCTGCCTTCTTATCCGCTGCCTCCAGGTTCTGTTTTAATTGTCCTCTCTGCGGGGAGAACGGGGCAGTGTATAGATACTTGCTTTTGGTCCCGAGTTACTGCAGTACTCTTGGCCCCATTTGCGAGTGGGCCTGCTCCAGACTCTTGGCTGCAGGCCCTAAGTTGTGTGTCCGCAGCGGTAAGTTCCAGCCCGCAGAGCGGGAGGGAGTTCTCTATCCTGTGTCTCAGTTCATTGGCAATGCTCACTCTGCCTTGGCTTACTCTGCCATTTAGTGGAGAAAGGGTTTTCATGGTCGACTACTGACTGCTTCGATTTAATTATGCTGGTAGAATTTTTCAGAGAATTACCTCTGAAAAAAACTTTAATATAGCTGGGCAGAATTCTGCCAACATTCTGCCAAGTGTGTTGCATACACTATCTCAATTACTCCTCATAATGATTACTTTTACGGCCATTTGAAAGATGAAGAAACTGAGGTTCCCAGGGATTCAGTAGCTTACCTGAGTGGGACAAAGCATGGATTATAACCTAGGTGTTTAATTGTAGAGTGGTCACACCGCGTGAAGATGAAGCGGGAGGACCCCTGCTGTGGCCATACTGTGGCCATACTTTGCTCTCTTCCTATGGAGATAACACTATTTGAATGGCACTTCCTCTTCTAGTCTGTGACTCTGAAATACCTTCCCATGCCAAACCACCTCAAGGATCTCTTGGGAGTCCCAACTCACCCATATCCATTAATAATTCTTTATTGGGTTGTGCACTTTAATAAGGTGATGTGGGCCCTCTTGAATGCTAGGAGAAGGGACAGTGGGATCATCAGTACTCTGACTCCTTCCAACCTGGTCCTTGAAGGAGTCCACAAATTCTCAACACCTGGCTGCACAGGTTCTTGTAAAGATGTGTTTGTTAAAGTGCAAAGATCAATCACATTTCACCAATTTGTTCATCTTGGTTGATAACTTAAATACTGTTAATGCTATTTATTCTAAGAAGGTGTGATGGATTTTATAATTGGTTGTCAACTTCACTACATCTGGAATGAACTATAATCTGGAAGTGGAGGGCACAACTGTGAGAGGTTTTCTGCTTGGTTTGAAGTGGGTAAATCCACTTCTAGTCTGGACCTTTGAGGTAGGAAGACACACATGTCTTTGACCTGGTTCTAGAGGTAGGGAGACACACCTTTAATCTGGGCCACACCTCCTACTGGAAGCCTATATAAGGACATAGAAGAAGGAAGCTTCTGCTCTTTGCCTGCTTGCCCCTGCCTTGCTAACACATCCAATCCTTCCCTGGCATTGAGCCTCCTTCTTTAGGATTCCAGCATATACTGAAGACCAGCTGAGACATGCAGCCTTGCGGCCTGAGCAACTACTAGATTCTTCGACTTTCTGCTCATAGCTAGTAGTTGTTGAATTAGCTGGACTGCTAAGCCATTCTAATAAATCCTCTTTCTATATGGAGAGAGATTCATTCTATAACTTCTGTTACTCTGGAGAACCTGTAGGCCTCTATGCACACTCTGTACTCACAAAGGTGTGAATTTGAGTACCTGAAAGAAAATGCCTCAAGCTTATATCCCTAGTATCTAATATTAAGCACTGGACCTCAGTTATTACCCAGGGCATTTGGCAAGGCCATTAACCTTCCTGACCTTAGTTTGCCTATTTATGAAGTAGTGATGTTGAATATGATTTGCAAGAATCAAATCAACTGTTATCTCACTTGTCTCTTTATCAATTTGGTATTGCGTGTAAGTTCAACAAATAAATTGATACACTTGTTAGCACTGAAAATAAAAACCATTCTTACTGCAGTAAAAAAGTTATCCTAGGCTAAGATGTCCTGTGGGACTAGGCTGATACAACACAATGACCCAGTAGGTTTGCATCCCATCACACCTTTTGAATTGCTTGGCATATTTTAAATCTTCTAGCCAATTTTAGAAAACAAGTGAAAGGTCAGAGTCCCTCCTCTTAAAGGTACAAGATCCAACAACAACAACCCCCCTCCCCACGACCCTGTCTCAGGATGAACAGAGACCCTGATCTGTGGGGAAGACATGCGTTGCTCCTATAGTGTGACATAATAGCATGCAGTATGAGTATGTGAAGAAGATGCGAAGTAAGCTCAAGGAAGGGCAGGCAGTTTTAGAGAGATTTAGTTGATCCTAGGTTTCGTTGGTTGAAAGAGCCATCACAAATCCCACACTGTTTAAGATTCCTCTCCTCAGAATGTTCTGTTCCTGAGAACCAGATATAGAAAGAATGCTTAGCTCCGTTACAAAGAAATTTCCTCTCTTTCTTTTATCTCACAAACCACCAGATGAAAGGAGGAGCCCCCTTTCCGCCTGCAGGGATGAGAGCATACCACTTCCCCTGACACAGTTGAAGCCTATCAGGCCTCTGCAGCATGGCTCCACCAAGTCTTTCAGCCTGTGGTTTTGATGGAGACAATGAGGGCCTGTGCTCCGGAAAGGAAGTTTCACTTGTAAATTATCACCAGCAGTGGGGTCTGCTTTAAAGCATCTGTCTAAGAGGGAACTCTGTTTTATTGGGACTTACATAATTGAGCAATCATGAGATAGTATTAAAGATCTGTGAGTCATAGCTTAGGAGGATTGTACCTAAAAGCAGAGGATGGTTTTCAGGTTATTAACTTCAAGTCTGTTAGCTTTGCTTGTAAGAAAATAGATTTAAAGCCTCATGTGCCCAAAGATTACTATAGTTTTATTCAACATTTGTAACAAGGTCATATGACCACAATATATTTTTAAAATTCCTTTCTACGAAGCGATTTCTATCCTTAAAAATCTTCTTGTCTTACAGAAACAATTTTATGGAACAAAAAAAGGAGTAGCCCCAGAAAACTGATCAAATATTTATGCATTTTGTGTAAGCTGAATATTCTAAATTTGAATGCTTCAAACTCTTTCTGTAAAGAACTAGATCATACACATGTCAGGTTTCACAGGCTATACTCCCTCTTTACTACTTCTAAGTTTCATCTAGCATACAAGCCTCCTTAGACAGTATGCAAATAAGTGGTCATGGCAGAGTGCCAATAATACTTCCTTTGTGGAAACAGGTGGTGGACTGCATTTGGCGTGCAAGTCCGTGGTTTGTCAATTTCTAAACCATGAATTGAAGGGGATGGGAGGAAGACCCTTCATTTGTTGCCAGAGTTTCTTGAAATAAAAATGAACTACTAGTCTGTCAGTAGATGTAGTTACACTTTTGGTAATAATCAGTGGGAAAATGCCAGCCAAATAGTGAGTATATATCAACAAATAAAATTCAGTCTCTATAATTTGTAAATGCTCCTATTGCTATTCTTACACAAATGTCAAAGGCTTTAGCCATGCTTTATTATTTGTATTTCTTTCATATTTATTTTTAATTGTTAATTGTGGATTATGTTTGTTATGTAATATATATTATGTGACCTGTAACTGACCATTGTATGTGTGCACATGTGTGTGTGTATGTGTGTGTGTGTGTGTGCGTGTGTGTACCTTACTGGCAGTCATATATACCTTGAAAATAATTTCATTAATTTGTGATTAACTTTTGATTTTAAATTTTAAACGTTTTTAAAAAAAATTTTTTTTCTGAATTTGTCTTTTTCCTGGTGGGTTTCCTTTGTGGATTTCATGTCACAGGTAAGAAAATACCTCTCATTTTCATAAGCTGGTGTTTTCTTCCAGCATGTTTATGGTTATGGCTTGCTTTTCAGATGAAGAGGGGCATCAGTAAAGATGGTGAAAGGGAACCCCAAATAATAAGCTGTCCACGGAACAACAGCTTCTGAGGAAAAAGAGCCGGGAATCTAAGAACATGGATAGCGGGAGGACGCTTCCTTCTTATGGAAGAAAAGAGAAAGAAAAGCCAAGTCACTTGAAGATGAGCTGACAATCCCAAAAGTAGCCGCACTGCAAATCACCTCAGCGCCAGTGAAAAATGGCAGTGCCCCCGCTGGAAAGAGGCACAGCCGGGAGTCGCAGAAGAAACAAGGCTCTTGGTCGCACCGTCTGTGCCACACACGGCACGAAGATGCTAGGTTGCTAAATTTGGGAACATGTATATGAAGATGCCAATTCACCTTCTCAAGAATTTAGATGTTGATGACTCCTTTCAAGTATGTCAGATCAAAATAAATTGAAATATCTGAAGGCTTTTATTTTTGCAACACATACAAATACATCATTGTAAAATGAACTATACACCTTTGCCCCACTCCCCCACACCCCCCACTCCCACCCCCACGTATCTGTACCCTTAGTGGAAGTATATTTGTGACCCTGTAATCAAAGTTCCATCACAAATAGGCAATTAAAGGAGCTCAAGGAAGCTGTGACCAATGTGATCTTTTGATTTCTCTTTCTATCAAATGAATGCTAACTTACAATAAAGCTCAACTAAACTTTCAGGGAATTAGTCATTTTGAGTAGCTTCTTTTGGTTGTTGTCTACAAAATGTTTATGTTATATGAGGTATTGTCACACTACTAAAAAATGTATTTACTTTTCATTATGTAACTGGTATATCCTTGTCATAAAAATTCAGGGTGTTTAGAAATGCAGGAAAAATAAAAATAAATAATTTAAAACATACCTTAATAATTTGGTTTATAATCCTTTATTTTTATTTTATAGAATTATTTTCTATACAAGGTTAGTCTCATGACTGTCTTAACTTACATTTCAATTTAAACTCTTAAGTATTCTGCAAACGGAATTAACTTAAGAGCTCTAAATACCTGCTTAGAGAATAATTTTCTTCTTATTTAATTATCTGTTCATGGGAATTTCATATCTATTTTGCTAATGTTATTATAATTATAATGTTATTATAATCAAAAGTTGCCCAGAAGTTGCCTTATTAACAAAGTTCCTGAGCCAGCCTGTTGGGGACTGTTAACTGCCTGTTTGTCCTGAATGTGGGATAAAACACATTCAGGTTCTGACCTTTGGGGCAGTTGAACAAGGCTGCCTGTTTGCATAATCAGCTAGTTGGTCAAGAGCTTTAGGTGCATTCTCCCCAATGGTCCTGTCCTGTTCCAGGAATGATCTCCCTTTGTGGTTAGTGTGCTCTTTGGTATGTCAGAGCCATTCAAAGCACCAGCAGTGACTTCTCCATCACCCACACATCTCCGCTCCCTTTGTCAGGGTGCACCCAGGCTTCTCTCTGTTTTCTCTAAAGTTTTCCAGCGGCTTAAAAGAAATATGCCTCTTGCTTCCCCCAAATTGTGTCCCAGTATGTCTGGGACATGGCTTACTCTCAACTCTGCAAGTTATAGGGAAAACAGGGTTAGATTTGCTGACATGATTTCAGACCAAAATTTTCTTTAAAGTGTTCTTAGAGTTCCTATGTTGTATTCCACAACTTCACTTAAAACTTGGTGCTGAACACACCGCACACTTTGTCTTCTGCAGGCCTTCATATCAAACAATGTAAACATACGGACAGAGGCACCTCAGCTCAGATGCAAGATTATTTTATGAGTTTTAGTATTTTACTGAACTTTCAAAGGTTTCTCTTCCTATAGAAATATTATAGTTTAAGTATGGAAAACATCCTTCCCCCCCCCCTCTTCTTCAAGACAGGATTTCTCTGTGTAACTGGAACTTGTTTTGTAGGCCAGGCTGGCCTCTAACTCACAGAAATCTTTCTGCCTCTGCCTCCTGAGTGCTAGGATTAAAGGCATGCACCACCACCACCCAGAAGAAGACAACTTTCTTCTGTCTTAGTTAGGGTTTCTATTGCTGTGATGAAACATGATGACCAAAAAGCAAGTTGGGGAGGAAAGGGTTTATTTGGCTTACACTTCAGCATTGCTGTCCATCACTGAAGTCAGGGGAGAAACTCAAAGAGGGCAGGATCCCAGAGGCAGGAGTTGATGCAGCAATCATGGAGGAGTACTGCTTACTGACTTGCTTCCCATGGCTTGCTCAGCTCACCTTTTACAGACCCTAGAACCAGCAGCATAGGGATGGCACCACTCACCATGGGCTGGGTCCTCCCCCATTGGACACTAAATGAGAAAATGCCTTATAGCTGGATCTCAAGGAGGCATTTCCCTCAACTGAGGCTCCTTCCTCTGATGACTCTAGCTTGTGTCAAGTTGACACACAAAACCACCCAGTATACCTTCTTCATGTAAGTACCAAATTTGCAGTTTTGGATTGGATTGTATCAGAATGCTTGATTTTCAATACTGCTATCTGAATTGCTGAATTAAGTTTCATAAAATATTGTTAAATGAATTTTGGTTTGGGGTTAGGATGGATGTTCTAGTAATTTATGAAATGTGCTTAAACATATTTCTGCCATTTTGTAAGATGTATTTTTTCAAAACAGTGTTCTCAGCATTGATGATTATAAAGTAAATATCAATCAACTCTGTAAAACATTAAAGATGCTCTGTGTCCTGCAGTATCAAATATTCTGCCAAGATTTAATTCTTTATGTGAAAATAAACCCAGCACATTATCTCATTAGTATGGAAATTTTCCTTCATCCTTAACAAATGGGAAATTATATGTATAACAAAACCTATTTTGAGATAAATTTATGTTTTGATATCAATAAATGTTTGATTTGCATATCTGTTTTACATTTACAATCCAAATCACAGAGAAATTTTTCAGGCAAAAAGAGGTTGAAAACATAACAAGTAAGAAGCCCTGCACTGTCCTAAAAAGGTCCAAGTAACCTTTGGGAAAACATGGTTCAGGTTCCGAAGTATGATCAAAGGACAACAGAAATCCTCAAGGAGAGATGCCAGTCAAATACAGAGTTTGTATCATAGATAACATTTTGAAATTGCCATAGTTTTCCCAGGGAGAAGAGATGCTTTTGTAAGAACAAGCTCCCAAGATACCATGAATGCTGAGGACGTGCACTCCCTGACATTTGGTGCCAGACATGCAACACAGGTAGCAATAGCAGCTAGACCTGATGCAGCAGCAAACAATCACTATCACAAGTGACAGTCACTTTGGATGTTGACAACTGTAGAGAAACTTCACTGTAGTGAGCTAATGCAGGAATGCAGGCAGCCCACCAAGCAGCCAGGAAGGCTGTCCAGGGAAAGGGCCAGCATGACAAGCCTATAGGCTCTAAGTGCTATTTGTGATGAGGAAAGGGGGGTCTGGACTTACCTACTGTGGTTAGAAACTAAGGTAAGACAGCAACAGCCGCAGCAATAATAATAATAATATAAATGTATTATCTGGGACTATCTTATCCCTTTAGCAGCTTAATGGAGGAAATTAAGATACACAAGGAATTGTTTAGAAACGATCACTCAATAAGCCCCGGATGTTTTCTCAGCATCCCTCTCTGTCCCCGCAGGGTTCTTCTGACTTTATTTTTATTATCTTCTAATGTGAACTCACAGACAGGATTAGGAGTACTTATGACTTCAAGGAGCAGGAAAGCCAAGCGAGGGGACCGAGAACTGAACAAGTATTTATGTAGCACGTGACAAGAAGTCTATAACTGGAGGGCTTTTGATTTCGTTTGAGAGCTCAGGGAAATCAGAAATCAATTCAGCTTTTGTGGCAAAGAGGGTGGGCTGGGGTATCAAGTTAATTCAAGGAAGGGCCTCTGTTTTGTCTTAAGCCCCAAATCCCACCGACTTGACTTCCAGTCCAGTTCTTTGACTAGACCTGCAGTGACTATTCTCCAAGCTGGAAGGGAAACTGAGAATCTTAGCTTTTACCCTTCCACCTTTCATAGAGGTAGGAGACTTACTAAAGAAAAATAAATTGGGACTAGTATTTGATGAGCCAGCCTATCATGTCAACATCAAATCCCAAACCTATCTCAGAGATACATTTTTCTTTCAAGTGAATTTCCTCTTGTTTTTCCAATAAGCTTAATGTGAGAGATGGGTATAATCTCTTATTTTTTCATTAAGAACTACACTTTAAGAATCTTGATTTATTTTTAGGTTGGTTATACATCATGCAAAGGCTTGTTTGTCTGTCTATGACAGTAAAGCTCTAACTCGCATTTTATTCATGCACAACAAATACTCCATCACTGAGCTGCACTCCCAATCCTGATTTAATGTATGGATTTCCACAAAAATCTGAAAAAAAACATTCAAAATATTGTATTTGATTCCAAATGTCTAACAATTCATGAAATAGAGATAATATAGAACTTTTAGTTTGACTGGCTTTCTTTTAAAATTTGAATGTCTAGCTTTAAAAAAGCTAGCTTTTAAAAAGCTTACTCAGTGTATGTGACAACTAGTCTTCAGGAATAGATCCCATGCACCCACATTTCTATATCGACATTTGGAATTCTTCATCCACAGATCATCAAGGTTGGCAAGAATGATGAACAGAACATGACAGAAGTGATGGTGGATCACTTTCTAGATCATTAAAGACTGAAGTCACCTTGGGGAAAGTCAGTCTCTATGTCTTCCAGATAGCCACTCAACTATATGGAAGAGAGTATTTTAAAAGGCCCTTGTTCCAGCCTGCTCAACCTCGCAGTCAACTGAAGCAGTGAAGCTAGAAGTCCATCCTCCAGAATTTCACTAATGATAACTCCAAGAGAAACCCTGGCTAGAATTACCCAGCTTACCTGTTCTAAGGGTCCCAACCTAAGAAACCAGGTATGGTTTGAAAGAAAATGGCCCCCAAAGGGAGTGGCATTGTCAGAGGAAGCATGTCACTGTTGGGGAGGGCTTTGAGGTCTCTTTTGTTCAAGCTTTGCTCAGATACTCAAACCACTTCCTGTTGCCTGCAAGGTGTAGGACTCTCAGCTACTTCTCCAGCACCGTGTCTCCCTGTATATCACCATGTCCCACCATGCTGAACCTCTGAACTGTAAGGGAGCCACCCCAATTAAATGTTTTCCTTTATAAGAGTTGCCATGCTCATGGTGTCTGTTCACAGCAATAGAAAACCTAAGACACCAGGTGAGATAAATGTTTCTTATTTTAAGCTGGTAAGGTTTTGTGTAACCTGTTATACAAAAGTATGTAACTAATAAAACTTCCTTAAATATCAACATTCTAACTATAAGTGGCTATATATATATACATATATATATATATGTATATATATATACCATGAAGCTGATAAAGTATGAAACTGTCCAGTATTGTTTCTGCAACATAGTTACATAGAAAATGAGTGTTTGACAAAAGCTGTTTTTCCATCATCTTTTTTTACATCTTTTAACTTTGAAGGACTCCTGCTTAGGGTTAGCATTGTTGTAATTAAACCTATGTGTCTTTTGCTTTTCTCTAATACCACTGCAGAATGCATGTCATCCACCAGAGCTGACCTTGGCATCACCTTGCCACTACACTACATCTGGATGGTTTTGTTACTTATAGTCATTGTGCTTAATAATAAATATCTTAATCAGAACGCAGAATGCTACTGTTGGATATGGGTTTAGTGGACTAACAAAAAGACATACTGTTGCTTGTGGCTGATATAGATCAATCCTGTTGTCCACTGGAAAGCATTTGTGATCTTATTATGGTTCACTATCATAATGTTTCTCCTTTACCGAGTCTCTGAACTAGGGAGTGGCTGGTGAGGACTGCCTGCCATGTACTCAGAGTGTTTACTCTGATTTCCTTTTTCCTGTAGTCTTTGACCTTTGCTACTGCCCCACACATCTCTAATCACAGGCACCATCACCAGAGAGGAAAGGAGCTAGCAGGCCTGAGCATGGCAAACACGTTGTTGGCAGGCTTTTTCTTTACCCCTTCCCTCTCCCTTGTAAACCGTAGATTGCATCCCTAAAGCTAGCCACCAAGGTCTATTCCCTTATTTGGACACTTTCTAATGCCAGATTCATTCTTAAGGCTGATCAGCAAGGTCCAACTATCAAAGTATTGAAGTTCAGCAATCAAAAGCCTCCTTTTGACTACTCTAATCAACATGCCCAATCAAAACACACCACCCCAACCTAGCCCATTCTAACACAGACCTCCCCTTTTTTCCTCTTAAAATCAAACCTGTGAGGTCATTTGCTGCCGTTTTCTGCTTGGTTGAGAAATCAACCACTTTACTTCTCCTCCCTGCTTAGTAAACTATATCTCTGTGGAAACAGTTGTTTGTTCTGGGAGGTGGTCTGGGAGGGAGCACCCTGCAGTGTGTGGCCCTTCAAGTACTATTGTCAACTTTGTTATGTAGCCACATATTATTGATGCTACTTCACTTTTTACACATTACATTTCTTGTCCTACACTATTTCTATATCTCACTTCTTTCATGCCAAAAGGATTGTGTAAATATCTATCTACACACATACACAGTTAAGTTTTATCCAAATGTAAGACTCCTTTCTTGGCTGTAGCAAAATATACAAATAGCATTTGGTTCATTGATCTGTGTTCCTTATCTTCATGGTTATGTGTACATCTGTATATACATATATAAGTGCCCCTGTGTGTGTGTGTGTGTGTGTGTGTGTGTGTGTGTGTGCATGTGTGTGGAGGCCCAAAATGGACTATGATGTTTATTGTGTAACAATTTCCCCAGAGATTGAAACATTCAATCCTGCAGGGAAACTCCTTAAACAGGAGAGTAAACAACTCAAAATAACTTCAGGAAGTCCCTGAAATTTAGCAGATTAACTACTTCCTCTCCTGCAAGAGTAAGTAATAAGAAGCTAAACAACTCAAAATGGTTTTGAAACGTCCCTAAAACTGACCAGATCAACTAGGTCCCCTCTGCCAGAGTAAGCAATAGAGGTTGAGAGTCCCTCAGACAAGCTAAGCTATGAAGACTCTCAGACAGGGCAAGCAGCAATAAGATGCTTGAGACCAGGACAGCTGCCTGGAAGAAACAGAAACCAGCCAAGATGTGTAGAAGAGGTTCAGACCAACTGACACAGGTGCAAAGGACACTCTCCAGCCCATTGAGCTGCTTGCAGGCTGTGCAGAGTGCTCCAGGTTCCCAGCTTTGTGAGCTGTCACCCACGCTGGGGTGGGCTTTAATGCTGAGGGTTTCTGAGACATTTTTGCTCCTGTAAGTAACCCCAATAAAACTTACTGTTTAATCAATTTGGACTTTGATGGGATCTGGACTTTAATCTGTCATGGGTTCCTTATCTAGGGTGAATGGATATGTGTGATGTGTCTCCCTAAGAAAAGTTTCTTCATACAACAGTGATCTCCTTGACTTCTCTCCACTTTATTTATTGAGACAGGGTCTCTCACTGAAACCAAATCTTGCCAATTCAGCTACTCTAGCTATCCAGGTAACCCCAGGGATCCCATTTCTGCATGGCATACTAAATGGGAATCCTGGGCATCTAGTCTTGACTCTTCACACTTAGAGAGCAAGCACTTTAGCCACTGAGTCATCTCCCCACCTTTATAAACTATGGGGTCAAGCTAAATGAAAACACTGGGCTCTTTGCTTAAAAAATGATTATGAGTGTTGGGGAGATGGCTCATTAGTGAAGAGCACTAATTAGTGAAGAATGACATTGGATTCCTAGCACCCACAGCTGGGTTCACAGCTGTCTGTAACTCCAGGTCCAGGGGATCCAACGCCATCATCTGGCCTCTTTGGGCACTGCAGGCACATGGTACACAGACATGAACATAGGCAAAACATCCCTGCACATAACATAACTCTTAAAAAGTCATTATGAATGCAAAGATATAGTACAGACTGAGCAGAGAACCCATGTCAGCACCAGGTTCTGTGCAGCCGTGATACTGACCCTGACTGGTGACTTTGGGGGTGTTTCTCATGCTTTGTCTTGTTATCATATAAAAGTTCTGAAGTTGAATATGATAAATGTATTTTTTTGCAAGTTTTTTTGTTTTATAGTTTTAGAAATGAACTAGAGAAGTGAATCGGAACGATCATTCCTGTTCTGAACATTGCTTTCCCTTGTATTAAAATACTTTCTACTGCACCTTCAGCTGCTGCAGGCCCAGGGACAGTGACAGCTCACACCGAGACAACCCAGATTTCTTCAGGAAAATTAATCATTCTCTTCCTTCCTATAACACTCCTATCACACTCTCTTCTTTTATTGCAACTTTCTAACTTCTCTGGTTACAACAGCATTCTTTCAAGTTATTATTTTTAATAAATGTATAATTGGGAGCAAATACTTAAGTCATTTGTTTTGTAAGTCTTACATAGATATAACTGAAGCTATATAAAAATGACAACAACGCATCATAAAAACCAGCACTCAAAATTTAAATATGCATTGGTGTAATGGCCCAGTGATGAGTTCCTACACCACTGGATATGGCATCTAATGAAGGAAAACGTGAAGTAAACATCAAATTCTTTGTGATATTCAACATTGTCTTTTCTACACAAGAGGAACATTATATCCATCTTCCTGCAGGATGTTTTAACATTTTGATAGAATATACTGGGAGATGCCTTTATGGTGTCAAATACCTCAAATCTCAGCTTTTGCCAAAAACACCTCTTAAAAAACACAATGTGTAATAATTTTCTTTTATTTCTTTTCTTGGCATACTTTAGTTCTCAGCAACACTTCAGATTCTTCTGGTAAACAAAGAGCTTGTACATGTTCTTGCAGCAGACAGATGGGTGTGTTCTCTGGCTATCTTTTTAACATGAAGAAAATGTTCCTCTTCACTGCATCTGGGTAAGATGTGGAGGTCTGTCACAGCCCTGAAATACAGACAGAAGTAATCATCTCTCTGCCACATGAGGTTACTCAATAGGTAACACTTCCCTATTTTTTCCATCTCAAGCTTTGAAATCACAGATGAAGTATGAGTCCACAAAAACCAGTATACAAAGCAGTACTTGGATATTTCTTTTCATCAATCATTTTTATGGATGTTCTCCAATCACACTGCCCAGATGGCCACTTTACAAGTCTGTGGCAGCAAAAACAACCCCATTTCAAATGTAAGGAAAGAGCTAAAGAATAGACTCTAAATGTATATATGAATAAAAATGTTTTATTCATCTTTACTCATGATTTCACTGCACAAATCCCACCCCAATGAATTATGACATTTGGTTGGCAAACATATGGTAACATTCTCAGTGACACTGACATATGGTTAAATCATTCAAAGAAAAAAAATCTATCATTTCCACAGGATAATTCATTTTAATCAACACAAAGACTACATGATTCTCTTTATTCTGCCAAGTCACCATACAGAAAGGGGGAAGAAATCAACTTATTCTACAGAGACAATGACTGTGAGAAAATCTGAAATTTTGTTAAAAAATTATTTATGCCCCATGTGTGCTGTTTTTTCCTATCACACCTTTCACCTAATTGCTAGAGATCAATACCTACACATACAATAATCCATGTATTTTTCTGGTTTCCAAAGTAAATACTCTATTTCTTGGCAAACCTTTATATACAACTGTATACACTGTGGGGTCCTTAGGGATAGCTTTAGGCCCTTTTTACTCTCCGTCTCTCTTTGGCTCTGTCTCTGTCTCTCTCATTTTTTCCTCAGTATTTCATATAATTTGGTTCCATTTATCCATGAAGCTGTCATATTTTTTTTTTGGTGCTACAGATTCAACCTAGAACCTTGACAGTGCAAAGCATGTGCTTTACCACTGAGTTATACCCCTAATCCAGGTGTTCTGGACCATGCAGAGATGCTACCAACCTATCTTCAGATTATCTGCAAAGATTTCTCCCTGAGCCACATAGCCAGGAATTGATGGAAGGGGCATATTATAGTCCAGATCTGACTTCTAGCTACCTCTGTATAGGCCACAAGTGAAGAATGCTTTTAAACATTTTTAAAGTTAAAATAAATGAATAATATTCAATGATGGTGTCAAAATATTAGAAAGTCAAAGTTTACTATCAATTAGTAAATTTTAGTCAATCATAAATCTATTAACATGTAGTGGCTTAAATTGTTTCATGGTAAGGCTCTGTTTGTAGCTCAGGTAAGATAGGACTCAAGATCCCCCTACCTTACCTTCCCAGTGCTGGGTTACAGGCATGCTCAACCAGCTATGGCTGTTCTTAAAATATAAGAATTAGAAAGAATAATTTCAAAAACATGGACTAGCCCACATATGGTTAATATGGCTCTTCATAGAAAACACATGTCATGCTTGGTTTGAATTATCAGCTTCACACAATCTAGAACCACTTGGGATGAGAGTCTCAATGAAGAAATGTCTAGAACATGTTGGCCTGTGGGCAGGTCTGTGGGGAATTGTCTTGACTGTTTCAATTGACTGAGGTGAGGCAACCTTCCCATTGTGAGTGCTACCATCTCTTGGGTTTGGGTTCCCAACATGTAAGTGTGGAGGGGAGCCTGGCTGGAAAGCAGCAGCATACATCCATTCATTTATCTCTACTCTTTACTGTGGATATGCTGTGACTGTTTCAATTTCATTGTGACTTCCACAATGATGTACTGTAACCTAGAATTGTGAGTTAAAGTAAACCCTTTTTCCCTTAAGTTGCTTTCTGTCAGGGTGTTTTTTTCACAGCATCAGAGGTGAGACTATCCAGGTCACCCCTGATGGAAGCTATTTCAAAGCATCTACTTTGTCTTAATAGAACTCATGAAATCTATGCCTTTTATTTACTTTATTTGACTGCTTACATTTCTAACCAATCACCAAGGACCTGGTTGTACTAAGAAGAGATATCTGTTGAATAAGTATAGGGTAAATAAATTAACTATAACTGCTGAGCTAAAGCTTCTTAACTTTATCGTATATCCTTTATAGGCAAGGAAGAATGAGGGAAGCTCATCTGTTATTATAGTGCACTATAACAGTGGCAAGATTTACAAACCACACACACAGCACACACACACACACACACACACACACACACACACACACACACACACACACACACACACACAAAACTGGAGCAACACAGAATGGCTTGATCTGACCTTCTGAGTCTGATGATACCAGGCCCATTCAGAAGGGGCTGAATCCACTGCAGTTTCACTTATGAGTCAGACTCAGGCACCCAGAGAGTAGGAGGAAATAAGCCTTCTCAGGCTCCCTTCCCAATACCACGGCTTCCCCTTTAGCAAAGTCATTTGCTGATTATACCACCTTATTTCTTGTTCACATAGTTCCTGAATTTATTTGGAGTTAATTTACTTTGTATTACCTCACTCATAAAATGTATGGCTTTTTATTTACTTTGCCTACTTACATCTATGTCCAGTCACTAAGGACTGCTTCCTGGTCTTCTCTCATAACAAGATCAGAAGTGTTTAGTTCTTACTCATTAACAATTATTTCTTAGGGATTAGCTGTACTCTGTAGGGTCTTCCTGCACTTCTGCATTATATGCTAGAGATGTCCCAAATAGGTCTACGTCTCCAGAGATGCCAGTTTTAAGTGAGGATATATTGTTCCATGCTATGCTATCCCATGCCCTCAATGTGAGCCACACACTGACTTGGCCCTCCCTCATGGAACTCCAGAGAGAACAACGATCTTCATATAAAGGAAAATTACTGTTCTGAGATCAAGAACAACACTTCAGTATCACAGCTGACAACCAGAAAAATCTATGTTCCCATTCAAACATGGAGGTGGGTATGAAGCTTGTTCCACTCTGGTGAGATCTGACTGATGGGCTATATCCTTTAATCTGGAGCAATGTTGGAGAGTGGACCATGCCAAAAGAAAGCTGGAACTTCACCAACCTAAGTGATTTATTTAAATCCATCAGAACATCTGGAGTATCAGCTGGTCTACCTGGTGCTCTTAGATGACTCACTGCTGCTCTTTAATAAATGGACCCTGGCTGCTACTACTGAGCTCTGCTGCATGTTGTAGAACAGAGTTTGCTTTCCCTGTGCAGCAGCATTTTAAATATAAAGAATCTGTGTCTCCTGTGTTCAGTGGAGTGAATAGTGGGAAAGGCCATTACTGCTGCCCCCATCAAGAAGGGGACAAGCTATAAATCCTTAGAACCTGGAAAGTGAACTTCAGATGTGTGTATAATGAAAACCAGGTCACCACAAATATAGTCTCCAGGTTCTACAAATGAAATCTGGCCATTTTCGAAAGATGAACAGCTGAGAGCTCATCTGTATTCCATGGCCTTTGCAGTATACAACCTAAAACTCACAAAGGCATTAAAAAAAAAAAAAGTGAGCAGGGTGTTTCTTTAACCCCAGTTCAGAGGTCTGTGCTTCACCTGCATGCAACTCTGTGAGAGGACTGACCTGAGAACTTTGAGTTTGACTTCAGCATGGGGAGCCCTGGTCTTCTGTGTCCCGGAACTGCCACTTAAGACACTGTCTGTCTGTTTTCTCCATGAGGAACAGCACAAATCAGTTTCCCCCCTTTCTTTGTCCTCTGGTGTTTAAATGCAGAACTCTGCGTTGGTTCTGATGGTTTAAATTGACAAGGCATGAAGAGTGACTTACTCAGGTTTTAACTTCCTGAGTTCAGAACAGTAGACCCCCACTTCAGCTCAGTGGGCCTCAGCATTCTCATTAATTAAATGAGAACACCAGGAAGCATTAGTGATTTGTAAATTGTCTTAGAACAGAGTGCTGTGGGCCTCTGAGGGAGAAACAGAAAGCTAAAGGTTGGGGCTGCATGGTTTTTTCCTCCCACTTACACACGGGGCATTTTAGCTAGTTGACACTCTTAAAAACACGAGTTATTTGTAACAAAATGTGAATAGAGTTTGAAAACTCTGTGCCCCATAATTTCTGTGGCATCTTCCAGATTTATAAAATTGTAAACACTAAGATTAGGAATCAAACCACTAAAATCTAATTTCAACTCTCCTCTTATCTTGCTGTATCATAACCTTAGCAAGTGATGACTGCTGTGGGATGTTTTGTACGTCAAATGTGTTGCTCTGATTGGTTAAAATAAATAAAGTGCTGATTGGCCAGTAGTCAGGCAGGAAGGATAGGGTAGGTGGGACGAGGAGGAGAATTATGGGAAGTGAAAGGCTGGGGGGGGGGGGGGAGACACCACCAGCCGCCGCCATGACAAGAAAAATATAAGGTACTGGTAAGCCATGAGCCACGTGGTAAAGCATAGATTAATAGAAATGGGCTAAATATAAGAGTAAGAGCTAGATAATGGCCAAGCAGTTTAAATAATATAAATGTCTGTGTGTTTATTTTATAAGTGGGCTACTGGACTGCTGCAGCTTAGTGGGACCTGGAGAAAAGCTCTCCAACTACAGATGACAATGCTTTTTCAGATTTCTTCTGCTTTGGGAAGCTTTTTCTATTCCCCTCCATCCCACTTTCCCAAGTATCTACTCTGTTCAAAAACCTCCCATGGAGGAATGCCTAGGACTTATAGGTGAGTAGACTGGATTGCTTGTTTGTTTTCATTTGTTTTGTTACTGGGTATATTTCAAGGGAGAAAAGAACAGAGAAGGGAAGCATTGGATGAGTGGAAACACAACATCTAAATATGATATCATTGCAAAACTTTTATTTGCTCAAGGGGAAACTCAAGAGGGCGGGATAAAAGACTGAGTCAGAGGAGTGTCATCTCAACACATCATATCCTTCCTTGTTTCCAGCCTAGATGAATGCTGACCTGGCAAAACAAGCTAAGAGCTTTCCTTTCGGCCAGCCTCCTTCCACCTGAGTCATGCTAAGTCATCTTTCCATAACCTTTGATCTCTCTAGCCCATTGAGTTTTGTGCCCGAAGAATGGGCAGGGCAGTTTCACCCTGGTTCTTTACAGCAGCTTCCTTTAATGAGTCTCATCCACTGTGCCCTTGGGCAACATTCTTAAAAAGTCTGCCATGGGATCAGACTCTATCCCAAACAGCATGCATACCAGACTCGCTTTCAACCAACAGTGCTCTCTGCTCCTGTCACCACAAGGAAGAGGGGATTGTTCAGGCTCCAGACAAAGAGTAGCATTTTCTGAGAGGAAGCTCTTCCTTCAGGAGCTTTCAGGGGAATACTAGAGACATTTAAGAACTAAGTGCTGGCTCAGCAGAGGAGTCATGCTTGGTGAGAGGAAACTATAACAATGACTCCTATGTTTTATCACCAAGTCTACTCATAGCCCACCACGACTGGCATTTACAGTTAGGCATCAGGGCCACAGTCTTTTTAAGATAACAACTTCCCTTATTAATTCCCTTTTTTTTTTTTTTTTTTTTTTGCTTTAGGATCTGTTCTTTGAAAAGTATGCCTTTGCATACATTTCTTGTATCTGGAAACTGCTGTAGTAGCTCTTTTGCATATGATTTCTACCTGCACTTCTTGCCACTGGTGATAAAAGGAACTTTTTGTTGTTACATCAGTTGTCATCACTCTGGGTAGACATGACTCCCAAGTACCTACACTGCTGTTAGGTCCTTGGAATCAGGGCAGGCAATACTTAGAAAACTTGCCCCTGAGAGAGAAGGAGTTCAGTGGAGCGTGGTGATATTAATTATAAGTAAAAGACTTGAATAATTCCTTCCCTTCATATGTCTCTCAGGGTGGTCCTGTGAAAGTTTCGTGATAGTTTCCTTCCTTTCAAAATTGTTCTTGGGCACTGGCATTTTAAAGTAGGAGATTACCACGTTGATTTACTTATACATTCTTATTCTTAAAATTGCTTTGTGGGCCAGGGATGTAGGTGAAAGGTTTTTGTACCCCATAAGCCTCTCTACTAATGTAGCAATCCAAATCAAACCAAATCAGACAAAATTAGAAAAAGCCCTGGTTTAATGGGTAAAGCATTCCTGGGTGATTCTCTAGCCTCCCAGAGAGGACATGGGGATGAGAGAGACTGGAAAACCAAGTGTCTGTTCTCTGGGATACAGCTTAAATAACCTGTGGTATTGAAGTGGTCTTGAGCATCTCTAGGGGAGGAGCCATGTTTAGTGGGCTTTGAGGGGGCAGGTTTGAGGAAAGAGATGGGGCAGTAGACCCTCCATCAGAACATTCCTGACTCTTAGCGTATGTGAATACCAGGGTGCCAGGGGCTGAGATGGAGCTCCCACCAGAACAGTAGGTCACTTGTTAGAGTGCTTGTGTCACATGCAGGGGAGCTGGAGGTTGATATTCTCCATTGGATAAACCAGACATGGCACATGCAGGAGGTTGAGGCAGGATGATCAGAAATTCAAGGTTGTTCTTGACTACGTGGTCGATTTGAGGCCAGGATGATTTAGATGAGACTCTGTCTCAAAATGTAAAATTGGCTGGCTTGAGAAATAGCTCAGCAGTTAAGAACACCAGCTATCCTTGAAGAGGATCTAGGTTTGGTGCTTAGTACTCATTTGACAGCTCACAGCCATCTATAACTGCAGTCTAGGGCATCTGATACCCTCTCCTGGCCTCTGTGGGTACACATGGTGCACATGAATGCATGAGAGACAAACACATAAAATCAAGATAAATAAATGCTTTTTAAAATTGCCTTGGTTCATGTATATGGTACAAATACATACACCCAGACATATATGCATACACAGAAAATAAACAATTGTAAAAAATTTCCTTGGGACATTTATGACTTACTTAAAAGTCTCTTTTTAGATATTACAGCTACTCTCCATTATCAGTTTTACCTGTAGTATTTATAGAACATTCCAAGAATAAACTCTGATGTTTGAGGCTTCTGTGTTACATAGTGAGAAAATAATCTTTTCAAGCTATTTTTATTTAGTTTTAGGGATTAAATTTTCTACTGAAAAGTAGACCTTAGCAGAAATATACTATATAGGAACAACACACAGAAAAAAAGAAAGAAACAAATATATACTTTGGAAATTTATTTATAAAACCTATTTCCCTTTACTGATTGCATGAGGACATTCATAGCCTCATGGAATACTCTAATTCTTAAGCAGTAAATATGGAAATAATTTAAAGTGTTCTGTTGAATGCTGGACATCATGTTGCTTGTGTTTGTAAAGAAAGAAAGAAAAAAGGAATCCTTATTAAGAGGCCTTGGTCTACTGGGCTTCTGAATAGTTTCAGACATTGATGGCTTCTGTGCCAGCATAGTGTCTAGAGTGCTTGCACACAGCATGCTATAAACTGATAGGCCAAGTTTGTATAGACCACTGATGCAGAAAGACAGTTTGGAAAAGAGGACTTCTTTAAGGTTCTTCACACCAGTGCACACCACAGCTCCTGCTCTAGATGCCAGTCCTGAAAGGACCCCAACAGCCATGGTTCTTTGAGGAGGTGATGACCAATGAGTGAACAGACTCAGTGGGACAGGCAGGTTTCACAGACTCCTGACTCACATTTTCCCATGATGCTTCTCTTTTTCAGTGATGGTCCCCCAGTAGGCCTTCAACTTCTCTCCCTCTCTAATTAACCTGTAAGAAGATGCTGATTTTCAGTGCATACCCCCTTTCATGTACTCTTTTCAACCCTCCTTGGTTTCTACCCCTAACATAAATTTGTCTTCTCTGTTGTAAACCTCAATTTTTTTTCCCTTGAAAATGTACTACAACACTGGCGGCAGGAGGCAATAGGTATAAGGTAAGAAGGCAGGTGAATGTCACTGATATTAGACTATGCAAGTCAAAGCATAAGGCAATTATAGGGAGCAGAGGAAGCCCTGAGTGAGGGAGGTCCTGAGTCAAAGACCCCAAAGCATCAGCCCCACTAGAATAGAGAAGCCTTCCCCATATGAGGCTCAGAGGAGGGACAAAGCTTCTCTTGGGAGCCTTAGTGCAAGTGAGTGACCAGTGTCTTCAAAAACTTGTGACTGTGGTATCCTTCCCCCAGATGTATCCAGCCTGAGACTGCTCATCTACAGACCTACAAAGACCTCCTTACTGATACTAGCTAGTCCCTTCTCTGGGCTGCCCATAATAAAAATGCTTATGGTTACCTATTCTGACAGTAGTGGGTGCCACTCCAACAGACCCCAGCTTCCAGCTTTTCTGTATGTGTGTCTTTTTTTTTTTCTTTCTCTTAACATCCTTAATCAGGGTTCCAAGACCCAAGCTGTGAGACACAGCAGGCAATTGAAATGTTATTTCATTTAGTTGGTTGGTTTGGGGCCTGACTAAGTAGTCCAAGGTTGCCTGGTTTTGGAATTTTTTGTTTGTTTGCTTTTTGAGACAAGGGTTTCTCTGTATAGCTTCGGTTGTCCTGGTACTCACACTGTAGACCAGGCTGGCCTCAAATTCACTGATCTGTCTGCCTCTGCCTGCTGAATGCTGGGATCAGTGGCCTGGGCTTGGACATGTAACCCCTCTGCCTTCGTTTCCCAGGCCTGGGATGACAAGCTAATGCTAATATTCCCAATTATTATCAGTTTTCTGGTGTAGGTTGAATGCACAACTTGGATGATGGTAATCTTTTATTTTATTTTATTTTTGTTTTTTGAGACAGGGTTTCTCTGTGTAGCTTTGCACCTTTCCTGGATCTCACTCTGTAGACCAGGCTGGCCTCAGAATCACAAAGATCCACCTGGCTCTGCCTCCTGAGTGCTGGGATTAAAGGTGTGCACCACCACCGCCCGGCAATGTTAATCTTTTATAGATACAGTTCCCTGGATGATATATTATACAATGGGGATGGGATCTAAATGGGATTAATGGTCTTTTCTAGTGAGATCAAGATGAGCTGGTTAAAATATAATCAAGTCATCCAGGGAGACAGAGTACAGAAGAAGTTCTCTTTGGGATACCATATTGATTGCCTAAAGAGGCACAGGAAACCTTCAAGGAACTGGGCATACATGTCACAATCCAGGTGATGCTTACATAGGTGTGTACACAGGTGAAATAGACCAAGCTTGACATTTATGATCCTGACCAGAAGAAGTCTTATCACAATAATCAGCAAATAAGAATGTATTCATGCATCAAATGTCCTATTATACCAGTCCTCTGAACAAGCAATGGTTGTTGTGCAGCAATGAGAAGAAGCAGGCACCCTTGAATCTAGGAAAAACAGAGTTGGAGAGAGACCAGAAATTTGCCAGCACTTCCCAGCAATTTTATGGTGTAGTGATGGTCTGTGATTGGCAGCAATAGAAAGGGAGAGAAGGCTGACACCTCTGTCCAGGGTTGGTACTTAACTGCACTTGCAGCATTCCGTCCCCTCCTTCTAAATCCATGAATTATATTTGGTAGACAAGCCCCTTTAACTAGAAAAAAAAATGGCTTCATCAGCCAGGTCTTCTGAGTCAGTTTCCCACATTATTAGGTAGTTATCACGGATATAGGGTGAACTGGGCTAAATTATAGCTTCTGAGTCTATAGTATCCCCATGTGCCTAAAGGCCTGAGTGTCCTGCCAGACTTCTTAGGATAAATGCTAAAAGTAGAAATCCTCAGGGAGCTTGTGAAGAATAAGGGACAGTGGAATTAGATGCAGACCTATCTTTCCATCAGTCTAGGGCAGGGCCTTAAATTTCTATTATAACCCTTTAAATTCTCATTTTTGCCTTTGTAATGCAGTATTGCTACAGACACTAGACATCTTTCAAAACCACTTAGACTGCTTACCATTTGGTGGGATGGCATTGTCTATTAGAAGGAACACAGAGGAATGCTGTGAATATTGCTCTGTATAAATAAAACACTGATTGGCCAGTAGCCAGGCAGGAAGTATAAGCGGGACAAGCAGAGAAGAGAATTCTGGGAAGTGGAAGGCTGAGGCAGAGAGACACTGCCAGCCACCGCCATGGAAAGTAAGATGTAAGGTACCGGTAAGCCATGAGCCACATGGCAACTTATAGACTAATAGATATGGGTTAATTTAAGATATAAGAACTATATAACAAGAAGCCTGCTGTGGCCATACAGTTTGTAAGCAATGTAAGTCTCTGTGTGTTTACTCAGTTGGGTCTAAGCAGCTGCAGGACTGGCAGGTGAGAGAGATTTGCCCTGACTGTGGGCCAGGCAGGACTGGAGAAAACTTCACCTACAGAGGAAAGATCTAGAAATAGGTGTAGCTGTACCTAATTTCAATATGCTTGAAATGTGAAGGTTACCATGTGATGCTTTTAATGGACTTTGTCAAACACCATCTTTTAAAGGACTGTTACTTTATTTAGTTTTTGTTTCAGAATTGCCTCTAACTTTCTATAATTACCTCATCTATAGGATTCATGGAGAAAATATATTTAAAACAAGTGCCGAAATGACATATACCCTCCTAAATCAACAACAACAAATGAAAAAAAAATAAGAAACTACCAATATGAGGTCTCAGGAAATAAAATTGGCTGGAGTGTACTCCAAGTCTCTGAGAATTCAGGCTACACAGAAAGGAACATAAAAGTTCCCATGATGCTCTGTTTAAACCATGGAAGAGATCAGTGAATATAGGTACATTTATGCTCTTTCTCATATTGATTTTTTTATATGTACATTTTTTTCTATACTGGAAATGTGTGCTTCTTACTAGCAACAGCAATCTTTGAAATTTCTTGTGTTGGATTCTCATAAAGCAGCACAATGTATTTCATTGCATGGGCCAGCTCGGACCTCAGAGCTCATAGACCCTATTGAGAGGATGCTCTAGTCATTTACATGATGGGAAATGGCATATATGTAGTTACTCTAGACACATTTGCTAACTGGATGGACGTAAAAGCATTTATGAAAGGTACTATGATGTGCTTCTGAAATGGAAAATACTGAGTCATTTACACATAAAAATGATATACATTTGTGAGAATAATTGTCTCAAATGTCATAGCCTCTGGAGAAGCCACAGTTACTTTTAAAACAGATACTTGTCACTTAGACAACCTTTAAAACTCTCTTTTAGGGGAAGATACTCTGAAAAGTCTATAAGAAGATGATCAAAAAGAACCTATATGTTATATATTGCTGCTCAAGTGTAAAGATAGAAACAAAACCATCATAAGTTTATCTAGTCCTGTCCAAAGCTCTGCTAAACTCTTAGGATACAGACAGCTCTGCTATCGTGCAGTAGAAAAAATACATATGGGACAGAATGCACATTGAAGAGCTCTCTTTGGTGCTGCTTTCAGTCCCAGGAAACCTTGAGCCTGAAGTATACTGAGATCAAGGTCTGATCTCTTCAGATGCGTAACAGCTTTGTGATTCTAGAATGTAACCAGTGATGCCACAGGGCAGGCGAAGCTAGTCCCAAGCTGCAGTTTGGGGATAGTCAGGGCCTAATCTGGACAGAGAGTAACCTCTCTCCCTCTCTCTGTCTTTCTATGTCTCTCTGATTCTGTCTGTCAGTCTCTTGTTGTTGGGTTTTTGGTTTTTTTTTTTTGGCTCTTTTTTGGGGGGGATTTCTCCACTCAGATCTCAAATAAATTAACACATGGGGGGGCTTATTATTATTTATGAATGCCTGGCTTTAACTTGACTTAGTTTCTTGCCAACTTTTCTTAACTTTAAATTATCCAGTCTATCTTTTGCCTCTGGGCTTTTCTTTTTCTATTTCTGTATAACTTTCTTTGTTTCTTACCCCGTGGCTTGCTGTGAAGCTGTGTGGCTAGTTCCTGGAGTTTTCTTCCTCCTGGAGTTTTCTTCCTCCTCCTTCTCTGGTTCCTTCCTCATCTCCTCCCAGATTTCTCCTTCTATATATTCTCTCTGCCTGCCAGCCCCGCCTACCCTTTCTCCTGCCTTGCTATTGACCAGTTCTTTATTAGCCCAACAGGTGTTTTACACAGGCACAGTAACACAGCTTCACAGAATTAAACAAATGCAATATAAGCAAAAGTTACACACCTTAAAATAATATTCTACTTCTCTCTCTCTCTCTCTCTCTCTCTCTCCCTTTTCTTCCCCTACTTCCCCTCTCCCTCCCCATCTCTCTGTCTCTCTTTCCTCCTTCCAGTGAAGTAATTCAACTTTATAAACACCTACCACTGCAATTCTGTGGCCTTGAAGACCATGCAGTAGGAATTATATAAAAGAGTAAGGAACAATATGAACTAGATGCTTATTCAGTTCACAGACAAGGCAGGGAGCTTGGTGTGAAATTAAAAGTTACTTCTTGCAATATGGGATAATGAAGACTGGTCCAAACATCCAAACCTTTTGAGAAATCTTCATTCTGGGGTACCTTGTTGTTCTTTATGGGTGTGGCAGAATATTCCCCCAGCCTTTCTCTGCAGAGCACCCCCACAGGCATCCCTATAGAGACCCATGGAAAAGGTTAAAAGTCAAGGTGAAAGAAACCTTGCCATTCACATGTGTGGTTGGTTTCCAACAATAGAATTTTTATATATAACTAAGCAGTACAAACATTTCCTCAGGAAAGAAAACTCTAACCTCAATATGAATTCACAGTGTCTGTTGTGCCTAAGGAAATACTGATTTAAGTTTTTTTAAGATACACAGTGTTTAGGAGTTGTTTTTATCCAAGCCTACCTTTGTAAAAATAGAATTTTAATATGACTGAAATGTTTTCCAAAGTCATGCATTACCTGAAATACATTTTTAATCAAGCCACTTCAATAAAAGCTTTTTAAAATGTCCTGTCTCTCAACAAATCACTTCACGACACAGGCTCCTCAAAAAGAGCACTATGCCACAGCCAACAGTTATTATTTAAATACATATGACATCTCTAATTTTCAAAAAGATGACTCCAGTGTTCTATAAATAAGTAGAATTTCCTTAGTCTAAGGTGAAAATGCAAGTGAGGTTACTTGGTAAAGGCACAGTTGGGTTTTTGACATTGTCATTTAGTGTCTGGCACATTTTTTCCAGCCAGCAGGGTTTTCCCAATGTCATGTTCTTTGCCATATTTTTAAATTTTAAAAATCATAAATTTTAAATAAGTTGTCTCATCATCCACAATCATTCTATAAGCACAGACCATGCCCAGCAAACACCGAAAGCAGGGATAGCCATCATCTATAGGAACTGAAATAACAGTAATTGCCTTGACTAAACAAATGCTAATTGAGTGGATGCCACTTGTTTAAGGAAATCTTTGCCATGCTGAAACTGGGATGAGGACAGATATTTCCATGAGTGAAAAGCCAATATGTGATCATTTTGGCATTGTGCCCTGAGCAGAGCAGGATTGTCATTCGTGGGAGGAATTCTAAAGAATAAGGCTGTAGGTGTCTCTTTGTGCTGGTTCCCATACCTCAATGACCAACCCGAACTAAGCAAATACACATCCTGAATTTTGTCTGGACAGGTCTTCTACACAGGACTACTGAGAGGAAATAGCCCAACCACTCTCTTGAAATCTTGGCTAAAATTGGAAACCATGGCCAAAGAAGAAGCTAATGGAGTAAACAGTTACTCACATCCTGTTGTTGAAAAGTGAGGCAGAGCTCATGGCTATAACAGTGAGGTATCAATAGATATTACATCAGAGTGTGTCATGTAGAGGGCACAGTGTGTGTTCCTTTTCAGATGGGTGTGGACAGGTGAGATAGACTTTACTTCCTGTCTACTGTTTGGTCTTGCTCAAAACTATTTATAAACAATGTCTTTATCCTTCCCTGGGGACTTTGTAAAAACTACTTCTTGTATTTTCTGAGCTGAAAAAAAGTAGATTGAATACTAAGCCAGGAGGAAGGGGGGCATCTGTGTGTGTGTGTATGTGTGTGTGTGTGTCTATGTCTGTATGTGTGTGTGTGTGTGTGTGTGTGTGTGTGTGTGTGTGTGTGCGTGTGTACATGTATGTGTATGTGTATGTATGCGTGTTCCCTCTAGTTTTAACTTTGCAACCAGCTCCTTCAGGCAAGTTATAACTATTTATCATCTCATTTCCCTATTATTCAAATGAAGGTGATATTGCTTGTCTTGCACTCTTGCTTCACAGAATGACAAGGAAACTCTAAAGAGATAATAGCTGTGAACAGATTTCGAAGTTACAAGTGCTGGTCATGTGCAATGATTGCTGTGAAAAGGGAGCTTCTCAGGTAACTCAGCTGGAAAACTGTAGGTTTAAAGAGCTGTACGGAACCTGAGAAATAAAGAGCAACCTCTAATTTTACAGATGGGAAAACTTTCCCAAAAGAATAGTGAAATGATCAGATAATTCCCGTAATTTTAGATAATGATAATAATTTCAGAACTTACTCTGGGCTGAGTGTACCGAAGCTTCTCATCCATTATCACATTTAATCTTTTCAGTGTCCTCATTAGAGGAAGAGGAGGCTGAGCAAACAACCTGTCCAAGGCCACAAAACTAGTCATTAGTAAATCCTCAATTCCTGCTGAAGGATTTAAGCTTAGAACTATCTTGGATGACTAATATGAATTTAAAAAAAAAATCACCGTTCTATCTTTGATCTGAATGAAGGTGCCTCACCAACAGGTAGAAAGCAGAACTATAAGCCCCTATGAAATGGATGCTCCATGAAGACATTCTACTTTGTAAGAACGAACCTCATACCTTCAATATGCTTTCTGTTAGGACTGTTAGGATCTTTAACAGATGCTGTGGTGCATAAACAGTGTTCTTTTACCTATTTGCTCTCTAGCTAATATAAAATGTAAACCATTGAAAATGGAAGACTTTCTAATCAACCAAACAGAGATTCTCATGCATTTCCATGTGCAGATGCATTATCCAACACTACCCATTGAATAGATCTAGCCTCTGTGCCAACAGCACATTGTGGACATAAGGGAATGTGACTTCATTTGAAAATCAGTGTATGTGGGAATTTACAGTTGCCTGGAAGCTTCTGAGTCCTCATCCCAATGAATCTCAGCTGAACTGTGCTGCTCCAAAACCTGAATGCTTATCCAGTCAAAATGCTTAACTAACTAAATGCTTAACTAACTACATGCTTTACTCCTTTAGTTCCTGGTCCTCACGCCTTATATACATTTCTCTTTCTGCCCCCACTCCCTGGGATTAAAGGTTAGGTTTCTGGGATTAAAGGCGTGGGTCACCATGCTTACCTGTTTCTAAAGTGGCCTTGAACACACAGAGATCCACCTGGCTCTGCCTCCCAAGTGCTGGGATTAAAGGCATGCACCACCACCACCCAACTTCTGTTATAGTTTACTCTTCCCATTTTCTAGCCACCATTTTTGGCTTTATTCTAGTGGCTGTCTGTTCTCTGACCCCAGATATGTTTATTTCAGGGAGCACACAATATTTCAGGGAACACAATACCCACCACATTTCCCCTGTTTTTGTCTAAAATTAAAAAAAGGTTATAACTAATACAAGAAAAACTATCCAATAAGTATATACAATATATATAGTCAAGAATTACATTAATAAAGTCTAGTCCATTAACATTTGACAAATTCAGATAAAAACTCCATTATATATATTAACTATGTCCAGTCCAGTAACATTTAATAAACTCAGGCAAAAAAATTTTCAGTACTTATCCTATTTAAAACAAGTAGTTCCTTGTTTAAAAGTAGATTCCATAATCTCCCTTTTTATCTTATCATATCCATATTCTCTCTTTTTTTTCATAAAGATTCAATAATCTACCTTTTGTCATCTTTCTCTTTTTAGAGTAGATTCAATGATCTACCCATTTATCCTATTATTTCTTTATCTTTTTTCTCAGAGTAGATTCAGTGATCTACCTCATATCTATATTCTCCTTTTTCTTTTTTTTTTTTAAACCTCAACTCTATTTTTGGGTTAATTGTCAAGTCCTGTATCATTTGTCCAGCTGCTGCATAATGAGAAAGTGCAGGGCTTGTTTCAAGTCCTTGTTCAAGTAGTCTGTCAGGCTGTATCATCTCAGCCATTCATCTCGAAATTGTCCTGAGCAGTTTGTAGGCCAAAGTTGATCTTTCCGTGGTGTTAATGGCTTTACCATAGTCCATGTGGCATCATCATTGTGGAGTCCCATCATCCTTTTGAAGATTTCAACGTCACTGTTAGGCATGATCATGGTTCCCTTTAGATTTTTTTTTTTTTTTTTTTTTTTTTGTGCCTCCTCTGTGGTTTGAAGTAATCAGTCTGATAAATGTCTGTCTCTCGGAACCATGAACGTTCTTCCCTAGAAGAGAATATCTTCACAGCAATTTCTCCCCACCATTTGTCTTGCCAAACATTTCCAAACTGACCTTTGCCGATGCTTTCTTGTAACATGCTGGTCCTGACAATTCTTCTCTGAACAAGCAGTAGCAAACTCTTCATCCCAGGCAGCAGCATCACCAACACGATGAGAAGCAGCTGCCAACTCGGAGCAGCAGCCGCTGCCTCCATGGTTCCACCACCACTGTTTGTGGCCAGGTCCTGGGCTGAAACTTCTCCTTAGCAAAACTCCTGGGCCAGACTCAAACTCGGGATCCTCCTGCCTCTGCCTTCTTCAGTAAATCCTACCGGCGTACGCCACCACAGCTGGCCGAGTGTAGCTCAGGCCTGAGCTAGGGCTCACAAGGCCACAGACAAGAGGCTTTTTCATGAATTCGTACCATGAACGTTGGGTGCCAGATGTAGCAGGAATCTTAAAAGTTCTTATTAATGAAATCAAACCCGAGGCAGGTTATTGGGGTGAATGCTGGAAGATCAGAGAAGCCGAACGAGCCACAGCTATCTCACCTTGCTAGTTCCTCAGGTGATCCTGTTTCGTCAGGATGGAAGCTTCTGAGTCCTCCTGGAGGGTTTTCAGAAGTACTCTAGATGTGGCCCCCTTTGTGTCCCGATTTTAAAGGAGAATATCCATAGCAGTTACCCTATGTACGCATGCACTACCATTGTGTAATGATGAGCATGCTTGTGAGCCTGGGCACAGAGGTTAGCTCTAGGCCATTAGATGGGGAGAGCTAATGCTTGAAGAGCCATATCTGAGGAACTACACTGGTAGAGACTCATTGGCACATGCAACTGATTTTGATGACAAGACTGTGAGCTAACTGTTCTGGATAAGGAGGAATGTGAATAGAGTGGTACTCAGGCTCCATGTGAGTTTCTCTGATACTTTTCTTGTCATTCATCCCCCTGTCAGCTTTCATACTGACTACCACTGAGCTCTGGAATCAACAGGACATTGCACAGAAGGCAGACCAGCATTCAAAGGTTTCCATTTTGTTTTCTATCATATTATTTTCCTTAGGGGAAAGCAGCTGTTGTCTAGTTGTATCATGAGGACACCAACATAACTCTAGGGGTCCTTGTGGAAAGAATTGAGCCCCAACCTCAGGCAGTATTCATTTGCAACCATGTAGGTAAACTTTAGATAAGCATTATCAGAGCTCTATCACATGGCAACCTTGTGAGAAACTGAGCTGAACATTTCAGCTAAGTCATCCTGAATTCTTGACCATACCCAACATATTTCATTTTTATTGTTTTGAGTTTCTCAGTTTTAGAAGTAATTTGTTACACAGAAATAGGTTCAGCAAAACATTGAAAAATGCTTATCTTAACCTTTGTACTTAATTCAGAGATTATTTTTCAACCATAATTTTAGGATGAAAGCAGCTAAAATGGCAGGTTGTAGTGTTCATTCAAAATGCAGTGTATGCCTGTATGTATCCACAAACTATTACAGATCAGTAAATTATTGATTAAATTATAATTAAGTCACTGCTGTGGAAGTCCTTCAGCTCACCTTCAGTTTTTTTTTCCTTACCCTGAGAAGCATGGGCAGAGGATTAGTTACTTAACTATTGAGAACTCTCCAGAGAGGAACCTGTAAGGAACAGCCGCATTAGAAGTAACTACTGGGCCAGATTTCCTCCAGGGGTTTCTCAAACCGATGACTTTTTTTTTCCTCTTCATTTTTCATTTGGCAAGTGGTGAGTAACAAAACTTCTTTCTTTCTGCAGAAGATTGAAAGTGGTAAAGGATGGTCAACCTCACAAGCTGCCCACTGGAGTCCAGCCAGGCATCAAAAGCTTTGTGATAGACAGTGAATCACAAGCTGCATGTGGAGTTGCAAACATCACCTGCCATGTGTGAAGGTTTTGTCACTTACAGCTGTTTGGTAAGGTGCAGCTAATCTTCTTTCCAAGCTGTGGTGAGGTAAACAGATGACTACTGTCAGCTGGGCTTTCTCTGGAGCTGCTTGGCCAGCCTTGCTCCATTTGTAAGGGTCTGGAGCAGTCTTAGTTTCCAGGGGTCATGGGTTTTCAAGACACAAAGATCTTTGTCTTTTCTTTAAGGAATGCATTCTTGGATGGACAGGAGGATCATTCTTGTAGGCCAGCCTGGGCTATAGAGTAAACTCTGTCCCCAACACATGAAGAAAGGCTCTATTTCTGAACTCCTTCAAATAAGATTACTAGCCCTGGCATGATAATTATGGCAATTCTCCTGTGATATCCATGAACTTTACTTCTCAGATTGCAAACTTCATTTTGATTTGGGGTAAAAGATCTTTAACTTCGTGAAATATGCTCAACACATTTCAGAGACTACCAGATGCTCAAAAGAATGGGGTGGGGTCTCTGCAAATGCCGTGGCCAGCAGAGGTAACAATGCCCCAGAGGTGAGATCAACAGAGTCCAGTTCAGCATGACTCAGTAACTGGTGTTGGTTCAAACTGCTAGAGTCTGATCCCGGTCAGTTTACTTTAGGCATATTTAAGTACAGTACAATTTGAAAAGTTTTCCTGGTGTAACATAATCCCATGTGCACAATAAAGCTTAAGGCATAATTATATCAAAACTCTTTTCAGAGCACATGAAGGTGGGTTCTATAGATAGACCTCATGCATTATCTATAGGGTCACGGGGACAATCTGGTGTGGTTTCGGTCATACAGATAGCTCAAAGGTCACCAGGTTATTAACCACCTCTGGTCCTATTAATAAGGGTTTTGGCATAGGGGCAGGTGTGGCCTGGCCCGACAAATAGTGCAGAGGTCTCCTGGGCTATTAATTACATCCATTTCCAGCCATTTAGGTGGAAAACAGGTTATACATCCCTTTCTTCGAAGAGACAGTCCTGCATGCCTCACATTCCTGGTTTCTCTGGTGCTGCTCTGTGAGCACAAGGACCTCTGTGGCCCCAATGCAAATACACATAGGAAAAAAAAATGATAGGAGTAAGCAAAACGGGAGGCACCAAGCTTTTTAAACTACAAATAATTAGAGAGGAGGGCTTAAGATGATTCTTTCCTCAGACATCTTCATAGGTTTGTTCATTTACTTTTCTCACCATGATGCCTATTCTGTTCTCTGTACTGAAAACAGAACTCTCCAGTCTACAACACTAATAAAGATACGTAGGATCGAGTTGTCCTGATGCTCCTCCCTCAGTAAAGAACACACTCTGAGTCATTGCAGCTTGTTCTAGGTTCGACTCTCAATCTGTCCTTTTTAGTAATAGACTTATGGTTGCTCCCAACTTGGAAAACAGAGTGATTTTTCTCTTACCAGGAAGAGTGTGGAGAGGAGAGATTGACAGGGTGGGCAGTGTGGGAATTGATGCTCTGAAGATCACATGTCTAACTCTTGCCCAAATGAAATCTGAACAAAGAAGAGAATAAAATTCACTTGAATAGAAACCACTTTATGACTGGATCATAAATTTCTATATAAACATAACATTGACTTTTAGCCAAATGAATGTTATTTGTTGATATTAAATAAGAGTTGACTTTTGTTTATCCAGGACCATGTATAAAACCTCAGGCCTCAAATACAATAGGCAAGTGTTCTCTCTCCCCAAGTCTAGCCCAAGAGCAGATACAAAATTGGAATAGTATATCCCTATAATTCTACTGACTGTATTTTCATTAAAAATACCTTATCTTTTGGCTGATGTTGAAAAGGTAAAGCATTTTTATTGGTATAAACTATTTATGTACATATTTGTGCAATGTGATGCTTCTTAGTATGTACATACACTGAGAAAAGATTGAATCAAGCTTATTAACATATTAGTCACCTCAAGTTACCAGTGAGTTTATGGGAGGAGCTTTAAACAGTCCTTCCTCTAGCAATTTTGAAGCATACGGTGTATCTTACTAATGGTAGGCACTGTCCAGACAACAGATCATTTCAACCTATTTCTCCAACTGAAACTTGGAACTTGTGATGGTTAATCTTCGTCAATTTGATTTGGTTTAGAATCGCCATGGAAATACATCTCTGAATATGTCTGTAAGGGTCTTTTGAGGAAGGTTTAAAGGAAGAGGGAAGATTTATCCTGAATGTGGGAAGAACTACCCTACCATCTAAAATCTCAGACTGACAAAATGGAGAAAATGAGCTGAGGATGGGTGCTCATCTCTCTCTGCTTTCTGTCTGATGATACAATGTAACCAGCTGCCATGCCTCCCCAACATGATGGACTGTGACCATTAGTCAGTGTTCTGTTGCTGTGAAAAGATACCATGACCAAAGCAACTCTTATAAAGGAAAGCATTTTGCTGGGGGCTTGTATTATCAGAGGATTAGTCTATTACCATCATGGCAGGGAGCATGGTGGCATGCAGGCAGGCAGGCATGATGCTGGAGAAGTAGTTGAGAGCTATATTCTGATTTGGAGGAAGAAAGAGAGACACAGAGACAGAAATAGACAGAGACAGAGAGAAACTGGGCCTGGCATAGGCTTTTGAAATCTCAAACCATCCCCCATGATATACTTCCTCCAAAAGGCTACACCTTCTAATCCTTCTCAAATAGTGCCACTCACTGGTGACGAAGAATTCAAATATATAAGCCTATGGAGGTCATTCTTGTTGTGGAATATTACTTTAACTATGTAAAGATGTGTTACATTTGTTTGTGCTACATTTGTTTAATTATGTAACAATGTGTTGCTGTTTTATGTTGTCTGCCTGAGGTACCTGATTGGTCTAATAAAAAGCCAAATGACCAACAGCTAGGCAGAGGAGGGATAAGTAGAGATGACAGGCAGAGAGAATAAGTAGGAGGAGAAATCTAGGCTCAAAAGGCAGAAAGAAGGAGAAAGAGAGGGAGGTGCCTAGGGCCAGGCAGCCAGGCAGCCAGGCAGCCACCAGCCAGCCAGACACAGAGCAGGCCATGCAGAATGAAAGGTAAAAAGCCCCAAGGCAAAACACAGATGAAGAGAAACAAGTCAAATTAATTATAATAGCTAGTGGTACAAGCATAAGCTAAGGCCGAGCATTCATAACTAATATTAAGTCGCTGTGTCTTGATTTGGGAGCTGGTTGGCAATTCTTATTCAGATCACCATATTCCTCAGATGTTATCCAGTTAAATTATCCTTTAAATTACTTCTTGTCAGATATTTGGCCATAGCAACAAGAACAGGATGTGATATGGAACCTTTTGTTCATTAGTTCCACACCCCTCTCTCTTTTCCCAGACCAATTTTGTGCCCTGGTACTTGGAGATCATATTTTCAGATTCTACAAAAAGTAGTATCACAGTGTTTTTCCTTCCCTTTCCAATGTATTGCACTTAATGTTGAATCCATTTTGTCACAAATGAAGTGTTTGGGGGGCGGGGGTAAGGCTGTATAGTGTTCTCCTCAGTGTATGTGACACATGTTCCTTACCCTGTCATTCATCTGTTGTCAAATAATAATGTCTGTTACAAATTATGAGTAACGGTGAAATGAACACATAGGTAAGGACATGCTGATTTGAGTTTCTTCAGATATATACCAGAAGTGAGATTGCTGGATATGTTAGTTAATTTTGTGAATTTGATACAAACTTGGGTCACCTGGGAAGAGCTAAGAAAATGCCTCCCTAAGACTGGCAGGGAGGCAAGTCTGGAGGGCTTTCTGACTGATATGGGAAGGTGGCAGATAGCCCTGAGTTGTATGAAAAAAGGAAGCTGAGCAAGCCGTGGAGAGCACACTAGTAAGCAACATTCTTCCATGGTCGCTGCTTTCATTCCTGCCTCCAGATTCCTGCCTTGCCTGAGTTTCTACCTTGACTTCCCCCAGTGATTGACTGTTATTGGGACCGGTAAGATGCAATGAACCCTTTCCTCTCCAAGTTGCTTTTGGTCACGATGTTTATCACAATAGAGAGGAAACCAGGACACTAGATCTATGGGAATTCCATTGCATATATATTCTCACAGACATAACTACACACTCTCATATGCATGGAAGTATCCATACTTGCTTGAAGTACATAGCATAATCATATTAAGAGGTGTTAACTGTAGGTTTGCAGCTAGAAGACATGTTCATGTTCATGCAACTGCTGTAACCAGGCACAGTAAATGGCTCCCTCAGGGCCCTTCCAGCCTATAACAAGCCACCTGTACCACCAAAGTAATTGTATTCTTTCAGCATCATATAGTTTGCCATGAACATTTTAAAAAGCAAAGGCACAGTTGAGCATGCTGAGTATGCTGATTTATGCCCGTACTCACTTGGGAGGCCCAGAGAGGAAGATCTTGAACAAAGCCAGCCTGAAGTATATTCTAAGTTCAAGGTCAGCCAAGAATACATAGTATAACCCTGCCTAAAAAAAAAAAAAAAAAAAAAAACTCTCAAAGAATTTCTTCATTTGTTGCTTTCTGGCTTCTCCAGATTGGAAATGGTCCCATCATCTAGTTTGTGGAAGAACATTTGTGAGAAATTCCTCCCTTTAAAGGAGGCTGCTTCTTATGCTGAGGATATGTGGGAATAATGAAGTTAATTTGGATTCTGCACCCATACAGGCCTGTAGAAAGGTTTATTTAAATGCATCCGTTAGGAACTTTAGAAGAAAGTGTGCCTTGCTTGTGTATTTGAACATGTAGATTTTATTCATTATACTCAAAATTGTGCCCAATGACAACACACCTGGATCCAGCCTGGCCCGCACAATTCCAAGTGATGATGCCTTCCTTTATAACAAGAGCATTTCTCATACCCAGATTTGAAATCTTGCCAGGAATGACAAGAACAAAGCATTATTTGTCTTAGAAAGCAAAAACAAGAACAAAAATGCTAAATACTATTAAGAAATGTTTGCTGCTCTGAAACAGTTCCACTTTATGGTACCTTCTCACACTACAGGTAACTGACTGCATGCCTTTGTTTAACCACACTCACTGATATGAACTGGTTAACTAACTGGTTAACTAGCTGGTGCGCTAACTTACTTATTTTGGATATTGAGGAAGGAAAACTCAGGAGATTTTTAAGAGATCTATTTTTTGTTATTGCTGGGGAAATGTTAAAATTGAAGCACTCAGTAAAGGCTTAGTGTTTCACCTAAGACTTTGTAAATAGCCTCCAACATAGAGCCAGTGAGTTAAGAATTCCATGTTCAATTGGAAATTAAAAATAGATGCAGTAGTGAGAAATGTATTTAAGGCCCTGCCTACACTGCAGCTAGAATCATGTTCATGAGAATTAGGGATGATTCTGGCTAGCCTGCTGTTAGCATAATTTCTCTGGCCAGAAAAGATATAAATATAAGACAGTTTTCTTGGTAATTATTTTGAAAACGTATGAACTTTCTTACTGTTTTAGATGCTGTTGTGGTTAGCATGTGTTTACCTCTTTGTTTTGAAAGAAATTAAGTTGAAGAGGATGTGAAGTAGTAACATTTCAAGTATTATATGATATTTGAATATTGTCTTGATTTAGTATGCTTGAGCTTAAATGTCATTATCTATAATTTACATATAGAGTACTTTGGTAAAATTTCGCAAAATCATACATAAGTGCTTGCTCATATTATGACATCATTATCCAGAATGATATAGCACATCCATTCTGCACATATCCATGCATGCACTGGTCTTATGTTTAATAGTAAAAGGAACATGTAACAAGTGTATAATTAGGAACTATATGTCTCCCTATTTCCCATTTCATAAAGGTTGAATCCATTCATGGATTAAAGCTTGAACATGTTTTCCCAGTTGATCTCAAGTCATCATCCTTTACTAAAATTCCTGTCCTTAATATATGAAAGCACCCTGGAGCTGGAAATTCATTGAATCCATTGGATGGTGTAAGGTATGTTAGTGATTTTGATCCTTAAACAATCAGAGGAACTTTTAATACATTTTCGCCCCTAAACAATAAAGGCACTATGTTGTGATGAGTTAGTTCAGGTATAAGTAGTTTATGTTCCTACCTGTCATTTGTGTTGTCAGTGGTATAGTTCTCCCATTGTCTTCTGCAAGGTTGAGAAGCATTCTCACCACGTAATTATTAATCCTTCCTTTTCTTTTTCCTACATTTTTTCTTCTCACTAAGGTGTACCATTGTCTTAGTTAGGGTTACTATTGCTGCACTGAAACACCATGACCAAAAAGCAAGTTGGAGAGGGAAGGGATTATTTGCCTTACACTTCCTTCCATGTCACTGTTCATCTGAAGGAAGTCAGGACAGCAACTCAAAACAGGGCAGTAACTGGTGCTTTTTGGCTTGCTCCCTCTGGTTTGCTTTCTTTTGGAACTCAGGACAAGCAGCCAGGGGTGGCCCCACTCACAGTGGACCAGACCCTCCCCCATTGACCACTAATTAACAAAATGCCCACCAGACTTGCCTACAACCAGTCTTATGGAGGTATTTTCTCAGCTGAGGCTCCTTCCTCTCAGATGACTTTGGTTTATGTCAAGTTGATGCAAAAGTTGTAGTCTTCTATTTTTAGTTGGTGTGTGGCATATATGTATATATGTGCATGTGTGGGAGGGTTTTGTATGTGTGTGCATGTAGATGTGAATTCTCCTGTGAATGGAGAGGCTAGAGGTTGACACTGAGTATTTTCTTCAACTGCATTTTACTTAACTTTGGAGACAGGATCTCATAGATATCCGTGGGATTGATTCAGCTGGACTGACTGGCTAGCCCTGGCATTCACCTGTCTCTGTCAGCTCAGCACTTTTTTTCCTTTTATGGTGTTGCTGGGGACTGAACTCAGGTCCTCATGGTTACAAAACAAACATTCTACAAACTGAGCCATTGCTCCAGTCCATCTTCCATTTTTTAAAAAGGTATCTTTCCTAGCTCAGTCAATTCCATTTTAGCTATTTGTTATATACCCAATATCCCATTAAACTCCATTTCTTCCTAATTTTACCCACAGTTTGTCTTTCTCACCTCAATAGAAAAGTTCCCTTATTTTTTCTATCTCATATTTCTTTTCCTTTGTAATTGTGGTGGTTTGAAAGAAAGTGGCCTCCAAAGGGAGTGGTACTATTAAGAGATGTGGCCTTGTTGGAGGAAGTGTGTCACTGTAGGGGTGGGCTTTGAGGTCTCTTTTTCTCAAGTTTCCCTCAGTATGACTGTCAGTCGACTTCCTGTTACCTGCAAGATATAGTACACTTGGCTATTTCTCCAGCACCATGCCTACCTGCATGCCACCATGCTCCCCGCCATGATGGACAGAAGCTCTGAAGCATAAGAACACCACCACAATGAAATGTTTTCTTTTAAGAGAGTTACCATGGTCATGGTGTCTCTTCACAGCAACAGTAACCCTAAGACAGTAATCAACAGGACAAAATCATGTTAATCTGGAGTGATAAGCTTCAGAGCAAGGTTAAATACATAATATGGAACAGTTTTGTTTTACCTCTGAACTCTTAAAAGTTCCCATTAGCCATCTTTAAAATCTCTGCCTAATTCTAAATTTTCCTTGAACAAAAGACAGCTTTCCTTCAAATATTTATACAAAGTACATGGACAGGCAGACATATGTGGTGGCATATGCCTGCAGTCCCAGCTACTCCAGGGACTAAGGGAGGAGGATCACCAGAGCCTTGACTTCCAAGGTGAAATTGTGCAACATAGCAAGATATATTCCAAAGCAACAGAAAGACTAAGGATCAAAGAAAGGTTATATTAAATATTTTTCTTTCTGTTTTACTTAATGACTTTTCTAGTGACAATGTTTCCTTCTTCCTCATTTTAAGGAAAGCAGTTTCAGTCATACTGCACTTTGGGTGGGCATTGATTGGCAGTGTCCGCTCCTAACTTCCTGAAAGGGCAGCACACTGTTCTCCACCCGGGCTCCTCTCCCTACCTCTTTGACTTTCTGTTATCAGAATGGTTATTTAAAAATGCAACCAAAGCTTGAATCTCCAGTGCCCTCAAGAGTCTAGAGACACCATAGTTAGAATAAGACCTAATAAAATCCAAGGCTACCAGGCTCTAAATTTGGTGGCCCCATTACCACTCAACCATGTCTTACCACTCTCTTCCCTAGGTGCCTTATACACAAACTGAGCTGTCTGTTTTTCCAAAGTGCCACTTTTGCTCCCTATCCTCATTTCCCTGCAGATCTATTCAAATCTAGATTCAAATGTCACTTGAATATGGTTAGATTTTGGTAGACAGGTACAAAGGAGTATAAATTATGTGGAGAAGTCTGACTCAAAGAAAGAGAAGAGAAATCTATAAATCATTAGCATAGAATTGAGGCCTGAAATCCCATAAGAAGAGTGTAGGAATGGGCACAAAAAACCAATCAAACAAACAAACAAACAAACAAAAAAAAAAAAAACCACCAAGCCCGCTGGAAAAGAAGGCAGGACAGGAAAGGAGGAAGCAAGGAACACTCTGAACTGTAAGCGCTGAATACACCCAGTGTGAGAACAGCAAGGTCTGATCACAGTTAGGAGTGTGAAGACTCGGAAAGCACGTGGCTTGGCTGCCTCACAGCTTTGTTCCAGTGCAGAAAGTATCTTTTGTGTTTCCAGTGTCTGTCATGACTCATGAATTACCAACAACAAGTTTTGGAAGTAGATGTTTAGTCTTGGATCAATCTTATTGTGTGCCCGCAGAAGCCCACCTATACTGATGGTTCTTATCATTGTAAGCACACAGTTAAAAGAGCCTCTGCAGAATGATTTTATCTTTTAAATGTCTCAGTGCTCATTGCTGTAGAGATGATTTTTAGCTTCATGTGTCCTTTCCTATCTTTTTTTAAACGGATTCAGGATATCAAGGTTTTTGGTCCCTTTGGAATTTAGTTGTTTTTTGTTTGTTTTGGTTGGTTGGTTTGATTAGAAGGAGAGAAAAAGATCTAGATTTACTCTACATGTAGTTACACAGTTTGAACAGCATCACTTGTTGATGATACCGTCTGTTCTCCAATGTGTAGTGTTGGCCTCTTTGTCAAAATCAGGTAGCCGTGGAAGCATGAATTATTCAGCTATTAAGAAAAATTAAATCATGAAACTTTTAGGTAAATGGATAGAGCTGGGAATATTTATTCTAAGTGAGGTAATCCAGACTCAGAAAGATAATGTACATTTTCAATACCCTATGTGCATACTAGTTATGGATCTTTACATATATGTGTTTAAATCAGAGTACTATAGAAGTCAAAAATATAGTAAAGGACCATAGGGGGCTTTTAAGAGAGTAATGATAGAACACAGTGTAGCTGGAGAGCTTTTCTCCAGGTCCCATTAAGCCCCAGCAGTCCGGTAGTCCACTTATAAAATGAACACACAGACGCTTATATTATTTAAACTGCTTGGCCATTATCTCAGGCCTGTCGTTGTCTAGCTCTTACTCTTATATTCAGCCCATTTCTATTAATCTATATTTTGCCACGTGGCTTGTGGCTTACCTGTACCTTATATCTCGCTTGTCATGGCTGTGGCTGGTCAGTCTCTCTCCTCCCCAGCCTTCACTTCCCAGAATTCTCTTCTCTGCTTGTCCCGCCTATACTTGCTGCCTGGCTACTGGCCAAACAGCATTTTATTTATACAGAGTGATATCCACAGCAACACAGGTTGTATGGAGATAGAATGGGGAATAACAAAGGGTTAAGTATCATGGGGGATAATAAGGAAGGGTTAATTGTGACGGGGGATAGGAGGGCAAAGTATAAGAGGGAGCATGGGGAAGGATAACTCACATTATGATAAAAAAAAAAGCCAAATGGAAATCTACTAGTATAGAAGCTTCATAAAATACAATGGAGTTTCCCTATGATGGGTTAGGGTAAAGCTATTAAATTAAAAGCCCTGTCTAGGAATAGGTTGCCTATTTTGGAGTTGTTGGTCGGTGGGGCCCCATAGACCTTCTCTGATAGCTAATCTTGGTTGTCAACATGATTACATCTGTAGCCAACTAAAAGCCAAGGAGTGGGCATACCTGTGAAGGATTTTCTTGGTGGGTCATTTGAGGTAAGATCCACTCTGAATCTGGTCCACACCTTCTAGTGGCAGCCTATATAAAAAGACATGGAAGAAGGGTTTGCTTTATGCCTGCTTGTCCTCACTCTTGCTGGCAAGTTCATCTATCCTGTTTCTGAGGCACTCCTTCATTTTCTTTTTCTTTCTGGTTCTAAAACCTACTTCTTTGAGTTTCCAACATTGATCAAAGATGGGCAGCTCTCTAGGATTTCCCTGAGACTCCAGCACCTGAGTAGGACTACTGAGACATCCAGTCTCATGGGTTGAACAAGTATGGAATCCTTGGTCTTTCCACATAAGATAGCCATTGTTGGACTACTTAGATGATGGACTATAAACCACTCTAATAAATATCCATGTTATCAATTCTGTTCCTTTAGAGAACTGACTAATACAACTTAAAACACTATAAGCTATTATCATTGCTCTTGGTTACTTTTCAGAACTTGATGGTAAGGCCCTATTGCTGAAGATATCACATACTTGAGTGATATAAAAGGAGAAATCAAACCGGTAGTGACCTGGGAGATTCATTCCTACCAACTAGATTTCACCGTGCTATGTTCCCTGCTGGGGACAAAGAGTAATCATCAATACATGGCCTATGCCCATACACATATTGGCAGTCCTAATTGGACTTCATGGGTTTGTTTTTATTTTTAAGGGAGAACATATGACATTGGAGGGAATGGTGGTGGGAGATAGGGAAGGAATTGAAGGGGAAGTAATTGGGGGTGGACTTGATCAAAACACATTGTATACATACAGACTTAACCAGGATTTTTATTGCTGTGGTGAAACTCCATGAACAAAAAAGCATCATGAGATGCTTTTCTGCTTACACTTCCTTGCTCATCATTGTGTTAGTCAGAGTTCTCTATAGAATTAATTTCTTTATGTATATCCGACAATGGTGGGCTGTGAATGGAAAGTCTAAGAATCCAGAAGTTGCTCATTCTACAGTGGATGTCTCAGCTGGTCTTCAGTAGATGCTGGTGTAGATGAATTTCTAAACAGTCTTATTAAGTAAGAATCACAGAGCCAAATACAGGGGTGAAAGCTGTAGAGATCAGAAAAATATTGATAGCTACCAGCTAACCTTAGTCACCACTCCACCGTAGCTTACCCCCTAGAACCAGCTTCTTCCTGTCTAACCTGTGCTTTTATTGCCTTGCTGTTCTGCCTTCTCATTGGCTCTGAGCCAAGCCACCTCACTTCCTCATCATTGCCTGTCTATACAGACCTCCAGGTCTCTATGGTTGGTACTGGGATTAAAGGCGTGTGTCACTGTGCTTGGCTGTGTCCTTGAACACACAGAGACTCTGCTTGCCATGTGATTGGATTAAGGGCATATGCTACCACCACCTGACTTTTGTTTACAGCTGGCTATGACCTCTTTTCTCCAAGCAAACTTTATTTATTAACATACAAATAAAATATCACCACATGCTGGAATTCCAAAGTAGGCTATAAGGCCAGTGAGGGAATGAGTATGCTATCAAGATGAGGGCAACCTGGCAAAGAGGAAAAGCTTCCTTCTTCCATGTCCTTATACAGGCTTCCAGCAGAAGGTGTGTCTCAGATTAGTGACATTGTATATTCTTGCCTCAGGATCCAGATCATAAACATGCATCTTCCTACCTCAAAAGTCCAGACTAGAAGTGAACTCACTCACCTCAAACCAAGCACTGAACTGGAAGTGCAAACTTCCTCCTGATTACTCTGGGATTCCGATGCCCTTAAACCAACAGACTAAGAAAAGAAAGGAATAACAGTGTTAGGAGGGGTGATTGATCCAGGTTATCATATGGAGATTGGATTGCTTCTCCACAATGAAGATAAGAAGATCTTAGGTATGCCCTCCATTTCTGGATTGTAGTTCATTCCAGATGTAGTCAACTTGACAACAAAGAATAGCCATTGAAAGTCTACAACTTGTCAAATTGACACAATTATAGCTCCTAATGTCACGATTAATTTCCAAAAGAAAACAATAATCAGCTCATAACAATGCCTAAACATAATAGAACTATACCACATACAATAGTAAATGCATCACCTATTTAAGCGGGTTATAATTATACCTAACATGATATGACATCCCCTCATACAACTACAAATACATTATAAATTTAGAATAAGTGGCAGTGTCTCTTGAGGGACATTCTTGTAGCATTTTGAACTTAAATATAATAACCATTGATATTGTCTAAATTGATATTATATCACATGAAAAAGAAATGGAAAGAAAACACAACTATCTGTACAAAAACATTCTTAACAAAATAAAACACAAACACTTACGTTAACTATAGTCATCATTTCTGTAACTGGTCACATGGCTTTAGTGGCTATTTATAACTAGTTTCCTCTACTACTCATTCTGTATTTCTTCTACCCTCAGCAAGAACCCCAGTAGGCCTTGGCTCTTTTCCTGGGAGAGTGACCCACACCTTCATTCCTGAAGTGTCTGTGCCCTTTGTCATCCTACCTGGACTAGGCTGTTATAGTTTCCCATTGACTTTAATCACAGGGGATGGTAGCACCAAGAGACGATCTAAGGATCTCTTGAACTCCAGACATAATCTTCTTATCTTCATTGTGGAGAAGCAATACAATCTCCATATGATAACCTGGATCAATCACCCTTCCTAACGTTGTTATTCCTTTCTTTTCTTAGTCTGTTGGTTTAAGGGCATCAGAATCCCAGAGTAATCAGGAGGAAGTTTGCACTTTCAGTTCAATGGAATGTTTGTTGTGGCTCCTGGCAGGAGTACACCCCACTCCCAACCAAAAGTTCTAGGCCAGCAGAACTTAAGGTCATGAGAACAGGAAGCAAAACTTTTCCCATGGGTCACTAGGGGTGATCGTGAGTGGACCCATTCCATTTTCTACCCCTTGATTCCAGGACCCATGGCTCCCGGCCATGGGAGAAACTATACCATGTACTGGATGCTGATTCAAAGCATATGTTGCCTTCTGGAGAACCTTGCTCTAGCCCTCCAGAATGCCACCTAATTGGTGCTATAACTGTGTCTTCAAAAGGCCATTCAATCTCTTTATCAGGCCAGCTGCTTCAGGATGGTAGGGAACATGGTAAGACCAGTGGATTCCATGATTGTGGGCCCATTGTCTTCTTTCTCTGACTGTGAAGTGAGTTCCTTGGTTAGAAGCAATACTGTGTGGAATACTATGACAGGGTATAAGGCATTCTGTAAGTCTATGGATGGTGGTTTTGGCAGAAGCATTATATGCAGGGATGGCAAATCCATAACCAGAATAACTATCTACTCCATTAAGGACAAAGCATTGTTCTTTCCAATGAGGAAGTGGTCCAATGTAGTCAACCTGCCACCAGGTGGCTGGCTGGTCTCTCTGGAAAATGGTGCCATATCTGGGAATCAGTAGTGGTCACTGCTGTTGGCAGATCTGGCACTCAACAGCAGCTGTAGCCAGGTGAAGCTTGGTGAGTGCAAGTCCATGTTGTCAAACCTATGAATAACCCCCATCTCTGTCACATGGCCACTTTGTTCACAGGCCCAGTGGGCAATGACAGGAATGACTGGGGACAGAGACTGACTGTCCACAGAACAGGTCATCCTATCTCAACTGAAGTCATCTTTTGATGAGTATTTAGATGAGGCACAAATATCTTCACATTCTTTTTTCATTTGCACAGCTCTGTCCATGTACTTTTCCCCCAGATGTCTTTCTCACCAATTTTTCAATCGTGCTCTTTCCAAGTCCCTGACCATCCAGTCAATACATTAGCTAGCACCCATGAATCATTGAACAAACACACATTTGGCAATTTCTCCTTCCAAACAAATTGTAATACCATGTGTACTGCCCAAATTTCTGGCCACTGTGAAAATTTCCCTTTACCGGTGTCTTTCAGAATTGTCCCAGAAAGGGATAATAATAATGCTGTAGCTGTCCACTCCTGTGTGCCTGCATAATGTACAGAGCCATCAGTAAATCAGGGCCTAGTCTCCCTCAGTCAACATATCATGGGGCACACCCCATGAGGCTATAGGTGTATGCCTCGTAGCAGATGACATTGTAACAGGAGTAGAAACTGTAGGCATTTGAGCAGCTTCTTCTTGTAACTTGCTTGAGCCTTCAGGACCTGCTCAGGCTTGATCACACATATACCACTTGCATTTGATAATAGATTGATGCTATGCACATCCTACTTTATGACTTGGTGGGTCATATAATACCCAGTTCTTTATGGGTAGCTCAGATCATATGGTAACTTGGTGACCTATTGTCAAATGTACAGTTTTTGTGAAGGCCCAATAGTATGCCAAGAGTTGTCTTTCAAAAGGAGAACGGTCTGCAGATGAAGGTTGAGCCTTGACCAAAATCCCAAAGGTGTCTTCTGTGATTCACCTATATAGGGACCTGCCAAAGGCTCCAAAGAGCATCCATATCTACCACTGCCACCTCCAATACCATAGGGTCTACTGGATCATATATGGTCCAACTGATAGAACATTCTTAAAAGCAGTCTGGACCTGTTGAAGAGCCTTCTCCTGTTCTAGGCACCACTCAAAGCTATCAGTTTTCTGAGTCACTTGGTATGTGGGCTGAAGTAACAAACACCTAATTTATTTCCTCTGCTGGGAAATAAATGAGTTCAAAACTTATGAATTCAAAATATATGAGTTACCAATGATTTCAAAGTGGCCGATACCTCCTGTTCACTTGGTCCAATCAGCATACTATCAATATAGTATACAAATGTGATATTCTGTGGAAGAGACGGATGATCAAGATCCCTTCTAACTAAGTTATGATGCAGGGCAGGAGAGTTAACTGTAAAAGTGTACTGTTGGCCTTGCCAACTGAAAGCAAATTGCTTCTGGTAGTCCTTATAGATAGGTATTGAGAGAAAGGCATTTACTACATCAATAGCTGCAGACCATATACTAGGAGATGTGTTAATCTGCTCAAGTAAGGATAACAAACACATCTGGTACAGCAGCTGCAATCAGAGTCACTACCTCATTGAGTTTTCAACAGTCAAATGTCATTCTCTATGATCCATCTGTCTTCTGCACTGGCCAGATAAGAGAGTTAAAGGGAGTTATGGTGGGAAATACCATATCTTCATCTTTCAAGTTCTTAATGGTGGCAACAATTTCTGTAATTCCTCCAGGGATATGATACTGTTTTTTGATTCACTATTTTCCTTGGCAGAGACAACTCTAAAGGTTTCCATTTAGCCTTTCCAACCATAATAGCCCCCACTTCACAGATCAGGGAACCAATGTGAGAATTTTGCTAACTTCTAAGTGTATCTATCTATCTATCTATCTATCTATCTATCTATCTATCTATCTATCTATCTATCTATCTATCTATCCCAATTATACATTCTGGAACTGAGGAGATAACCACAGGATGTGTTTGGGACCCATTGAGTTGGACTTCAGCCAAAGCTCCATTAATCCTCTGACCTCCATAAGCCCACACTTTAATTGGAAGGCCACAACATTTCTTGGGATCTCCCTGAATCAGTGTCAACTCAGAGCCAGTATCCAACAGACCCTGGAAATTCTGATTTCTTTCTCAAATTCTGAAATTCTTTCCCTCGGTGTATACTTACACTTTTAAAGGCTGTAGGCCCAATTTGGCAAGAGCTGGAGAAAGGCTAACAGTAAAACACCTAGGTTTAGTCAGCCTGATTTCTTATAGGACCAAGGACCACGAACCCTGGCATGGTACCACTCACAATGAGCTGGCCCCTCTTACATCAATTACTAATTAGGAAAATGTCCTACAGGCTTGCCTACAGTCTCATCTTATGGAGCCAATTTCTCAATTTACATTCTTTTTTCTCAAGTGACTGAAGCTTGCAGCATAAAACTAGCATAACACATATAATTTTCAGTCAATAAGAAAATGAAAATAAAAAAGTAAATAGAACTACTTATTTTAAGTTCAAATCTATAGACTTCGGTTAGCAAATTTGTAGGGGTAAGTTAATGTCATCAGAAACATTAACACAAAACCTTTCTTGGAATATCAGTGGCAAAATTAGCTACCTAGCAGCAATGCAAACACTATGGATGTCCTATCCTGAAGCAATTATAATTATATGTAATTAACTTTCCTCTTTCAACTAATTAAAGGGGCTGCAGACCCATCATCTCTGCATAGCAGAGCACAAAAAGTCTTAAAATAATTGAACATTTAATCAAAATTTCACATGTCTTCCAGATTTCTCTTACTTACAAAGATAACCTACTGCCTTTAGGAGAAAAAAGCTAAGATGCAAAATTATGAGGTGTTGGATTTTTATCAACTTGTTACTCTGTTTTCATCATATATTTTAAAATTTGGAGCTCAAGATATCAACAGTAGTACAACTTGTAAACTAAGTGTAATATAATTAATATAAAATGATTCAAAGAATCAAATAAAACAAATTCTCTGAACAATGCCAAGCAAAGACATATTATATCCTTGCCATTGAATATCAAAACTCTCATATATGTATATATAAATATACATCTTAAATTTACAAATGTTACTATTGGAATTCAATATGACAAATATTATTTATGCATATATATGTTATATATATATGAACCTACTTTAAATTTAACACGATGGAGTCCCTTTAATAGTTACCTTGAATATATGCTGCACTTATGAAATGTAAATTATAATTGACTATGGAATTTTACCTAATATTTTAGAAGGAAACCATTATTATTGCACCAAAGTACCTTTTAACACAAAAAATTCTAGATGAAGATACAGCAAACTGGTGGAGTGTTTGCCTAACATGCCTGAGGTCCTGGGTTCAATCACCTGGACCACAAATAATTTTTTTCTATTTCTATGTTTATGCAAAAGTTAGAATACATTTAATCTATCAGAAAATTAAAACTCCACTCATTTTTAATATTGGAAGGATGATTTTATGTACTGCACTTGATACAAATGCTACAAGATGTGAGGAATGAAGGATGTTTTGTAGACAGGTGGTTATTAATTTAAAGTCAGTTATAATTTCTACTTTTTTGTTCTTCTGATTTAATTAATTGCTGGTCCTTCTGAAAAGGGTTTTACAGAATGCACAATGTCTGTGAAATTGCCAGTTGCTTAATAAAGTACTTCTATTTCAAGTTTCCACATTTTATTCGATGGGAACAGACTCAGGAGCACTGATGTGGCACACAGGATATTAAGCATACCCAGTAGTTTTTAGTCTGAACAAGACACTTTACAATAGTTATACACTGTCTTTTCCTAGGCTCCTTTCTGTTGCTCTCATTGCGAGTCTATGTGCCAGGCACTGTACTAATGCCACTTTCCCACCAACAATGATGAATAAGATCCAGCCTGGCTTTCAATACGCAAGCAGCCTAGCTAGGGACAAACATGTGAATACTCTGTCACTGTTCACATTCTGACTATGAATAGCAAACATTTGCAGAGTGATAGTGTTCATTTCCCACAAATTCTGCAGGTTGTACAGGTTTCTGTGTGTGTCAGCACTGGTTTGTATAATCTGTGTCTGATTCAGGAAAGTAATCAAAATTTCTGGGTGGTTGGTACTATTCAAAACTAATGAGGATTTTTTTTTCCTCTGCATTATCCACGTTTTGGAAATTTTTTCTCTGTTGTCAGTTTCCTTGGGGCTAACACACTCACAGTTGACAAGGGATCCAGAAGAAGGTGCTTTTCTTGGGACTGCTGCCTGGAAGGGCACAGAGGAGCCACCCTCACCTACCAATGGCTCAGGAATTCTCTGCTAAGCACTTCCTCTTTCCCACTCAGCCCACACTGTTGCTGCTTTGGCAGTGACCCCTGGATTTCAAGAACTAGGAAGTTGCTTTGTTTTGAGGACATTAACTGCATCCCAGCTCCAGAGACACCTCAGGTACAAAGGAAACAACTCTGGCGAGAAAGTTCTTTGCAGTAGTAATGCCAACAGTAGTCTCAGCAAGGATCATGCTGTTCCCATAGCCACATCAAGGTTCCCACTCTGTCCCTCCTTCCTCATACACACACAACTTGGTACAGGGAATTGTTCTTTCCCACCAGATTACGTATCTGTTTTATCACATAGTTGTCTACAAATCCACACAGGCTTCTGTTTCTTTGTTTGTTTTGTTTTTGTTTGTTTGTTTGTTTTGGTTTTGGTTTTTTGAGACAAGGTTTCTCTGTGTCGTTTTGGTGCCTGTCCTGGATCTCTCTCTGTAGACCAGGCTGGCCTTGAACTCACAGAGATCCACCTGGCTCTGCTTCCCCAGTGCTGGGATTAAAGGCATGTACCACCACCGATGCCCGGTCACATGGGCTTTACTTTAAAATAAAGACCCCAGAGCATCTTATTATTGCAATAATTAACTAAGGACACAAAGCTACCCTGATCTCTGCCAAGGACAGTATTCTAATTGCCTCTCAGTGGGCTCCTGTGGGAGCCCATTTTCAGGTTCCTCATGGCTTTACCCAGCAGATCCACACAGAGAGGATGATTATGACCACAGGCCTGAGTGCAGTTGTCTGAGATGGTCTGCACTTGGCTGTGCTGGGGGGAGGTCTTTTGCTTCACCCCTTGGTTTCTCTATAAATACCCTGAGGCATAGACATTCAGGGCCCATTGAAATAGGTTCCAGGCACTCTCAAGGCTATCCTTTATTTTTTATCTGTTTATCTCCACAATCTAAATCCTTCTATCTAATATTTCTTGCTGCTCACACTCAAGAAAAATCTGGGAAACTGGGGTTGGTGGGTAAACGCCCCTGCAGTCTCTACCTTTTCACCCTTTAAAGGTTCCATCTTGTAAAAACATTAAATTGAGGACCCAGTTTCTGACATCTGAACATACTCAAACTACACCCAAATATAGCATACACTCTGGCATAAGTCACATCTTCAGCTGCTTCCCTTCTCTGCATAAGAAGCAAAAGAGCTTTTTTGAACAGTTTAAATATAACTGCTAACTTGAAAATGCTTGGTCTCTGATGGACAAAACCATTGAGAGATAACTGGATGATGACGTTGGCTCTTACTTCATCAGAAGGTCAATCCATCTATGAGTTCATGTTGCATGGACTACAGTGGGGAGACCAGTGGGAGACAGTAGGTCCCTGGGAGTGTGCCTTTGAAGGATGTGTTTTGTCCTTAGGCCTCCTGTGGATCGCTCTGTTTCCCTGGATACCATGAAGTGAGCAACCCCACTTTTGTTGTCTACCACCTGGCCTGGAGTCCACAGCAGTGGATCCAGTCAACCATGAATTGACTGAAACTGTAAGCTAAATTCATCCCCTTTGCCTTAGTTGTTTTTCTCAAGCATTTTGTACCAAAACCCAAAATCAAGCATCCATCTTTCCATAGCCTTCACATCTTAAACCAATTTCAAAATTCTACATACTTCCTCCGCCACTAGAAAGACTGGTGAATTCTTGAACATGCAGATTTTCCACTGTATTGCTGCTGTCAATCTGTGCACACATTATGTTAGATGTGCCACCCTTGCTGATGTGAGTGGGATTCATTCTCATCTGCTATGGACAAATGAGACTGATCTGAAGGAGATCCCTGAGGAGCCACTACTACAGTATAATCTGTTCTTTGAGTAAAGAAGGCTGAAGTTGGTTCCCATGTTTCTCACTACTGCATTGGACAAGACATTGGCATTTACAGCTTGCATAATATACTTTACTCTGGAAGGTTCCAAGATGCCATCATTCTCAAGCCACCTCTCTGCTCTAACACATCCAAGCCATAGTTAGTGCACTTCTGTGGTTTCTCTGAGGGACGAACCCAGGCTATTCTGCTGGCAAAGCAAGCCTTGCACCATTGAGTGACAGCTTCAGCCTGTGACCTGCCATTCTTGAACATTTTGTTGATTTCCTTTCAGAGCATTTAGTATACAGACCAAGACTTTAGAGAACCATGCTCCATCCCCAGAAGACATGAGCTATGAAGACCCAATTTCTAGGCGCTTTCAAGACAACCACAGGTGTTTAGACAGAGTTCATCCATATGCAAAAATGTTTGACACTGTAAAGAATGATATCTGCTGAATAACACTTAGAACTTACATTTTATATGTGATATAAATATAAACTAATTTAAATTATTTACTGTATATTTTGTGTAATATTTATTGTTTTGCCGTGGTTTGGGGGTCAACTCTCAACAGCATCCCTGAAGGTCACCTGCCCAGGAGCCTGTTTTGAGGTGCTGCTGACTCCACTGGTCTCTGGTGACAGCCGAGGAGATGTTGGTGATTGAAGCCTAGCGGCTCCAGCAGCCAACTTGTCCTTCAGAAATAATCAAGATTTAACAGAAAGATGGACTAGAATAGGAAGGCTAGTCCAGAGAGAGAGCTCAGTAATTAAGATCACCACATCCTTTTCCAGAAGACATGGGTTCAACTCCTAGTACCCACATGACAGCTCTCAAATTTCCATAGCTTTAGTTCCAGGAGCTCTGACATCCTCTTCTGGTCTCCAAGAGCACTGGGCACATATGTAGTACACAGATATACATGTAGGCAGAGCCCCCATACACATAAAATAAATAAATATTTTTTTAAAAAGAATCAATTGGAAGGACATAGGTTGATAGAGGCCAGAAAGAGAAATCCCTCTCCTACACTGGGTACTGGACTTTTGAATCAGTCTTGAATTTCTGGTGCTCATGTATTTACACACTGCTGATTTTTAATGTTATCTCCCCATTATAATTCTTCTGTGCCTCCTTTTGCCCAGGGGTGTGAGCATGATGCCAACTCATAAACTAGTTTATGTGGACATAACTTGCCAATGTATTATAAGGAAAAAATGTTCAAATTTCAGAGCAGAACAAATTCACCACTTGGTTAATAAGATAAGAATCCACTTTAAGTTGGCATATGAGACATAGGTCATCCTTATGGATAAATTTCATTCTTCTAATAATATGGGAAATGTAGACTTCAGTGATCCATATTATAATAACGTCTTTTATATTAAAAAACAAGGTTATCTCTGTGGTACTTCACATAAATGGAAGCATGCACAATGCAGTGACATTTTGAACATAAATTATCTCACTCTGAAAATCCCAATAGAGCATATCCAAAGAGCAGTCTGTGATAATTTTGTTTTGAGCCAAATGTCAATTCCCAATCTTTGTTTGTATGGAACTAGAAGAGTCCATAGTTTTGATCTGCATTATGATGTCACCCTAGCCATGATCTCCATCCTTACAAGTTTCAAGACTCCATCTTAGTTTTAAGACTAAATACTTTTTCATTGGCAGCATCACAAACAGACTGAATATGGAACAGCAAAGGCAGCACTCAGTCAACAGGAACATGTCATTAACTTCTAATGTAGAAAGAATCAGACGTTGTTAAAAGGAGTTCAATACAGCATGTTTATACAAACTGGATACTTCTCCTGCACTGTGTTTTATAGTTTAGCACATGAACTATCAACTCTCAGACTCTTAAATGATCCTAGTAATTTTGAAATGAATATTTGTGGTGATATTTTAATTGTGCTGAATTGTGATTTTATTTGTATGTTAGTAAATAAAGTTTGCCTGGAGATCAGAGGTCACATAATGAGGGCACACAGTGAGCTATAAACAGAAGTCAGGAGGTGGTAGCCCACACCCTTAATCCAATCACATGGCAGAGTCAAGGACAAGCCACTTGTGGTGACAGGAGCCTTTAATCCTAGTACCAACCATAGAGACCTGAAGGTCTGTATAGACAGGCAGTGATGAGGAAGTCACGTGGCTGGGCTTAGAGCCAATGAGAAAGCAGAACAGGAAGGCAATAAAAACACAGGTTAGATGGGAAGACACTCTCTCTGGGCAAGCTACTGTGTAGTGGTAAGCTGAGGCTACTTGTGGCTCTTTGCTATTGTTCTGATCTTTTTGGCTGTTACCCCTGTGTTTGGCTCTGTATTTCTTATTCAATAAGACTGTTTAGAAATTTGTTGACAAATATTTCTTTGAAAGTAGGAGAATGAAATCCTTCCTAATAACAGACATACTATACCTTCTCTGTTCACCTCCTCTGGTCCCTGTCCAACCAAGATGATAAAGCTTTATTTTCCTGATTGTATTAACATAAATGTGAAATCTGGTTGAGAAGACACAATGATGAAAGATTCTAGCCACTGGCTCAGATCAGTCCCCAGAACCCTTAAGATAATTCTCATGCATGAGGCACTGTTCCATATTTTTTTGAAATACAGTGTGATCTTTGTTGACATCTGTTCCTGGGATGGTGGTTAACTTGCATGTCAACTTAGCTTGTCACTAGGTAAGTGAACACATATTATTCTTGTTATTCTTGTGGGGATAATTTTGATGAGATGAACATTCTGATGGGTAGGCTTCAATGTTAAGAGTAAGAAAAAATTGCCTTTTCTTGTGTGACTGGGTCACATTCAATCAGTTGAAAGTCTGAAAAGAACTCATCTCCTCAAAATGAGGGAATTCAACCAACACATAACCTTCAGGCTTTAGCTACAACCTGTGTGTTCTCTTTTCTTCAGCCTGCTGGCCCACCTGCAGGTGTTAGGCTGGACAGCTGCTGTCACCACCACATGAGCCAACTCCTTCAAGGAAGTCTCTTCATCTGTCTTTCTACCTATTTCTCTTCTGTGTGCCATCTGTGCTGGTCAGATGTTTAGTATGCTGGCTAAATGCATCAGATAAATTAATTTACGAAGAGAGAACGTTAATTTTCGCTTACACTTTTGGTGCTTGAAGACTGGGTAGAACCATTGACCGTTTCAGGCCTCTGGTGGGCGTGACAAATGGCAGCGTCAGAAGAGCAAGGCAAACTGCCTGCCTCAGGACATGGAAGCAGTTAGTGAGGAGAAAACAGGCTTCCATGATGCTGTCCTGGGACATGCCTCCAGCGACCTTAGGACGTTTATCTAGTAGCTGGCAGGTAAGAGGTCCACAACTGCCACAGTAATAAGGCCTGTGGCAATTGCTTTCTTCACTCTTATTCTTAGATCATATAAATTAATCCAGTCAAATATAAAAAAGCAAATCTGTTAGTCATATTAGACCAGCAGTTTTTCATGCAGTTTAGTAAATGTATATTGGATAATGGCATATATTTTAGCAGACAACAAATCTCATCAATAAGCAGGAGGTGTGTCACTGGAGGTGGCCTACAGAATTCAGAGAGGTCAGTGGAGGGACCTTAGGGCTCAGGTAGAAGTGAGAGTGGTGACCAGAGGCATCCAGCTGGAATACTAATGCAGGCTTCAAAATCAAAGCTCTGAAAAGCAGCAACTCCCTGCCTCCTAGCTAGCTTTCTGCAATATATTAAGTGATAGTACATGTGAAATTTAGTTTACTCTGAAGAAAGAATTTGGCAAAAGTGCATCCCTATGAAGCCATGAACTGCAGCCATGAACTCAGGCTTGTTTATGTGACTCTGTCAACTCATCACAGTGTCTGTCCAAAGTAGTTTCCTGATAAACACAAGTTGTTTGGGGCAGAATTTAGCCATGAGAAAGAGTCAACCTATGTCTGTGTTAAAGACTTGGTTAGTCCAGGAGAGAGGAATGGGGATTACTGGTGAGATGAAGAAAGAACTAAGGAGCCTTGTGTCCTGGTATGCACCTCCAACAGTGTGGCAGATCCTGGCTCAAAAGCATCCCTGGCTAGGAACTCCATGTACATTGTCACTGTGTTGCCCAGGTTGGTCTGAAATTCCTGAGCTCCTGTGGTCTTCTTGCCCAGGCTTCCCAGGTTGCTAGGCCTACCTACCTGAACCACCAGAGCTTGGCTTTACTTTCTTACAATATTCCAAATTCCCCTGGAGATTCCATTTAACCAAGACATGCCTTTTCAAACCAAAAGCCCCAGTAGTACAGTGCTTGCCAAGCACACAGGAAGACTTGGGTTTGATCCCTAGAGCTATTAAAAGAAATCATTACAGAATTTTTAGGGCTAGTGTGACTTTAGTCACATGAAGATGAAATAAAAGATTACTTCTTTTTTTCTCCTGAAGCTAGCTGGAAACAACTTTAGATGGGAAAAGAGGGGTTTTGTGATTAGTTTGAGCTTAGGAAACTTAAAGGAAAGGAGGGATGACAAGTTGTTATAGCAAATTTATCGAGTAGGGGCCTGTGGGAGCTGAAATTGTATGACTAGTTAATCTTCCCTGCAAATTGCAATCAGAGGACTAGCACTCAGCATTCCCTGGGAGCTTGCTAAAAATGCTGTTGGAGATTCCATCCTAAGCCTAATGAAGCAGAATCTGCATGTTAACAAAACCCTCAGATGACTTCTATACTCATTGAAACTTGAAAAATCTTGCTTAAAAAAAAACAACTCTACTTTTTATTTGCAAATAGCACTAAGTGCAGGCTCTGTAGATGGGCTTAGGAAATGCCACAGCTTTCTCTTTCAGCCCAAATGACTTCCTGCATCTAGGATGCAGGGTTTAGACCTGTGCTATTACTAAAACTTCTTTTTGTGGGCTAAGTGGGCTTTGGAAGTGGCATAAGAGTCAAACAAATGCCTGTGGTACCACCCACAGGGAAATCTGACCTGACCCAAACAGCTATGAGAACACAGGTTTTATGAGTTTGGATCGCCTTTAGTCATGCACAGAAAGGAACTATTCTTAGCCCAGAAAACAAAACTGAATTTTGGTGGGCCAATATATAAATAGCAGAGTTAATAATATTAGAGTTTCCATATTTAAATGTCTGTGTGGTGATGAAGAAAAAAAATCAGGCTTCTAAGCAAAACAAACAAACAAGCAAACAAAAAAAAACATAAACAAGGAAATACTAAAACCCTTCAATAACACAACAAATCATCCTTTTAAAACCTCATGATAATTTTCCATTAAACAGAGCAATCAAAAACTGGCCAATAGATAGAAGGAAATATATTTACTATTTCTTGTGGCCTAAAGGCAATCACACCCTATCCATCATGCTCTAACATCCAGAAATATGATTGTAATAGAGAATCTAATAAGGCTATGAATTAATTAATTAATGAGTAAATCAAGGACTGGCACATAGTCATGTGCACAGTGGATTCCAAGAAAATGTATAACAAACCAACAACAACAGAAAAGTAAAGTATCAAATCAACAGGCTCTGGTAATAAAAGAGGAGATCAAGGGTGATTCACATAGGCATGTTAAATTAAGACTGCATACATTACATTGTTGATGACAGAATTTTTGTATGACCTTTGATAACTTACAGTTTAGATATAATGACCTAGTCTACAAGCAAAAGAGGTAAAATTACAAGTTTTCTTTGAAAACAGCTAAGTCTAGAAAAATAACATATTTGTGGGATATTATCATTAATTCTTATTGCCATTTTTAACCTCAGAGAGTATTAGGAACAAATAACTGATTAATATGAGTTTTAAATACTTGTTTTAAGTCATACTTCCAGTCAGAAGTTTTCCTGTGTCCCAGCCAGCAGGCAGTCAGGACAAATCTCTCCCACTCACATTCCCCAAGTAAGCACACAGAGGCTTATATTAATCATAACTACTTGGACATTAGCTCAGGCTTATTACTGGCTAGCTCTGACATTTAAATTAACCCATAATTCTTATGTATGTTTAGTCACATGGCTTGGTATCTTTTCTCAGTTTTGCCTTGTCATCTTGCTTCCTCTGTGTCTGGCTGGTGACTGTTGACTCTGTCCTGACTCTTCCCAGAATTCTACTCCTCGTCTGCTTGCCCACCTATACTTCCTAACTGACTACTGGCCAATCAGCATTTTATTTATCATCTAATCAGAGCAACACATATTCACAGTATACAGAATGTCATCCCACAGCACTTCCCCTTTTCTGTCTAATCAAAAAGGAAGGTTTTAATTTTAACATAGTAAAATTATATATAACAAAACAGTTATCAAGTAAGAATTACAGTTATAACATTTAGTCTATTTGTATTTGGCAAAATTAAAGAAAATATTCTATCTATTCTATATTTGTGAGTCTAAAGTTTCATATCTAATTTATCTTTTATCATAACCAAGGAAAATTATAACTATAACTATTTAGTCTTCAACTACATCAGAGACCTCAGAAGGATATAATATTACCTAAGTAAACAAGAAATGCATTGTAAGCAACTTCTAAAATTCTGGAAATGACAGAGACAGCTGGCTACCTGGACAGTCACCCAAAGTTCTTCTGCAACATTGGAACATCCATCTTTAGCCTATAGGCCTAGTCGCTCAGTCACTTTTCCCCCCCTGTGTCCTGTAGAATATCTGGCAGTTTCTTCTGCAAAGCAGGAACCTGAAGGACCATCTTATCTTGCAAAATTTAGTGGTCACCTTTCTATGGGTCCTGCATGTCCAGTTTATACAATATACTATCAATCAGTTGATGCAAGGGCACTTTTTTGTGCAGTGGCTAACTTTGGGCACAAAGAAAGCAAACTCCATAATGAGTTTATTTAATGCCTATCATTCTCCTTAAAGTAATTGGTGCTGCCAGGAGCAGATGTGTTTCATTGTCCAGAAAGTCTAAGTTTTTAAAACATTTTAAATGCCACATTCTGTAGGTCTTCAAAGTGTTTAAAGATTACCTACCTAATTGAATTATATTTATGTGTATCTAGAAAACTTAATTAGCATAATTATAAGTGTGATTATCATAGATGACTAATTATTAATCGGTATTTCTTAATTATGCATTACAATTTTAAATGAGTCACTTAAACATACCTCAAACAAGAGTAGAAATATACATACAGTATAACAAAATTAACTTTAAATTTGTAATAAATTAAAATCTATAACAATGTAAAATAATTTAAACAAGTTGCTCTTTAAAAGTAGATTCAATAATTTACCCTTTATAGTCTATCTCCCTTTTTTCTTTTAGAAAGATATTGACTATGGCCAATAACAATTTGTAACCAATCTCTAACAAAGACAAATATCCATAATGTATTTTGGGGAAGTGTGAGTGTAGTGTTCTAGGCTACTTCCTGCTGATAGGGGGTGCTGGTAGTCTTACGGGGATCCTGAGAAAATTCAAGATAATGTTCAAGACCTAGGAAGACCGACTATAACCTTTGTTGGTAGGTACCATCTGTCAAGGTTCAGGATGTCTCGCTTGATCAAATCTGATCAATCTTAACCTGGAACAAATCCATAGGTTCTCATCTTCTGTGGAAACAAAAGCAGAACCACTTTTTCCAAGTAAAATATCCTGAAACATAAACTTTGAAGTCCAGATACCTTTAAATATATATATTTAACTAAGCAGACATTATAATCAAATGTCTTTCTGAAGTTAAAAATCCCAAAGACAATATAATCCAGACTCTCTGTGTAATTCCCATCTTTATATGGCTTTTTATATTACTTTTTCTTTAAGAACTTTATTTTTTAAAACTTTCTATTTCTTTATATAACTGTCTATAGTCCTTTTCCTCTCCCTTCCAAGCCTACATTCATTTTTACACACACTATAAACTGTTTAGGGTTTATCCCATCTGAATCTGTCTTATTGTGAATCTGTTGCTTTAAACTGCAGCATAACTAGGATTAAAATGGCAGCTTTGGCTGCTGGCTCTGACCACCACAGCTTTCCAGCATGGTGGAAGTATGCCTGGGAAGCATTCTGGGAAGCAGTATGTTTATGTCTCTAAGAAGCAGCATGTTGCCCAGAAACATTTCTGTTTTGTTTTGTTTGTTTGTTTGTACTAGCAAAAGCTAAATGCACTACACAGCATACTGTGAGGCTTGGAAAAGTCTCTGTGTACCACAGCAGGAATCTGCCATGCTGGAGGTCAAGCCCACATTCCACTGCGAACTCGACATACTGTAGCTCACATTTTGCCTGAAAGACACAACTAAGAGGCTGTTTAGAGGTCTGGTTTAGAGTCTTATTTATTTATTTATTTATTTATTTATTTATTTATTTATTTTAAGCTTTTTCAGGTTTCAGGTAGAAACTCTTGTTCTACCTTGGGCAGCGAAATGTAGCCAGAAGTTGTCATGTGTCCTGGCCAGCAGGCAGATCGGGACAAATCTCTTCCACTTGCATCCCCCAAATAAACACACAGAAGCTTATGTTAATTATAACTGCTTGGCCATTAGCTCAGGCTTATTACTGACTAGCTCTTACATTCATAATTCTTATTTATGTTTAGCCATGTGGGTTGGTACCTTTTCTCAGTTCTGCCTTCACATCTTGCTTCCTCTATGTTTGGCTGGTGATTCCTGACTCAACCTTCCTCTTCCCAGATTTTTCCTCATCTGCTTATCCCACTTATACTTCCTGCCAGGCTAATGGCCAATCAGCATTTTATTTATCATCCAATAAGAGCAACCCATATTCACAGCATACAAAACATCCCACAGCACATATCCTCCTGGTGAAACCATAGAGTGATTTATGACAATATTACACTAAAAACTTGTGTGTCATTTAAAGAGTGGGTTAGTTTTACATGACAAGTCAATTAAATCCCCAATGTGTGACTAGTTTCCAAAATGTTTAGTTTATGTCTAGTAAAAGCCAACTTAGAAAACTTGGGTTTGGAAGATTTTTTTTCTTTATTATTATGTGTTTTAAATTTTATACATCAGCCATGGGTTCCCCTGTCCTCCCCCCACTGACTCCCACCCCCACCTTCCCCCTAACCCCTCCCCACCATTCCCATGTCTTCCAGGATCAAGGCACCCCTGGGGATTCATTTAAACCTGGTGGATTCAGTACAGGCAGGTCCTGTCACCTCCTTACAGACTGAGCAAAGTGTCCCTGTGTAAGCCCAAGGTTTCAAACAGCCAGCTCATGCACTAAGGACAGACCCTGGTCCCACAGACTGGGTGCCTCCCAAACAGATTGAGCTATTCAATTGTCTCACTTATCCAGAGGGCCTGATCTAGCTGGGGGCTCCACAGCCTTTGGTTCATAATTCATGTGCTTCCATTCATTTGGCTATTTGTCCCTGTGCTTTTTGCAATCTTGGATTCAATAATTCATGCTCTTGCAGACCCTCCTCTTTCTCGACAGTTGGACACCTGGAGCTCCACCTGGGTCCTGGCTGAGGATCTCTGCATGCTCTTCCATCAGTTACTGGACAAGAGTTCTAACACGACTGTTAAGGTGTTTAGTCATCTGATCACTAGACTAGGTCAGATCAGGCTTTTTCTTGACCATTGCCAGCAGACTACAGAGGATATATCATTGGGGATTTCTGGGGACCTCTCAAGCACTCTGCCTATTCCTGTTCTCATGTGGTCTTCATTTATTATGGTCTGTTATTCCTCATTCTCCCTTTCTGTTCTTGATCCAGCTGGGATCTCCTGCTCCCCTAAGCTTTCTTTCCCTCAAATCTTGCCCTTCATTGCTCCTACTGTCATCCAGGTTGTTCATGTAGATCTCATCCATTTCTCTGTCATTGGGTGATCCTTGGGTCTTTCCTAGGGTCCCGTTTTCTAGGTAGCCTCCCTGGAGTTGTGTAGCAGTCTAGTCATCTTTGTTTTACATCTAGTATCCTACTATGAGTGAGTACATACCATGTTTGTCCTTCTGAGTCTGGGTTACCTCACTCAGGATGATTTTTTCTAGACCCATTCATTTGCCTGCAAACCTCATGATGTCATTGTTTTTCTCTGCTGAGTAGTACTCCATTGTGTATATGTACCATATTTTCATTATCCATTCTTCAGTTGAAGGGCATCTAGGTTGTTTCCAGGTTCTGGCTATTGCAAACAAAGCTGATACGAACATAGTTGAGCAAATGCCCTTGTGGTATGATTGAGCATTCCTTGGCTGTATGCCCAAGAGTGCTACAGCTGGGTCTTGGGGGAGATGGATTCCCAATTTTCTAAGGAAGCGCCATATTGATTTCCAAAGTGGCTCTACAAGGTTGCATTCCCACCAGCAGTGGAGGAGAGTTCCCCTTGCTCCACGTCCTCTCCAGCATAAGCTGTCTTCTGTGCTTTTGATATTAGCCATTCTGACAGGTGTAAGGTGGTATTTCAGAGTCGTTTTGATTTGCATTTCCCAGATAATTAGGGATGTTGAGCAACTCCTTAAATGTCTTTCAGCCATTTGAACTTCCTCTGTGGAGAATTCTCTGTTTAGTTCTATAGCCCATTTCTTAATTGGACTGTTGGGCATTTTGATGTCTAATTTCTTGAGTTCTTTATATATTCTGGATATGAGCCCTCTGTCAGATGTGGGGTTGGTGAAGACCTTTTCCCATTCTGTAGGCTGTCACTTTGTCTTGTTGACCATGTCCTTTGCTTTACAAAAGCTTCTCAGTTTCAACAGGTCCCATTAATTGATTGTTTCTCTCAGTGTCTGTGCTACTGGTGTTATATTTAGAAAGTGATCTCCAGTGTCAACGCATTCAAGAGTACTTCCTACTTTCTCTACTATCAGGTTCAGAGTAGCTGGATTTATGTTGAGGTCATTGATCCACGTGGATTTAAGTTTTGTGCACAGTGAAAGATATGTATCTATTTGCAGCCGTCTACACATTGACCTCCAGTTATGCCAGCACCATTTGTTGAAGATGCTTTCTTTTTTCCATTGTACATTTTTGGCTTCTTTGTCAAAAATTATATGTTCACAGGTGTGTGGGGTAATGTCAGGGTCTTCAATCAATTCCATTGGTCCACATGTCTGTTTTTATGCCAGTACCAAGCTGTTTTTATTACAATAGCTCTATAGTAGAGCTTGAGGTCAGGCATAGTGATGCCTTCAGAGGTTGATTTATTGTATAGGATTCTTTTGGCTATCCTGGGTTTTTTGTTTTTCCAAATGAAGTTGAGAATTATTTTTTCCAGATCTGTGAAGAATTGTATTGGTAATTTGATGGGAATTGTGTTGAATCTGTAGATTGCTTTTGGTAAGATCGCCATTTTTACTATGTTAATCCTGCCTATCCATGAGCATGGGAGATCTTTCCATTTCCTGAACATCTTCTTCAATTTCTTTTTTCAGGGACTTAAAGTTCTTGTCATATAGGTCCTTCACATGCTTAGTTAGAGTAACCTCAAGGTATTTTATATCATTTGTGGCTATTGTAAAGGGTGATGTATCTCTAATTTCCTTCTCAGCCTGTTTGTCTACTATATATAGAAGGGCTACTGATTTTTTTTTTTTAGTTGATCTTGTATCCTGCAATGTTACTGAAGGTTTTTATTAGCTGTATCAGTTCCTTGGTTGAATTTTTAGGGTCACTCATGTATACTAACATGTCATCTGCAAATAGGGAGAGCTTGACTTCTTCCTTTCCAATTTGTATCACCTTAATCTCTTTATGTTGTCTTATAGCTCTGGCTAGAACTTCAAGTACCATATTGAATAAGTAGGGGGAGAGGGGACAGCCTTGCCTTGCTCCTGATTTTAGTGGTATTGCTTTGAGTTTCTCTCCATTTAATTTGATGTTGGCTGTTGGCTTGTTGTAGATTGCCTTTATTATGTTTAGGTATGTTCCCTGTATTCCTGATTGCTCCAAGACCTTTATCATGAAGGGGTGTTGGATTTTGTCAAATGCCTTTTCTGCATCTAGTGAGATGATCATGTGGTTTTTTTCTTTGAGTTTTTTTATATGGTGTATTACATTGACGGACTTACTTATGTTGAACCACCCTTGCATCCCTGGGATGAAGCCTACTTAATCATGGTGGATAATTGTTTTGATGTGTTCTTGGAGTCTGTTTGCCAGAATTTTATTGAGTATTTTTGCATCAATGTTCATGAGGGAGATCGGTCTGTAATTCTCTTTCTTTGTTGCATCTTTGTTTGGTTTAGGAATCATGGTAATTGTAGTCTCATAGAAGGGGTTTGCAATATACCTTCTGCTTCTATTGTGTGGAACAATTTAAAGAGTATTGGTATTAAGTCTTCTTTGAAGATCTGGTAGAATTCTGCAGTGAAACCATCAGGTCCAGGGCTTTTTTTGGTTGGGAGACTTTTAATGACTGATTCTATTTCCTTAGGGGTTATTGGACTATTTAAATGGTTTATCTGGTCTTGATTTAACTTAGGTATGTGGTACCTATCCAGAAAATTATCCAATTCTTTTAGATTTTCCAGTTTTGTGGAGTAGAGGTTTTTGAAGTATGACCTGATGTTTCTCTGGATTTCCTCATTGTCTGTTCTTATGTCCCCCTTTTTGTTTCTGATTTTGTTAATTTGGATGCTCTCTCTCTGTCTTTTGGTTAGTTTGGATAAGGGCTTGTCTATCTTGTTGATCTTCTCAAAGAACCAGCTCTTTGTCAATAATCCTTTTATTGTTCTCTTTATTTCTATTGTATTGATTTCAGCTCTCAATTTGATAATTTCCTGGCGTCTGTTCCTCCTGGGAGACTTTGCTTCTTCCTGTTCAAGGGCTTTCAGGTATGCTGTCAAGTCACTAGCATGAGATTTCTCCAGCTTCTTTATGTGGGCATTCAGTTGTATGAATTTCCCTCTTAGCACTGCTTTCATAGTATCCCATAAGTTTGAGTATGTGGTGTATTCATTTTCATTGATCTCTAGGAAGTCTTTAATTTCTTTCTTTATTTCTTCCTTAACCCATTGGTCATTCAGTTGAGCATTATTCAGTTTCCATGAGATTGTAGGATTTCTGTAGTTTTTTCTGTTGTTGAAATCTAACTTTAAACCCTGTTGGTCTGATAGAACACAGGAGGTTATTCCAATTGTTTTGTATCTGTTGAGATTTGCTTTGTGGCCAAGTATGTGGTCAATTTTAGAGAAGGTTCCATGGGGTGCTGAGAAGAAGGTATATTCTTTTTTGTTTGGATGGAATGTTCTGTAGATATTGATTAAGTCCATTTGAGCCATAACATCAGTTAAGTCCATTATGTCTCTGTTAAGTTTCAATTTGACTGATCTGTCCAGAGGTGAAAGTGGGGTGTTGAAGTCTCCCACTATTAAAGTGTGGGGTTTTATATGTGATTTAAGCTTTAGTAATGTTTCTTTTACATATGTGGGTGCCCTCGTGTTTGGGGCAGAAATGTTCAGAATTGAAACTTCATCTTGGTGGATCTTTCCTGAGATGAGTATGTAATGTCCTTCATCATCTCTTTTGATTGATTTTAGTTTGAAGTCTATTTTGCTAGATATTAGGATGGCTACACCAGCTTGCTTCTTAAGACCATTTGATTGGAAAGTCTTTTCCCAGCCTTTTATTCTTAGGAGGCATCTGTCTTTGAATTTGAGGTGTGTTTCTTGTATGCAGCAGAAAGATGGGTCCTGTTTTCATATCCATTCTGTTAGTCTGTGTCTTTTTATAGGTGAATTAAGTCCATTGATATTAAGGGATATTAATGACCAGTGATTGTTTGTTCCTGTTGTTATTTTTATTTTTTTGGTGGTTGTGTGTTTGTACTTCTCTTCTTTGGGGTTTACTGCTGTGGTGCTATCTATTTCCTGTGTTTTCATGGGTGTATCTGCCTTCCTTAGGTTGGAATTTTCCTTCTAGTGCTTTCTGTAGGGCTGGGTTTGTCGATAAGTATTGTTTAAATCTGGTTTTGTCTTGGAATGTCTTATTCACTCCATCTGTGATGATTGAAAGTTTTGCTGGGTACATTAGTCTAGGCTGGCATTCATGGTCTCTTAGTGTCTGCATTATATCTGTCCAGGTCCTTCTGGCTTTCAAAGACTCCATTGAGTAATCGGGTGGTATTCTGATGGGTTTGCCTTTATAAGTCACTTGGCCTTTTTCCTTTGCTGCCCTTAATATTCTTTCTTTATTCTGTACGTTTAGTTGTTTAATTATTATGTGGCGAGGGGACTTTTTTGGGGGGTCTACTCTGTTTGGTGTTCTATAGGCTTCTTGTATCTTCATAGGTATTTCCTTCTTTAAGTTGGGAAAGTTTTCTTCTATGATCTTGTTAAATATATTTTCTGTGCCTTTGAGTTGGTATTCTTCTCCTTCCTCTATCCTTATTATTTTTAGGTTTGGTCTTTTCATGGTGTCCCAAATTTCTTGGACATTTTGGGTCATGACTTTGTTGGTTTTAGTGTTTTCTTTGAGTGATGAATGTGTTTCTTCTACCGTATCTTCAACACCAGAGATCCTCTGTTCCATCTCTTGCATTCTGTTTGTTATACTTGTATCTGAAGTTCCTGTTTGTTTACTCAGATTTTCTATTTCCAACATTCCTTTTGCTAGTGTCTTCTTCATTTTTTCTATTTCCCTCTTCAGGTCTTGGATTGTCTCCCTTGCTTTTTCATGATTTTCATTCAAGGATTTATTGTTTTCTTCTGCTTTAATTGTCCTTTCCTCTAGTTTTTTATAGCATTCTTCCCATTTTTTTGTTTGTCTGTTCCTCTACTTTATTTTTGATTTCTTCTATATAAGGCTCTAGCCTCTTCATGATGTTACTTACAAGGTTGTTTTCTTCTTCTTCTTCCATTCCATGATGTTCAGGTCTAGCTGTTGGAGAAGGGCTAGGTTCTGGTGATGCTGTACTGCTCTTTATTTTGTTATATGTACTTCTGCCTTGACGTCTGCCCATCTCCTGTTGTGTTTGTTCTTGGTCTTATCAGTGTACTTGGTCCATAGAGAGTTGACAGATTTAGGGAGCCTCTCTCTGGTCCAGATGGAAGCTCTGGGCCAGATGGGAGCGCTGGTTCAGATGAGAGTGCTGTCTGGAAAGGAGCTGGGGGCCTGGACTCTGAGTCTCAGGAAGTGGCTGCTGTCTTGGGCAAATGGGTTTGGGGGCAGGGTGTGGAGACTGCAGTGTCTGCCTGCAGTCTTGGAAAAGGGGAGCCTTCCCGCAGGGCCTGCCAATTGGCAGGCAACTGGGGCCAAATTGGTCAGGTCCTCCCAGAATGGCCTGTGTCCAGCGGTGGGACCCAGGCGCAGTTGCCTCTCTGACTATAACCCAGGCACTCACCTCTGGTCCAGATGGGAGTTCCGGGGCGGACAGAAGCTCGGGTTTGGAAGATTTTATGAACAAAACGAGGCTTACTGCCCTGTGACTATCACCAGTGACCAAGAACTGGATGCTTTGTCTCCTGAGTTCTGGTCTCTGCATTCATTGTACTAAAGAGTCTATCATGTAAATGGCTCCAATGTTTACTTACAGTGGAAGAATTTGTTTGTTGTGGAATATTCATTTAAGACATATATTTGTTATACTGTGGAGTATTTGCAAAGATGTGTTACATTCTTTTCTGTTGCATTTGTTTAACTCTGTAAAGTTGTGTTACTTTACCTGTGTAAAATACCTGATTGTTCTAATACAGAGCTGAACAGCCAATAGCTAGTTAGGATAGAGAAATAGGTGGGACTGGAGGGCAGAGATAATAAATAGGAGGAGAAATATAGGGAAGAGAATGAGGAATGATAAAAGGAGGAGAAAGGGGTACCAGGGACCAGACACCCAGCCACACAGTAAGCCACAGAGTAAGATAGAATAAAGAAAGGTAAAAAAGCCCAGAGGCAAAACATAGTTAAAGAGAAATGGGATAATTTAAGTTAGAAAAGCTGGCTAGGAACAAGCCAAGCTAAGGCCAGGCATCCATAAGTAAGAGTAAGTCTCCATGAATATATTGGGAGCTGGGTGGTGGGTGCCCAAAGAATAAAAAAAAAAAAAAAAAAAAAAGCAAAAAAAACCCTACACTTGTTAATTCCAAAGAACCTAAGCCCTTTGAACCTGTGTGTGAAGTTGCTTTCTGAGTAAATACAGTTGGTTCTTTTTTATTAGATGGTATTTTTATTCTCTTAAAGTTGCCACTTTTAAGAAGTGCTTCTTGTAAGCCTATTATACTAACATTGTGTGACCAGTGACTTCAGAGTGCATATTCCCATGAAGAACAGTTAAAATAGGAGTTTTTGAGAAACTATAGCTAAGTGGTAGAATGCTTGCTTCGAATGTGTAAGGCCCTGGATTTGATCCCTAGCCTTGCCAAAACAGAATGAAACAAAAACACCAAAGAAAGAAAAAGTCTGATTTCTTTATATCTCAGTTTATGGATTGCAGTGATAATGCTAAACATGGTCTTACCTGCCTATTTCTAACACAGCTCTAATTAAAGCAGTTTATCCAGTTCATTGTGGGTGCATACCTCAGATGCTGGGATATGGCAGTGAAACATGCAAGAAGCATGACTCACAGAGAGCTTCCATTTGGTGAGGGTCTGGGAGTGGGCAGAGAAGCAACACACAAGGAGATACCAGCTCGTGAGAAGTACCAGAGTAAAAGCAAAACAAACAAACAAACAAACAACAACAACAAAAAACCAAACCAAGCCAAACAAACAAACAAAAAACCTGGCAGATAAACTAGATTGTGTACTCACACTCAGAAGAGTTCTCTTTAAGGAGATTATACCTAAGCTGAAATGCATGCATATACATATCTAGGATAACAGCATTGCAGACAGATCTTGTCTGATGCAAAGGAACCTAAAATGGAGAGAAGCATTCCTTGCCCATGGAAGAGAAAGAAGCCGTCATGAAAATGGTTATTGCAGATGGAGTTGGAGAGAGACGCACACAGAGATCTTACAGGCAATGGGGAAGAAGCAGGCATTTTTTTCCAATTCAAAATAGGAGCTCTATAAAGTGTTTTAAACACAAGAACAATACAATCTGTTTTATAAATAAAAACTATCACTCTTCTGTTCTCTAAAGAATGGATTACAGAGGAGAGAGGCAGAAGGCCAAAGCTGTCTAGAAAGGAGATGGCAGGGCTGAGACCATGTGGTCAGACAGGAGATTCTAAGCAACATGAATGTACTTTCAAAGAAAATTGGGAGGTTGAGACAGTCAAGGCACAGAGGATGCACAAAGATCCTCTAACTTCGAACAAGGGTTGGCTTGCTATGTTATTTCCAGTGCCACATTTACTGTCGTTAGAATTCACTGCATGGAGGAAATGGTTCACTAGACCAGTGTCTTTCTGGAACAGCCATTGAATGTTCTTCAGCTTGCATTTTCTCAGCCCTCTGGGAAATGAGAAAACGTATAAATCATCTCCACTCTGAGCAGTTAGGGATTTTTGTTGTTGTTGTTGTTATTTTCAAGACAGAGTTTCTTTGTGTAGCCCTGGCTGTCCTGGAACTCACTCTGTAGACCAGACTTCCCTCAAACTCAGAGATCCACCTACCTCTGTCTCCCAAGGACTGGGATCAAAGGTGTTCGATACCACCACCTGACTTAGGAATGTTTTTATAAAATGAGTGAAGTATGGTTTGTCTTTGAGCCTGTTAAGGATGAGGCAGCACTAAGTTTGTTACCTGGGCTGGGCACAGATGGCACAGTAGACAGATAGATAAATAAATGCACCCAGTGCCAACTTTCATTTATCTCTGTTCCACAGATACATTATTTATGCTCCTTAAAAGGCATCCCATTTGTTATTTTGTCATTTAGAAGAGCTTTGTTTTGGAATTGTTTTCATCTTTTTATATATTAGAGTTGTTTGATAATGGAATAGTTTAAGGATATTAATTAGTGTCAGTACTAGCATGTGGATAACTGTACTTACATTTCATTTTAGTTTTTCCAGCACTGTCAAAACAATACCAGAAAAGCTTAATTAAACTATAAAACTCCCGTTTTCTCAGTTCTGGAGACTGCAATGCCTGATGCAGGTAATAGATCTGGTTTCTCTGAAGCCTTTCTCTTAGACTTGCAGAGTGTACTGAGGTTTGCATGAGAGATACTGGCTCATATATTTACACACTTAGTTTTCAGGAACTGTTTTAGAAGGATTAGACAGTGTGGCCTTGTTGGAAAAGGTGTGTCACTGGGTGGGGGTTGGCTTCCTACTTGTAGATAAGATGTAAGCTTGCGGTGCTATGCATGTTTACCTGCCACTATGCTCCCTGCCATGATGGTCATGGACCAACCCTTGAAACCATAAGCAAGCCCCCAATTAAAAATTTGATTTTTATTTTAAAATAATTTTTTCTGTATGTTGTCTTGGTCATGATGTCTCTTCATAGCAACAGGAAAGTAACCAAGACACCTGGTCTTCTTGTTGTGTCCCAGTTGGCCTTCCATTTAGGTGTGTACATTGCTGGTGGCTCTCTGGTGCTAAATTTCTTCTTTAAGAATACAGTGAGACATGATCAGAGTCCACTATAATAGCCTCATTGTAACATAATTTCTTTAATTGTTCCATGTCCAAATATAATCACATTCTGAAGTGGAGAGGGGATAATAGGTTTTCAGTATGATGGTCAATATGATTGGGAGTCAATTTAGCTTATAATAAATCTTCATCTTAGAAATGTTGGTTTATTAAGAGAAAGAAAACAGATACTACATTTTCTTTATTATTATTTTTTTCTTTTTGGTTTTTCGAGACAGGGTTTCTCTGTGTAGCTTTGTACCTTTCCTGGATCTCGCTCTGTAGACCAGGCTGGCCTCGAACTCACAGTGATTCACCTGCCTCTGCCTCCCAAGTGCTGGGATTAAAGGAGTGTGCCACCACTGCTTGGCCAGATACTACATTTTCATGGTGACAATATACCAGGGTGACATAATTATATATTTGCTCTCTGACTTCAGTTCCTGGCACAGAAGCTGTGAACCCCCAAGTGCTATGACAGGAAGGGCATGGTCTGTAATTCATAACTCATCCCTTTCAACTATACCTGGGTTTATACCAATGAGTCCTGCAGGGTGGAGACTGCCTGTAGGGGACACAAGCATGAAATCAATGTATGAAACTCATCGCTGTCCCCTAAGTCTACTGGGAGCTGAGAAGAGGAAGTGAGAGTAGAGTAGATGAAATCACCAAAGGCATTGCCATGGAATCGTGTTGCAAACCTTAAATAATGGCAGCTAGAGAACTTCCTGGTTCGTCAATCTGTACATGGAATGCTGACTAGGAGAGCAGTCCACTTATGGAAGGCAGGGGTGTTCTATGCTCTGTCACCACACAGGGGACATGCCCTTTCTCTATACATATGCACATCTTCCATTTGTTCAACTTGCATCAACATAGTAAACTGATAATAATAAGTAAAGCTTTTCCTCTCATTCTGTGAGTAGTTACTGCAAGTTACCAAGCCTGAGAAGTGGATCTTAGGAGCCCTGGTTTATAGCCAAGTTTGCATCAGTGTAAGGAACCTGGGGAATTCACAACATCCATTTGTTGAAAAGAGAGGTAGATTTGTAGGGCCCAATGCAAACTCTAATACCTGGTTTGCTTTCCCGGAGAATTAATAGATGATTTGATGTGGAAAAGCCAAACTTGATATCTGAAATTTTATAGATGTCTGGCTGCAATGTACATAATAGCTCACAGTAGAGCACCAACCTAATTTGTGAGAACCCTTGGGTAATATTGCTAATATAGTCAAAGGAAATGAAGTAAAATTATGAAAATAAAAATATTTTTCTCTTGGTTAGTCATTAACACACACACACACACACACACACACACACACACACACACACACACAGTTTGACAATAATTCCAGAGCATCATCAGGCTGATTTAGGAAAGCTTTAAGGATTGATCTCATAACAGCACACCATTGCCTTTCCTAATAAGATTATTTTGAATATATTTAGAATAATAGTGAATATAAGTAATTGGCACAGTGCCTGACACATAATGACTCAACAAATGTTAGGTGACTTCCCCCAACACTGCAATCTTTAGAGACAATGATGTTTCTGTAGCCCCTGGCTGCCTCTCCTGGGATTTTCTGGAATGCCAGCAGGGAATACACTTATTTAGAAGATTGGCCATAATGGTTATTTCTCTTGACTCAGTGTCAAATCCTGTTCACTGTTTCAGGATCTGCCTCTGTGTACTTATGAATTCATAAGAGCAAGATAATGAAAATGCTTTAAAATTTAAAAATAGTTTTCACAATTCTAATGCTTAGCAACTAGCATTAAAAAGGGAAAGGAAATCACAGTGGCATTCTTTTTCCTTTAACCTCCTTTGTTCCTGTCACCATTTCTATCTTGAGTGTTTCAGATTAACAGTCCTCAAACAAATATGAATTAACCAAGGCTTCTACCACGAACAGTGTTTGCCTATTTATCCTGATGAGGTCACATGAAATGGCTATGGTGGAAGGAACATTGACTCCTGGAAAGATGCACACAATAATGACAAATGAAACCAGGGAGGCATTGCTGTTGGCTGCGCCACAGATATTTCTCTAAAGGCTGTGTCACAATGTTTAATAGTAATAAAAACTGAGCTTAGGTTATGAAGTTGGAAAATGTTCCGGCAGTACAGGATCCTCCCAGAGGCACGGCTGTTAGCTTCAGTTTTGAGTCAATGGTCAGTCAATGCCCCTCTATGGAAACTGAGGAGATGGACCTCAAGCGACCAGAAAATGCCACTTTCTGGAAGGCAACTAGTACAAGTGTTCAGCTCTCTGCATCCCACACCTGAGACTTGACTAATTAGCATACTAAATGTCAGAAGTGGTTTTTATCTGGGGAAATTCATGGTTTATTTATAGGCATGATGAATGTTCAAAATGGGCCGTCATTGGTGACTGTAAATGTATTCACAATCTGCTTAGGCATTTTAGAAACTTTCTGTCTGTATTTAGATCCAGTGAGGTACAAAGCCTGTGTAGCACAAGGATGCTCCAGTCTGGACTCCTCAACAATCCTGTGTTTCTTTGCCGGTTATGGGTTTATTAGCTGTTCACAGGAGAGGATGGAGCAGAGGACCTTGGCTTTGCCCATCTTCAGCAAACATCTATGCAGGACACCTAAAGTAAATACAGCAAGTGGCAAGAGCTGTTGTGAGCTTGGTTTCTAACACTTGGTAGCTAAGTATGTACTCTTATGTAGCTTGCTGTTGTTTTAAGACAGCAGTTAGCTTTTTAGAGCAAAGCCAACCCTCTCCCACCCAAGGGCTTTCAAGGTCTCCCAGAGTTCAAGAGTTATGTCTAATTCAAGGGACTTAGTTAGGTCAGTCATGGCAACATCTTAGGGTATTCTTTCCTTTGATTTCCATCTTCATTTTCTATGGGAATGTTAAGATGAGTCATAGACAAAAAAAAAAAAAAGTGAATCTTATTCATCATACAGGGCCAAACAAGCCTTAACAATATTTGTGTAATTAATGATAAATTTTTAAATTAAGTTGTTTACATGATTTATTAGTTTTCTGCTAATATTCTATCTCATATTTTTATAGCACAGAAGAAAAACTACAAAAAGCATGTTTAAAAATGTTACTAAGTTATAAGAGTATTTCCTCACAGAGAGAAAATCGGGGACCAGAGCTTTAGCCTTAGTTAAATTTCAAAATCCATTTTGTCTGGAATACCGGGTTTGGCAAAACACAAAATACTTTTGACAAATCTCCTCACTCCCATTATTTAAAGCCACATATTCTATGAATGGAATTTAATACACATGTTTCACATTTATTTGTTTGTTTGTTTGTTTTCTAATATATATTTTACTAGTAGATTTTCTGGGCTGAAGGAGCCAAGACTGAATGTTATCCCTTTGTATACAGCTACAGGATTGGTTAAAATTAATCAGTACCTTTCCCAAGTAAGATAGAATAGAATTTACCCAGAGGAAATGGATTTTAATTGAAACAGGAGAAACAGAGGTTGAATGTATTTATCACCAGTGAGACTTATTAGACTTGGAATATAGAGAAGGCTAAAGAATGAAGCAAATATTCATTAGGCAAACAAGTTCAGAGCTGGGCAAGAATTTTTCAAATTGACCCCTTATTTGGGCTCAGTTTCTGCTTCTGCAGGATTTAAGAGTGTCTGTTGGCTGTCCAATCCCAAGGCATCCATATAGAGTAGTACTGTTCTGTTCACTCTGTTATCATGGCCCTATGCTTCAGTGTTTGTTTGTTTGTTTGTTTTTTCCTAAACAAACTGCCTGTAATGACTCAGATTTTTATCAGTGCAACATGGCATTTGCTGCCTTTTATCACTGTAAAATGTCGAGGATTACCACAATGTTTGGCAAAAGCTGCAGGAATTTCATGAGTCAACCTAGGCAAGCTGATTGGTTCAGTTTATTATTTACAATCTAGGTAATGCCAGTTAGTGACATGAGGTGAACTGATTCATAAAAAAATAAAATAAAAAAAAAGAAAGGAAGAAAAAACCTTTAAAGGGATTCCATATAAAATATGGATTGCTGCCTTGAAAACTGACATTTAAAAATATGAAAATAAGTTTGTTTTGTTTCACTTATACTTGAAGCTATGGTAATATATACAGAAAGATACCACTGTATGACAAAGAGTGACAAATTAGTTCAGCTTTTCTGGAGTAATATTTTTTCATGTAAATCCTTACTTTACATTCGAGGTTTGTGTAAATCCAGAGGAAAGGCACTATGTAGGTGGAGCAGGCCAGAGGCTTCCTCAGCCTGGTGACATTCAAGCCTTTTCCTCCCGTGACTTCATTATCTTGGCCCGGGATTATTCAAAACTCTCGTTTCCTGCTGTATCTGTGTGTTGTTGAGAGTTCTGACTCCCAGTGAACATCTCAGAGATCGAGGACAAGATGGCAGAGACAAGACTAGGTCTCTTGCTAACATGAAAATGGTAAGGCTGCTTTCCACATGGTCCATTCATGAGTGACACATATTTTTTTTTCTTTTATTCTACAATTACTCTCTTCCCTCTCCAGTATTATAATTTGATGCTTCTTTAAGTGGTCACAATAAGGACTCATATTAAGCTGTGGGACATTTCCAGAGGGGAATAAATTAGCTCATTGTCTGTTATGCATTGAAAAAAATCCATTTTCATGGCTAGTCTCAGAGATTCATATTGGTTCATCGGTGTTTACTATAACCCTTTTATTAAAATTTAACGCCATGGATGCACAGACAGACAGGCAGCAGCCTGGAGGGTCTCTGGTGAGAGTTCAAGTGCACAAGGCAGAGTAGAGGTTCCTTCCCACAGGTGTCAGGTCTGACAACCTGAGCCTGCAAGCTTCCTTCAGGGAAGTTAAAATGGCATCTGCCCTTCTCTTGGATCATGAGATCTGGAGAATCTAAATTCACCATCAGGTTCTTGGTACTGGGCTTACCATTTTCTTTTAAAAATTATGGCTTTGAGAAAAGGCTTCTGCAAGTGGACATGGTCTGACTAGCCTGTAGCTGAAAATCTCTCATTTCTGAGGTTGCCACTCTCTGATTTTCTGAAGCACCATAACTAATTACTGCCACAGTAGCCCGGCATCTTTTGCAGGTTGAGGTTGGGGTGCTGGATATTGAAGCGGGGACCTCTTACACCCTATGTGCATATTCTACCACACGGAGCCACTTTTCCAGTCTCAGGATTGGAACTTTAATTCTGGTCTTGTTTCAGGAGAACGAGTTTTCTAAAATAAAATTTTGTAGTTATAGTTTGTCATTCTATTAATCCAGTTGGTGCCTTATCTTTAATCTCTATGGTATTATAATCTGACTAAAGAGAAATGCAAAATATTAAAAGAGCTGTTTATGTCCTGAAAAACCTTTTGTTTTTCAGAAGTATTACACACACACACACACACACACACACACACACACAATTAAATCTTAGGGAATTGTTTGATAGAAACCAAAACTAAGCTGAAATGTCAGACATCATCACTTTAGAATTGTACAATATAGTACAAAACAACTAAGGTAACAAATTTGTTAAAATTTATAAATGATGTAGCAGCCTGTAGCCACCGTATGTGAGAAGGCTTTGAGTACTGAAAAATCGAGGAAATGGGGGCATCATTCAGGCTGCAGCACTGGACCCAGTTAAGAGAGACATTTAGATAGCTAGTAAGGTATTAATGAGCTTGAAGGGCACTGGGGGAGTCCCTGCCTCATGGGCTGGACCCCACCTCCTCTTTCTCTTGTAATACTGGGAAAGGAATCTCTCCTCAGGATTTGAATTAGCACAGCAAATAGTGTAGGTCTCTGGGCCTTGATATGGCCCATCAAGGCAAAGTTACTTTTTCCTGATCAAAATAATAAAATGGAAGCTCTTTCTTCAGCCCTGAGTGAAAACATGGCAGTCTAACCTGCCCCAGTGACTAACACATACTATTGTCTCCTCACTTTAAGAATTAACCCAACTGGATCTGTCAATCACCTGTTTGGGAGTTTATCCCCCCAGGAATACTGGTTCACCTACAGACATGCTAGAACCGGAGAGAAATGATTATTCCCTTAGTGTGATCATGCGTGTTTTGTTCAGAGGTCGTTTGATTGGTGCAGACTTGCAGAGCATCCCTAAAGGGCAGCACTTTGGGGCCTCAGCCTCCTTAGCTGTCTGATGCTCACTTTCCCTTTTTTGTTCTTTCAATACTGGCCAAAGCCTGACCATGCTTTCCCAGACATTCACAACTCTGGCCATTTTCCTGGAGCAACTTCAACTCTCAGCATGATGCTCTTGTTGATACCCACTGCAGATACATGGCTTTCTCTCTTCTTTACCTCCCTTCTCTGGGAAGTTGTCAACATTTACAACATACCCTCACTCTAGCATTTCCCTCAAACCCTAATGAAATTGTTCTTATTGACCTCAAGCTTTATTTTGAATCTGTTTTTAAATCATTTTATTAATGAGACTAAGAACTCCAAAAGTGACCCCAGATAACTTATGGCATGCAATGTGGAGCTCCCTAAATGTCCTTGGTAATAGAGTGAGACCATTGGAGGTGATGATGTGGAGTATCTGGAGGCATCTATGAGTTCAGCAGAGGACTACCACTTACCTCCAGTGGGCTTAGCTCAGGGACTGTGGTACCAAAACAAAACAAACCAGCAGCAACAACTCAATGGCTGTCCAAGCTTCCCCAGTCGTTGGCTCTTCTGTTCTTATCTCATAAATTTAAAGAATGAAATTCACTGGCCACAGAGGGAGAGTTTTAGGAATGAAGAATTTTATTTTAGGGAGTTTGAGAGAAAGAAACATTTTGAACTGGTAATGGGGAAGGGGATGCTCTGGTTAATTCAGTTGCCCCAATGCACATATGAAAGTGCATTTCTTGTCTTGTCTTCAGCAAGTTCTGAAGACATCTCCATGTCCCAGGTGTGCCTGCTTTTCATGTTGACCAAGTGTAAACACCGATAAATGTTTCTGAAATCAACTAGTTATGGAGACAAATGCTTGTTACTCAGGAACAATTAGTGACTAAATTAATAAGAGATGCAAAATGGAAGTTTTAATTCCAATGTAACATCTTAAAAGTAATTGTATAAAGCTACAAAAAGATTTATGAATTTAGCAGGCACAATCTTTAGAAGTAAGTGATGAAAGTAAAGTGTTGTGATTAAAGCAATATCATTGCATTTTTGTTTCTAAAGTGACAGTTGCAATTAACTGCTTTCTAAATATATATCATAATTATGAGTAGAACTTATTTTTATTTCCATGATGTGACATAACATTGAAAATACATATTTCACATTCAATCTCCTGGCAAGAAAAATTGAAAGTATTTCCACTAATTAAAAGGGTATTTTATTGTTTTCACTGATCGATGAAAATTATTATTGTAAGGGCTTGTAGAAACAGTTTTAGGGGAAAGAAATAGCTAAGACTCGCTTGCTGCATGGGGGAAGTTAAGCCCGCAGCTCTTCACAGAGTAAAGATTGGCATACACCAGCATGGGTTCCGATACATGCACAGCTGATGGCCAGATGGTGACAGTTTAGGAAGAAGCAGAGCTGTCAGCACCAGGAACATTCAGGTTCTATCCAGATGTTCTGTGTGGGCTGTGACAGAGGCGAGCTGCCCGTACCAAGATGAGAGAGACTGCTTGTGGCAGAGGAGGGTCTGCCTGGATTAAGAGAAAAACAGGTTAAAAAACAACTCAGAAACAATTTACCTGCATAATGAAGAAATTAATAAATTATTTCATAAAAGTTAACATATTAGCTAACTGCTATAAAATATAGCCACTGCAGCTGGGCGGTGGTGGTGCACACCTGTAATCCCAGCACTGGGGAGGCAGAGGCAGGTGGATCTCTGTGAGTTCGAGACCAGCCTGGTCTACAGAGCTAGTCCAGGACAGGCTCCAAAGCTACAGAGAAACCTGTCTCAAAAAACATATACATATATATAGCCACTGCAACAGGAGGACCTATCCTGCTCACAGATGATGCCATTACCAAAGAGCACTATTTTACCTTTTCCATAGTTCCTAGGGTACACTGCTTTATTCCAGTAGCTGATTAAAGCCATACTGTCCTGACCACATTCACTAATTTCAAGAAGGATGACAGCCAAAATCTCAGACATATTTTCTTATATTTTATAGCTGGGCTCTATGCCAATAAACAACCTAAAGAAATCTGTATGTATCCCATAGAATTCTCTAATCCACATGCCTCTTTAGCTTTGTAGATATACCTGTATCCATAAAGAAAGGGACACTTTCAAAATGCAATACTTTGGAGATGAGGTTCTTCCAATGTACCATATTTCCTGGGACTCTATAATCGAAGTTGCACTTATGTGTCAGAGCCTATGTTTCTCCACAAGAGAGCTCCAGAAATACTATGACTTAATATGCAAACACTACTGCGCTATTCTGTTAGATGAATAACTGCAGTGTATATAAATATTTGAGTTTGGTTCATGGATGGGCTATAAGTAATGCAGTCAGGGTTAAAGGACAATAGGCTAGTTAGGGAATACTTGGACAAGTTGCCTATTTCCATATCTTCGATTATGAAATGGGAGAAATCTCTGAATTCATGTAGTTATCTACAGATATGTCATCCAATGACTGATATACTCAGAAAAGAATGTTTGATAAAGCAATGATACCAGTCATCCCCTGGAGATCAGTTGTTGATCCTAACAGTATATTGTTTTCAATCTTTTATGTTTTTTTTTCTTGAATTAAAATATATTGAGTAATTTTGTTTATGTACTTTTCCAGATGAACTCACGGTAATCTTAAAGAGGACTGCTTTTTAAAGCACTAGTATTATACTGAATTATATATTAATTTGAGGACAAATGATTCCTTTTAATAATTTTAAGTATCTCTATGCAGAAAACGACACTATTTTATTTCTATTTATTTAATTATTCATTAGATAACAGATTTTATTCTTCTATATATATCGTCATATTTAAATTTCACACATTTTTGTTAAAATTTTAATAATTAAAAAATTTAACAACATATTTTCTTATTCTTTAATTAATATATGAAGTAAAAGAAGTGTGCTTTAGTAAGCTCTCTTCCCATCTCACCTCCTCCAACCCCCTGCTACAACTCGCTTTGTGTCCCCAGTCTCTTTTCCTCTTTCATATCCCATATGTTTTTTGTACCCTCCCCCCAGTCTTTACTTATTCATCCCTCTCTTGGTCTCCTTTCCAGCTTTTTGGGGAAGATTACCAGAGAGCACGCAATTTTTATCTTTTCAGGAGGTATACTCAATTCAACATGTGCACACTAGAAAATGTAATTCTTCATATAAATGTAAAGACAGAAGTCACATAATCATCCTAGTCATTTGACAAAGTTCAACATGCCTACATAATAAAAATTCTGGAGACATTAGGACTAGATGGAGCATACCTCCAAATAATGAAGGCCGTATTCTCCACCTTCAATGTCTGGAAGTTCTAGAATGAGGAGATTATGCTCTGTCCATTGTTCCTTTAATATTCAGCCACCAAAGTTCCTGATAAGCTTTGACAGTTACCATGATTTTGTAAGCTGAAGTCTTGTCTCCTCTGTAAGTTCTACAAAATGATAAAATGCTATTCTATTTCTCAGTTCTCCAATGTGACTCAAAGAAGGCAATGACAGGTTGCAATTTTAATTCCATTTAGCTTTATTTTCCCTGAATAATTCCATTTGGCACTTTTCCCTATGCCCACTTTTTTTCTTGTCATTTACAAGAGCTGTGCTTTGGTTTGACCAAAGAGTAGATTAATTGTGCAGTTCTAAAACACAAATACCACATTCCAGGGGAAAAATTGTTTAAAAAAATGGGTCAATATTTAACAGGAATAGATTTAGGAACATCTATGAGTTGTAAGATAGTAGTCATCTGTCAGTATAGAATTATAGCTTGTCTGTGACAGGAACTAAAGAGAGATATTGCTGATATTAAGATGTCAGATGTCTTCCCACAATTCTATTCTGCCTTATCTTTTGAGAAGCTACTAGTGTAGTAATATTAATCATTTTGAAAATTGCCATTTTTAATGAAGAATTTAATTTGAAGCTGATGAATATTTTAAAGCTAGCACAATGTTCATTCTTAAATGATAGACATGATAGAAGACTATTTCTCATAGTTTCAGGCTGGAGTTGAATTCTAGGAGGGACTGGTCATCAGGTCATTAAAGACTGGACATGAAAAATAATGAATGGGTGGGCAAGATCAAGGCCCTGAAACAGGCTGCAAAAATAAGGGCAATGATTAACTGGTAGACAGGATATAAAGATTGTGGTGGTGATTGACTCCAGAGTGGCTGGCTCAGGGCCTTGAACACAGATGCAAGGGACAGTGGCTGATAATGGTCCGTGTAAGCTAGGTCAGGATAAAGTAAGTGCAAAACTCCCTCTCCAAGGGAGCATGGGCGAAGTGCTGCCACCCTTTCCCCTGGGAAATGTTCGAATTTGAGGTTTATTTAAACTCCCATGTATATTCTTGCACCATATATATCTACATATAGCAGACTACATATAAATGGTCTTCTGAGAAGAATATCCCATTTTCTTGGAAGCATCCTGTGTTGGCTAGTTTTATGTCAACTTGACACAGGCTTAAGTCATTCGAGGGAGCCTCAATTATGAAAATACTTCCATAAGATTGGGCTGAAGGCAAGTGTGGAAGGCATTTTCTTAATTAGTGATTGATGGGGGAGGGCCGGCCCAGCCCATTGTGAGTGGTGCCATCTCTGGGCTGGTGGTATTGGTGAAATTATTAAGGCCACAACCCGTAGTTAAAAGGGAGGTTTATTTTGTGGGGTAACATACAAGTGAAGGGATAGGTTCCAGGGTCTGGGAAAGGTGTAGCACAGTCCAGCGGTGTTCTCTGGAGAACTCTGCTAGGTCTACCTTCAGTGTCCTGGGTCCAGGAACCAAGAGAGCTGGCTCATCTGGATCATGGGTCTTTAGGGTCCTCTCTTGTCCCTGTCTTGTAGACGTGATAGTTACCAAAGCCTCAATGGGTGTTGGAACTTCCAGATCAAAGCTGGAATGGCTACCCACTACATGGTGGTCTTGGGTTCTATAAAATGTAGGATGAGCACGCCATGAGAAGCAATCCAGTAGGCAACACTCCTCCATGACCTCTGCATCAGCTCATGTCTCCGATTCCTGCTCTATGTGAGTTCCTACCCTCACTGCTTTTGGTGATGAACTGTTATATCGAACTGTAAGCAAAATAAACCCTTTCCTCCCCAAGTTTCTTTGGTTGTGGTGTTTCGTCACAGCAATAGAAAATCTAAGATACATGCAAGTGAGAGGATAACAAAGAACAGAGAGATAGAAACCTTGTACCTGTTAGGACTGAGGTTGTTGCTGCTCAGCCTGGCTCACTATTTTCTAAAGAGCTGTGTCTTCTCCCACTCTAAACTCTTGACTGCTGTGTAGCAGGAATTTTAGAAGATCTTATTAATAAAATCAAACCTGAGGCCAGTCATTGGGGTGAATTCTGGATGATCAGAGAAGCAAAACAAGCCACAAGTACCTCACCTCACCAGTTCTTCAGCTGATCCTGTTTCCTCAGACTGGAAGCCTCTGTGTCCTCATCCAGAATGAATCTCCGCTGAACTGTGCTGCTCCAAAGCATAAAAGCTTAACCAGCCAAATGCTTCTAGTTTCTGGTTCTTATGCCTTATATACCTTTCTGCTTTCTACCATCACTCCCTGGGACTAAAGGCTTGCTTTCTGGGATTAAAGGCATGAGTCACCATGCTTGGCTGTATCCTTGAACAGATGGATTTCTGCCTCTGGAATGCTAGGATTAAAGGCGTGTGCTACCATTGCCTATCCTCCATGTTTAATATTGTAGCTGTTCTGTCTCTGACCCCAGATAAGTTTATTAGGGTGCACAATATTTTCGGGAACACAATACCACCACACTGCTAGTTTCCTACTGCATCCCAAATGGATTCTTCTTGTAGGAGAGGACAAGAGCAGACTGCTCTGAGTGGAGACCAGAAAACCCTGGAGAACTCTCCATGACAATTAGATTCTCTTTTCTATTTTATGTGGAAAAGACAATTTTCAAGATAAATGTGTTGATTAAAATAGGTGCATAATTAGTCCCTTCAAAAAGCTCCCTTGACCATAATTCAGCAACCCTGGCAGTTGGAATTAGGCATGCTTTGCTTCTATCAGGAAAAAAAAGTCTTTTATGGCATCTAAAAGACAACTAGTTTCCCAGACTCACTAAGGCAGACACTGGGCAGAAATCAAGCTATGTGTTTCCAGCCATCCATATGGCACAAGGATGAATAAGACCTAGGCATACATCAGATGTTTGCAAATAGGAGACTGGAGGAAATCCTCCCAGAATGAAGGCTCACACTCTTATTACTGGGTAGCTAAAGCCTGGGGCTCTATGTCCATGGACATACAGGAAACTTCCAGATCTAAAGCATACAACTCTCCATGGGGGTAACTGCCTGTGATTTACTTCTTGAATGGTGTCACCCACGGCAGCTTCTAATGTCCTGGCCCACGCTGGAGAGCTTTAGGGACCAGACAGTGGGGGTGCTTTTGCTGTCACCCTTTAATGACAGAGTATTAATACTCCTGACTTTCCTTTCATTTAACTCAGTAATACTTGGAGTTGCAGCAAAACTTGTCACAAATGTACAGAGTCTGTTTCTCCTTATGTAGACAGAGGAGTTCAGGTTGGGTAGGTCTCCATTTCATACCACACCGATCCTTCCCATAAGGCAAATGAAGGTAATCAGAGCTCACTGAAACTTGTGGTTATTGAATGAAAAATGAAGACATGACTGCTCCTAGATATGGTTGAGTAGAAAGGTGTTATTGTAGCTGTGAGGGAGAGAACAGCCAGAGGCATCTGGAAGAGTCCAGAGGGAACCTGGCCAGCAGAAGAGCCTGAGGCTATGGGGCGGGACTATGGGCAGGGAGGAAAAAGAGAGAGAGAGGAAGACAAAAGAAGACTAAGAGGGCAGAGAGAACCTAGAGAATCAAGAGAAAATAAAGAACTAAGACCTAAGAGGGCAGAGGACCAAGAGAAGAGCACGTAGCCAAAATGGTTGAGTTCTGTAGGGATCAGAAGGTAGGGAAAGGGAAGCTCAGCCCCTAGAGGTTTAGGGTAGGGTGTAAGAATGATAAGCGGTGCTGGTTACTGCTCTGAAAGGCCACAGTCAGACAAAACCCAGAGCTTTAATAGGAGGAAGAGGGGTAGGGTGGGGGACAAGAGAACAAGGCCTGGGGAAGGAGCACATGGAGAGAGAGAGATGGGGGGGAGGACAGAACAGAGAGGGTGGGGTCTGAGTCAGGCACAGATGAGCTTCCGTAGCTACACCGCGTATACATACTCATCAGTGCACACCAATGATATAAGACATAAGACCCCTTGTCTAACTCCTGAACTGCGCATGTGAAGTCATGCAGCTGGAGAAGTACTGAGAGGAGCCACTGGTATGGAGTGAGACTTTTCCCAGGTTCTTCAGGACCTGACAGTTATCAACCCTTTAAGGAAAATGGTTGCTTAAGAAAAGAAAGAGAATTGAGGAAGATAGAGAGGGATAGTATGAAAAACAAAAGAGAACTGTGAGGGATTAACCCATTTTCTACTTTGGAAATTGCACATTTTATTAGAAATGCACTAACAAAAATATATTTGGCACTACTGTACCTTCCTAAGATTGCAAACATTATTGGGATACAGGACATCCTTGTTGGTTTGCAGGAAAACACAATTCTTGTTATGCAACTTTTATGCAGGACTATGTCATTACCTACATTTTAAGACAATGTCTACAGGAAAGGGGACCTGAAGAGTTTCAAGGCTTTTGTGGCAGTCCATCCATATCTTTTTGACACATTTCCCCAATCTATGATGGCCCTTGCTCACTCAAACTCATGCTCTACTCCAAATTCTTTACAGTTTCCCAGTTACCCCCTATTCTCTGTTTTCCTGGGTAACAGTCTAAAAACTAGTCCTCTTTACCTACAGATCTCAATCAATCTGCCCCTCCAGATTCAGGACAAGCTTTCCTTCTTGTATAGTGGAGACAGTGCACCCACTTCTTGCTCCCCAAATGGATCAGTTAACTTCCATAATCCCCATATAGTTCCATTGTGTTTATGTGTCTGTTCATCTGTATGATTGAAAATTCCCTAGGGCAGGACCCCTGATTTAACTTTACCTTTTCTTAAAAAGAGCACAGTGGCCAACCCTTACATGTTGTTATTGAGTGAGTAACTAACTATCAATGATCTACTTTATCTGTTAACTTACAGAGCAGTCCACCTTTGCAGGTTTTGTATGCAGTGGAAAATTGGAGAGAACAGATTGCAGAAACTCCCAAGTTCAATTCCATTTGATTGCCACAATGGTTTTTGTAAGGCAGCACACATTAATTAAATGAAGTCCTGGTTGTAATTGTATAATCTGTCTGTAAACAACTAGTACCCCTTCCATTCTCTCCTCTTTTTCAATCTTTATGTAAGTACACCCCAGAGCCATTTTTAAAAATGTTATTCTTCTGTACTCCTGAAGGTCCTATGTATACAGGGTAAGCTTACTGCTACTGAGTTACAGCCCAGCTCCTGAGAATTTTTTTCTTTTTAAATCTGTTGTCTAGGTGGACTCTAGGTTTGGGAGTTTAAACAATCTTGTGATTTTAATATAAAAAGGAAGACTAGGGCCGCAGCTTTAAGTGAATTTATTCAGGAAGAAAGTTTCATGTCCTCAGACATTGAAAAGTACAACCCCCCCCACCTCCTCCATCCTCCCCCAACCCCCTCACCCACCCCCACCCCACACCCATCCCATTTACAGGTTCAACTTTGACCTAATACCGAGTATTCAAACCCTAGACTTAAATACCTAGCTAGCATCTCCAGGCTAACCTTTATCTGCAAATGCAAACATGCCTCAGGAGCTAAAGTAATTGATAGCTCCATCCTTCCCAGCTGCTTACAATAAAATCCTTAGGGTCATTTATAAGTGAGAAAATAGAAGACTAAATTGATTGGTGGTAAAGAAAGAAGCAGATAAAGTAAGAGATAAGGAACAGAAAGACTTCCTTTACAAAAAGAGAAAGACCACTGGAACCTGTTACCAGGCAATTAGCACCAAGAAACTTGTGTATAGTTTGTTTTACAAATTTGAAGATTGACTTTGGTTAAAGGTGATGAGAAAAAACGAGTGAAGAAGTTTGTTGAATATTTTGTCTCCTTTCTTTGAACTTGTCATTGGATCACAACTCTGAAAACCTATAGATGATGATTGAGGACGCAGGAATTTATATCGCTTGAGCCAAGCATACTTACAGTTTGTATTTCGATGTGGAATCTATAAAGGAAAGGGTAGAACTTGATACCCAGATTTGCTTGCTGGTGGCTGGCTGGTAGTTCCCTCCATGGAGAAGCAAGAGGGAGCTTTTGGGAATCAGAGTCCAGGGCAGAGAGCCGTGGTGCTCACATCCTGGATGCAGCTACTTATTGTTCAGCATCACAGATCTTTGCTTAAGCATTTAATCCTTGCTACAGGCGACATGGGTATACTGCTAATGAATAAATCCCAGTTTTGGTCTCTAAGGACATTACAAAGTTTTAATGAGAATGCAAAAATAACTACAATAAAAATAAAATAAGGGAAGTGCCATAAGAGCTATTCGAAGATCTACAGATAGGTTGTACAAACAAGGGCAACCCTTCCCCCAATCCCCTTTCTTCCATATTTGCAAGGCTGCTGCAGGTAAAATTGAGGGCAGGTTTTAAGGACAATATTAACCCTGAACTAAGGACATTTCCTCAGGTGGCGAGTTTAAGCAGATTATCCCATTGATATTCTCATCAGTGTATACCATTGAATTCTCATCACTGTGGCAGATACCGGAAAGGAGGAACAGCTAAAAGAAAGGGAGATTTATTTTGGCACCTGGTTTCCCAGATTTCATTGCTGCGGGTTTTGGCTGAAGCACAGCATGCCAGGAAGAGAAGGATGTGGCAAAGCAAAGCTGTTCATCTCAAGGCAGGTAGGAAGCCTAGAAGAGAGAGAAGAAAGAGCAGGAGCTAAGAACCAACTTTGAAAGACATGCTCCTCAGTGACCTACTTCCCGACTAGATCCCACTTCTTAATCTCCCCATCACCATCCCATTAATGCCACCAAGTTGTATCAATGCCTGCATCAGTGCCTAAGTCCAATGACAGTCAGAGCTTCACGATCCAGCCACTTTGCAAAGGCCGGTCCCTGAACACTACTGCATTCAGAGCTAAGCCTTTAATAATGTGTGTTTGGGGACAGACACTTCATAAGCAAAACATAGCAAGGTGGAAAAACCGTTTGTTGAACAGCAGAGAACTAATACATCAGACAGGCTTATGAGATTAGTACAGTGGGCTGAAGGTTCCACATGCTGTGTATGTCCTGGTAATCAGAACTAAATCTAAACAGTCTAGACTTTAGTGTCAGGAGGGCCTGAATTACTATAGTAGTTACTTCACTGGCTAATTATCCAACCTATTTAAATTTGAACCCAATTTAAATATTAAAATTATTTAGCCTCTGTCATCCTCAGTTTTCTCTTTTCCAAACTCAACATAATCAATCATATATTCTTTAGATAGTTTTGAGATACCTGGTCTCTTCTGGCTTTTGTGTCTGTGTGGTGGGGGGGGAGGGTTTATTAGGCTTATACCTCCATGTTGCCATTCACAGTTGAAGAAAGTCAGGACAGGAACTCAAATGGCAGAAATCTGGGGATAGGAGCTGATGCAGAGACCATGGACAGGTTCTGCTTATTGGCTTGCTCAGCCTGCTTTCTTATAGAACCCAGGACCACCATCCCAGGGATGACACCACCCATAATGGGCTGAGCCCTTTCCTATCAAACACTATAGTCAGCTCTTATGGAGGCATTTCCTCAATTGATGTTCTCTCCTTTCAGATAACTCTAGTTTGTGTCAAGTTGACATGAAAGTACTCAGGACACTACCAAAAATGTTTTTTCAGGGTAGCTGCACTGCTTTTTGTTACTGTGAGTGATATATGGATATGTTAGTGATGGTAGGAAATGGAGACAGGAGCTGGCTGGTCACATTGCATCCAGAGTCAGGATGCACATAGTTAAGAAAACTCATGCTCAGCTGGATTTCTCCAAGACCTCTTTTTATTCAGCTTGGGACCCCAGCTGTGGATGGTGTCTTCTGGCTGTTCAATAATTATAACTATGGTCATTTTACAAAAATCTTGAAGCTCAGGTTGAAGAGTTGACTTTTTTTTTTCCTTCCCCTTAATGGAACTTGCCACACAAGGTGACCAAGTTGGAATAGGCTGCTGGAAATACAGAGTATGACGGCAAGGAACAGTGGTTCAAGACAAGCCAGGAGCTGTTTTGTGGTCAGATCTCAGGCCAGTCCTCATGTTGACCCTACTTCATGGCCCATCACTGATGACAGCCTTTTGAGCCCTCAGAAAGTAGAGAGAAGTCTTTTGTTCTCCTCGGCTTCCTTTCTGCTTTTCTACTGTCAGCTTTTCTGCCAGTGAGAAACAGCACATCGTAGAGATTTCTATCAAATGGCCCTTAAGCACCTGTGCTGGCATCTGAAGTAAGCCTGTGCAGGGCTGAGGAAACTAACCTTGTGAATTGACTGTTTTCTGTGGTGTTCCTATTTAAGCAATCCCTAGCTTCCTTTTGTTTCAGTAATTCAGCTGACTCACTGTGGTATTCTAAGAGCTTCACACACACAGTTGCACATTAATTATTTTAAATGGTGATGGAAGGATGGGCCTCAGTCAGTCAGGGACATGCTACTCAACAGTTCACACTGGGCCTTGAGGCTCATGCTGCATTTTTAATTTGGGAGAGGTATGCCATTGGCTGTCTTGTTCTTGGGGTAGTTGTGAGGATTAAATGAGGTAACAGATTAAACTGCTTGTGTTTTATAAGCCACAAATGCAAAGGACAGTTCTATGGAAAAGTATACATTCATATAAACTGTGCAGAAGCATTATGTACTTTCAGCACTGATGGGTACAAATCCCAGCACTGGGAGGTAGAGACAGGAGGACTCCTGAAGCTTGATGAAAGGCAGTTTAGTCTACTGGGAGGGAGGGGAATGTAGGTCAATGAGAGACTTATAGGAGGTGCTTGATGCTCCTGAAGGTGACATCTGGGGTTGTTCTCTGGCCTCCACATGCAAGTAGATACACATGTATGCACACTGGTGCATGCACCTGAATGTGTGCATGTATGTGCTTACACACACACACACACACACCACTACATCAAAACCTTCCTTCTCTCCTATTTTCTCTCCACCTTCTGAAGGATCTCCCCAGTTAATCTTTTGGTTTTGTAGTTGATAAGCATTTTGCTTCCTCTGTTGGCCACAGTGAACCTTCATTCTGGTGAGGTTTCCAAAATGTTCATTTCCAACTGGGTAGCAATTTTGACATTTTGAGTTTCTGCTACTTAGTGTTCTCTATGTTTTGGAATAAGTGTGGGAGGATTTGATCTCAGAGTTCGATTATTTCACCAAGGACACATTAGTAACTCAGTGGTTTTGTACAGCCAGCTCTCTCAGTAGGAGCTGTGCTAGAGTGCACCAAGATTGATGACTGAGTCAGTATCTTAGTCTTGGGAAACATTACAAGATTCATTGGTTCCTCTAGGGAAAGGAAAGGGAAATGGAAAATAAAATTTCATTACCTTTTTTGGGGGCGCTAATTTTCTGGTTTTGCCAACAAAATGAAGCACTTACTTTTAAAATATAGACACACAGATAAGAAAATGTATATATTTACTTAATAAAGGGGGAACTTGCAAAATTACTCAAATTCAGCACACAAGGAAAGGGAAACTAACTATTCCAGCTAAGTTTCTGGCAGATAATAATGAATTAAAAATAGTGAAAACATTCAGGCTCTGCAGTCACACTTCTGCTGATACATATGGCGTTCAAGGATTTTGAGCTCCTTGGTCACCTGGCAAGCAGATTTTTTTTTCAGTTGTATTTAAACCCAAGATTATATGATGGGCAGAAAGCAATGACCTTTTGTCTTGGGTTTAGTTTGAGCCCTAATGATCTGTGTACTAGTTTTCTCAAAATATAAAGAAACAAACTTTTCATATGAATATTAATACTCTATAAGACCTCAGACAATGACTGGGCTTGGTAAATAAAACACAGCTGGCTGTCAAAATGAGGTGGAGCATTTTTTTTGTTCTTAAATTTTTATTAGTTCTTTAATAATTGTATATATAATTTTGAGTTTTATCCCCTTCCCCAATCCTTCTTAGTCTCCCCTCACCCTGCTCTAGCTTTGTATCCTTAAGAAAAAAAAGATCAAGAACAATTTTTGCTGCCAAAATATTTTTGGATGTGTGACCTGCTGCCAGAGCATGGTAAACTTCTCAGTGGCTATCCTTTTAGAGAAAACTGACTCTCCCTGTCCTAGCAACTAGCAATTTAAAAATAATCAGTATTTGTTCGTTTTTATCTTCTGTGTATATTTAAGTGTCTGTGTGAAGATTTATGCACCGTGCTTGGTGCACAAGGAGGCCAGAGAAGGGTGTCAGATCCTTAGTACCTGGAGTTCCAGGCAGTAAACCACCATGTGGGTACTGGGAAATGAACTTGGGTCTGCTGCCAGAGCACTAAATAATATGAAATGCTGAATTACATCTCCAGCCCCAGTTTTAAAACAATTACTCCTCTTATCTCAGAAAAAAATTAAATCCACAAATGATGTCTGGTTAATCCCACTGTGCAAGAATAAGACCACTACCACAATTTTGAGCCAAATTTGCAGCAAACTTGATTTTATTGGGATGCACCCAAGAGCTGGCAAGCTTAAGTTATGAAGAAAATAGTTTAATCCATTTCTTTGGCCCCTTTTAAGAAGTAAAATCACGAAGTGGCACACACCATTAATCCCAGCACTCAGGAGGCAGAGCCAGGCAGATCTCTGTGAGTTTGAGGCCTGCCTGGGCTACCAAGTGAGTTCCAGGAAAAAGGTGCAAAGCTACACAGAGAAACCCTGTCTCGAAAAACCAAAAAAAAAAGAAAGAAGTAAAATCACAAGAAACTGCAAACCAGGTTTACAGATGAGATACAGTGGGGCAATAAGGAAATACAGAAAAATCTAAAAACAAACAAACAAATTAATTAATTAAAAACAAAACCCAAACCCACCACCACCCAAACCATGTGTGGTTACCACGTGATTAAGAAGAGTGATTAGGGAGGGCCAGAGAGGATCCAGGTGTTTTCAAAAGCAAGTCAAGGTCATGTGTTGGAGCAAGTCAGGCTCCAGGAAACAGACTTAACCATTGTTTACCAAAGGGGAGAGTGTGATAAGAAGTGAATTAGAGAAGGGACATTAGCACAATCAAAACGTAGTGGAAGAAAAGACATTATCAACAGGAACATCAGTCACAGCTTTTAAGACATTCGTGGGGGCATGTTCCATTTTGTCCCATTATCCTTGTCTAATTTTCGTATGAAACCCCTAATCTATATAAATTTATTTTTAAAAGCCCAGGAATAGAAGGATCTCCTCTGACACAAAAGGAATTTCCTCTGGCTTTTTAGTGCTAGTTGGAACCAGAGATTATATTCTACATTATTAATTACAGACAGAGTTACTCTGGTTATGTGAGTTCAATAGAAGTGATTAATGAATCTTCCCTTCCCATTCTTATTTTAGCATACCTGTAATTTCCATTATCAGAACCTTTGAAAGAATATTTGATTATGCTCAAGTCTGTAATGTTACGTTGGATTGGTCAGTGAGATTAGTCCAGCCCGAGTGTTCTTCATCCATCTGGTAAAGATCATTTGCTCCCCTTCTTTTGTCCAAACTATGGGCTCTGATGGATAGAAGCAATCTTTTGCCCGACAAGACAGTATCAGGACATTTGGTAAGATAGGTTACCTTTTATTTCCCCTGTCAAGATGCATTTAGGTTCTGTTTGCATAGATTAAAAACAAAACAATAAAACTGTTACCTATAGGACAATCATGGTGCAAATTTCAACAACAAGAACATAATGAATGTTTAAAGTTATGTGAGACAGTCAAACCTTAGAAAGTTGTTTTTTTGTTTTGTTTTGTTTTTCTAGACAAGGTGTCTCTGTGAAACAGTGAAAGTTATACTTTTACCAGTCCCTTTTCAGTCACTTTCTACCTCTGGGGGTTGGACTTCTCTTCCGAGGGTTCCTCAGGTGCCTTCTTGAGGTGTGAGTGATGAACCCAGATAGGAATATGAGTATCCTCAACAGCAGTTAAGGGTTAGGCATCCAGAGAATCATGATGTAAAGTTTTTTCCATCTAGGTTCAAGCCAGTACTGTTCGAAGCAGTGGACTAATACAGCATTGCTGGGCTGGAATGGGTGATCAGGTTTGCAAACACCAAACTATAAAGATGAGAACTGTTTCTTCTTAAGGAATTATCTCCCAGCATGTCCTAATAGCCAGGAATCCAAGAGCCTGGTTGAGAATGTGATGCCATACTCTGGAGCACAATCTACCTCTTCCTGAATTGTACTATAACAGCTCTACATGCTGTGGAAACCCTGCTGAGGGATGCCACCAACCCATGGATGCCAAATGCCATCTGACTCAGTACCCTTCTTTTTGATAAGGTCAGACTGACCTTTGATAAATCCTTGGTCATTATTCCTGCTACCCTGCTACCAGATGACAATCCTGAAGAGGCCATCCATGACTGCCTGGAGATGCTGGACATCATCCAAGGGACACAACCTGACTTGACAGATGTTCCTTTCACCACAAGAGATGTGAATCTCCACATGGATGATGTAATATATTTTAAACATAATTTAAAAATTAAAAATAATGTTTGTTTGTCTATTTCTCTTACACAATTTTGCTTTCGGTTGGTTGTAATAAGTTCTCATTGTAACCCAGATCGGCCTAGAATTCAGTATGTACAAAAGACTAGCCTTGAACTCTTTATCTCCCTGCCTCCAGCCCCCAAATGCTTCAGGCATGTATGGCTATTTCCAGGTATATATAAATGTGTTTCCTCTATGTATATATTTGCACAGTCTTTGTACCTGATTTCCAAGGAGATGAGAAAAGAGCATTGGATTCCTGGGAACTGGAGTTATGGATGCATGTGAACCACCATGTGGGTGATTGGAACTGAACCTGGGTCCTCTACAAGAGCAAACAGGGCTCTTAGCCACTGAGCCATTGCTCCAGCTCCCAAACTATTTAAAAAGCACAGTCAACTGGCAAATCTCATGATTAAAGGGAAGAGGGAGAGATGAAAATATACATGCAGAGACTACAGCATTTACATTTTCTTTTACACCAATGTAAAGTGACTGATTGACAAATAAAGCATTGTTTAGGTGAAGCCATATACATGTTCAAGGAGTCTTCTGTCCTAGTATGTACTATCACCTAAGGGGATTTTTTTTTTAAGAAACAGTGATTAAACAAAATCAAGTTTATACAAATATTGTATTTTAAAAGAATAGGCTAAAAATTAAAAATTAAAACCCCCAAACTTTCAGTTAGGTGTGGCAGGAACAAGCAGGAAGTAAAGCTATGGTCGCCCAGGGAGGAACTGCCTAGCTGAGTTCTGCTGTTGAGAGGCCTAAGTGCTCTCAGACATTGAGGTCAGCAGCAGTGCAGGAGATGACTGAGTTCATAACCTGCAGAGTGAGATAGAGTCAAGGATGACAAAACACAGAATGTAGAGCAGATCCTGGCCCATGGGGAGAATTTGGGTAGTCTCTGCAGCAAGACCGAGGACCTGGAAGTCACATTTGAACACTTAAAGAAACGTCATAGAAGACAGCTGGAAAGTTGTAGTGGAAGAATGTGAAGATGACAGCCTTTATCTTGTGAGTATTTGTACCATCATCCTCTTCATCATGCTCTTTGCCACTGGCAGCATGCCCACTTAGGAAGGAGCCCATCTTACTCTTCAGGGGTGAACTCCCCTAAAATGAGAAGAGGGACCTTCCTCAAATCTCCTCCATGTGAATTCTGCTCAGTCTGTATAGGCTTCTAATATTCCATATACCCCAGAAGCACCTCCCCTGGAATGAGAAAAATGGAGTGTGGCTGCATCTCACTGGTCCTTAGAGGGGGTCCTTGAGAGATGCAGAGAACCCTGTTTATGGATACAAGACTGCTGCAATAAAGACTTTTCAGTACCCCACCCTGACACCCCCTCAAAAAACAAACAAACAAAAAAGCTTGTAACATTTAGAAATAATTCACATTTGAGCCAAGACATCATACTTTTTATAGCTACATGATGACATGTGTCTGTAATCTTAGCACTCTGGAGGCTGAGGCAGGAGGGTTATGAGTTTAAGGCCAGCCTGGACTGCATAATAATTTTAAATGATGATTGGACTATGATATTCTGTCTCAACAACCAAATACAATCAATAATAGCTGTGGTATTCTTTGAGCATATACTGTCAGACATTTAAAGTGAAGTTGTAGCATGTCATGGTGGAAAAGGGACCTAGGAACAAGCCCTTCTTGTGCCACTGGTTACAGTAACATATCTCCTGCACATGGTAATGCTAAGAGCCATAACATTATGGGTGTCTCCACAAACAGTGTTCACATTTTTAAGATCTTATATATTCAACAATAGAAGTCTGTGAACAAAGAGATAGGGGCTAGGAACACAGCTCAGTAACAAGTGCTTGTCCACCAGGAGTGAGACTCCAGGTTGGATTTTTGTTACCCAAAAGGAAAAAGAGAAAAAAAGAAAAGAACACTATAAACATGTCCTGAGCAATGTTGTTTATGAACAGTGAGGTTAGGTGTCTGCAGATGAGGAGCTTTTTGCTTTCAACCTTGTTGAAATAATAGTAATCCATGTGATAGTATACTTCACAGCCTTTAATAACTTATGCATGACAGGACCTAAGGGATGAACTATTGAGTCAAAGAAACCAGACACACAAGAGGTTATCCTGTCTGTCATCTCTACATAATTCATAGTCAAGCAAAGTAAGCCAGGACTAGCTTTGAGGTGTGTCAACAGAGCTTCTGGACTTCTGGGGATATTTCTGGTCTCAGGACAATACTAGGGATGTTTATATTGTTATGTTCAAGCTGCATAGTGATGCTTGCTTGCTGCTCTCTGCGTTGGCTGTACTTCAGTGAAACTTAACCAGCTTGACTATAAGGTGTATGACTACCAGAGAAGATGTTCCCCATATAATATGAAGGTAGAAGCCTATTCACTGTTTTGAGGAATTCTGTAGAAGAGTTAAATAAAGGAATGCTATCCTCAAAGTATCACAGGTTAGGGGTAGAACAGTAAAAGATAATCATTTTAGTGTGTAATTGCTTCTGGTTATTATTATTAACATTTAAAATTATGTTTTCACAGTGTATCTGCACAAACACAGAGCAGTACTGATAACATCCTAATAAGTGATAGGGAAAACTGGCAGTTCAGATATGACCAGACAATCAGGCAACTTACAAAGCCTTGTTTCAGAAATAGAACATGTTCTGTTCTGGAACACATGGCACATGGCTTCAAAGTGAAGATAGAACAGGAACTCTTTAAGGGATATTTAATGACTGACTTCACTTAAGAGAGTCAGTCCAGGTTTAGGTTTGCAGTTTAGGCTTGCAGAGTGGGGGCCTCACTTCTTCTGTCTGTAGAATGGCCTTAATAATATAGTCTCTGCATTCTCCCAGAGGCATTTTGAGAATAAAAGTATAATGATACAGGAATAGCTTTGAAGTTTTCAGAGACCTGGTCCCAGGTGTTATTATGAGAGATGTTCACAAAAAACCACAGGCTCAGATGTTACTTGAAGACATCAGAAAACTGTCATTTACCTATAGAAATTCCCTGTATGTTAATGAGATTTAGAGACAAGACTTTTTTCTGACTATTAATATAAGAGCTTAGCATTCAATAAAACGTTAGCTACATGGTTTGTAACTGTAAAGGCTATTCTGTTTTCAATGGAAATTAATTAAAGAAGGTTGAAATTAATGAGGACTAATTGTGATCATATAGTTGCAGGCAAGCCCCTAACTGTTGGGAAGCAAAGATCTCCCTGTCTCATCTTCTGGAATAGCTGGCCCTCCACATGCACGCTTTCATTCACCAGACAGAAATGGAACATTGCTTTCTTAATGAATACAGATGCCTTGGAGTCACATAGTAAGGTATATTGTATATTGATCCTAAATCATTGACAATATCCAGCTGTTGTGGTTTGAATGATAATGGGCCCCGTAGGCTCACGTATTAAAATGTTTGCTTTCCCATTGGTAAAATAAGTTCGGGAAGGATTGGAAAGTGTGGACTTTGTGGGAGGAGATGTGTCACTGGTGGTGGGCTTTGATGTTTATAAATTCCATGCCAGGCCCAGTCTCCCTCTCTCTGCCTTGTGTCTGTAAAGAAGATGTGAACTCTCAACTACTGTTCCAGAGCCATGCCTGCCTGCTACCATGCTCCCCTCCATGATAATGACTCACTCTCTGAATCTGTACGCAAACCAACTGCTAATGAAATGTTTCCTTTTACAAGTTGCCTTGGTCATGGTGTCTTTTCACAGCAATAGAAAAGTAACTAAGGTACCAACTAGTTAAATTTATGATACATGTTTTTAGGCTTAGCTTTACCTGCTACAGAAACAAATACACCATTGTCTTAGATTCATATTCATAATACAAGTATATTTAAAAAAAATCTCAGCCCTGTGTGATTAAAGATACATTTGGGACTTTTTATTCAGTTATTGATATTAATAAATTTAAAATAGCTTTTTTAAATGCAGTTATTATGATGTACCAGAATATCTAGCTTTATTTTCTTCATACCTGATATGGTTAATCTTGGCTGTCAACTTGGCTGTATTTGGAATCATGCAAGAGACAAGTGTCATTCACAGACACATATAGGACACATTTAAAAAGAAGTGCTAAGGAAAGATTGTTCCACAGAGATTGAAAGTATGAAGGGAACTAGTCCTTGGCATAGTAAATACATAGCAGCAGAGAATGGTCCCAGGACACACTAGCATCACATAGCTTTTTCTTAGCTCACTATGATTCCTCACTATTACTGAGAAAACACACAGATACATTCCAGTTTGGCTATGCATACATCTCAAAAGGAAAGAAGAGGAAGGAAAGTGGCCCCTTTACGGGGTTGTACCAGTTCTCATTGTTATTCAAATGTTACTACTTAAATAGAAGTGTTTGTGTGTTCACATTGCACATGTATGGTATCATACCTGTGCCAGGATAAAGCCAGGAGCTAAGAACCAGGCGAGTTGAAGAAACCATGGTGGCAACTCACAACATTGAAAGAGTTTTGAAAACTAGATCATGCTTTTTACAATGTAAGATGTCTAAAGCTTAGATTAATTAACCTGCAATGAAGAATACTTCCCTTTGCTTTTTACTCAGATGATAAATAAAACTTGAAAACCCAGTCGGACTTCCCTGTTAGAAGTCGCAAAATGGTCTCTACATTTTAATGATTCCCAATTCTGGAAAGGCCTTACACCACTGCACATTCCAGAGATTCTGGCTAAAGATAAAGGGCTTGGCACTGGGGTACCTAATTTGACATGTAAAAAGTTAAGTTTTCTAGGTCAGAGTCTTGGTTTTTCTTTTTCTTTAATGAGTACTGAATTTGTTGTGGCTACCTCAAAGCATTAATGTGAGCTTCAAATGTGTTAGTTATTTGTCTATTGCTGTGATAAAACACCAAGACCAAGGCAACCTACAAAAAGAAGGGTCTCTTTGGGTTTATGGTTCCTGAAAGGCAGGAGTCCATAATGGTTGGGTTGAGGCACATCAGCTAGAGCAAGATGTTGAGGGCTCCAACATACAAGCTCCAAGATGAAGCAAAGAATGAATTTAGAATGATGTGTGGCTTTGAAATATCAAATCCTTGCCCTCTGGTGATATACTTTCACTCTAAGACCAAGCCTCTGAACCTCCCAAACAGAGGTGTCAGTTGGGAATCAAGTATTCAGATGCTCAGATTATGGGGGGACATTTCTTATTCAAACCATCACACCAAGTAATTAGATGGATAGGAAAGCATTCTCAAATAAAAAAACAAACAAACAAAAAAAAAACAACAACCTGAATTACAGTTAATTTTTGTTTATTTTTTACAACCTGAAATTCTTAGTAATAACTGTTTTACAAAGGACCTTGGACAGGTTCTCTTACCAGACCATGGGGATGTCAGTAATGATGCAGATTAAGTCTTCCAGGTTTATCAAAACTGTATACATTCAACAAAACATACCACAAATCTCATATCCTTAAGTGTAAAATTGCCAGGCAGGAAATGAATGGAGTCTCAGCATTAGTTAGGAACTAAACTGTTGTAGGGAACTATCAATGATGACAGATGGATGGCAATATCCATACAGTCTCAATTTGCAATTTTGTTTTTTGGCAGAATGCATTGATTTTATGACCAACAATTTATTGCAGTCCAAGCCTTCCTTGTCACAATATATTTGCAAGAGCTGCTTCACAAAACACATGGTGTGCTGAAACACATTGAGCCAGAAAGCACCATTCTTCCCTAGAAGAATGCAATGTAGTGGGGACTGTGTTGCTATTGTCTAAGAGATGGGGGATTTGGAGAGTTATTCTTCTTCCAAAAGAGACAAGCATGTAGACTGTGTGCTCATGTGCAGCAGCAGATTGCGAGAAGAAGCAACCATGGGAAATCCAGAAGAGATTCTGTGTGTGGAGCAGCACACATTGTGTTTAATTGAGCTGCTGCTTGGATTTATAAACACAGCTGGGAGCATGCTAATATCTTGCTACTGAAGACAGAAAAAGAAAATCAAGAGGTCTTATTTTTATTTTCTTTCTAGTTTAAATAAATGGCTTAAAAGCTTTTGCCAAACTATGGACGTGTGAAAATTCACTTTCCATATCTTAATTACATAAGCTGTGATGTTGTGAGTTGTGATTTATTTTGGAAGCAAAGTACCACTTGTTTCACTTTATTTTCTGTTTTCCTAAGGTTTACAGAGAGAGGAGAGGATTGCCTCACATGTGTAAGTAAACTGAGAGAGAATTTACATAGTGATAGCCATTCTCTTGTCTTGCATCCATTTAATTATATTTGGGTCTTCAGTTAGCTTGATCAAATTGAGAATAATCATACTCAAAAGTATTTCCATGAAAATTTGGATAGAAAGCATTTCAGAAATAGAATTAATTTTATTTGGAGGTAAAAGAGGGTCTGACTGACATTCTTATTTGAAAATATAGTTCATGTAAGGCAAGGTAAGAATTTAAAATTTTCATTAAAAATGTCATATTGGGGTAGAGAAATGCCTTTGCCTTGAAGAACACATATTGTTTTTCTAGGGGACCCACAGCAGGCATCTCAGCTCCAGAGAGTTGGATGACCTCTTATTGTTCTACAAATAAAACACACACACACACACACACACACACACACACACACACACACGTAAGTCTTTTAAAAATGCAGGCAACATAGAGAATGAGATATGCTTCCTTTCATAATTCAAATCTTTAAAAAAGAATCTCAACCCTGAATGATTGAAGATACATTTGGGACTTTTTGTTCAGTTATTGATATTAATAAATCTAAAACAGCATTTTTTCATGTAGTTATTATGATGTACCAGAATATCTAGCTTTATTTTCTTCATACTTGATATGGCTGTCAACTTGGCTGTATTTGGAATCATGCAAGAGACATGCTCCAGTGTGTGTCTTCAAGGACATTTTCAGTGAGGTCTGAATGAGGAGGGAGGTCCAATTTGGATGTGGGCAGCACCATCCCATGAGCTGGTACCCCAGACTGAATAAAAAGGGGAGAAAGGAGGTAAGCAGCTGAGTAATGGTACCACCTGCTTCAAGCTTCTATAACCACAACCCCAGCCAATGTCACTGCCATGACCTCACCTTAGTAGAAACCCGTCCTTCTGTAAGATACTTTGTCACACAGGAAGAAAGGCACTAATGCAATAGAATAATGTGCCACTGTTGGAGGAGCTCTGTGAGAGTCTCCCTTACTAATTAGCAACCCTCCTTGCTAGCTATGTTCATAAGAGTTTCTCTAGCCCTTAAATGGTATTTTTGTGCCTCAAAAATATTGCAATAGTAAAATTATGATGAAAGGAAACCAAAGTGAGGGGTCATATTTAGAATCAGTTTCTCCTGAATGAACTTCAACAACCTTGGACACCTTTAAATTGTGAACACTTTCCAGATAAAAAGGTAATTTTTAAAACCAGACCAGTAAAAGATACAGTGTCCCCATAATCAGCAATGCCGAGTATGTCAGGGGCATACAAGGCATAGGCGGATGAAGTGTGTTTACCAAGGAATTGGGTTGCTTCAACTGTAGTTATGACACAATGATGCATGGCTATTTTAAGTTCTGTCCCATAACTTGGGTTTTCCAGTTGTTTCTCATCCTGACAAAGGATTAGAGTTCCTAGGAAAGAGACTGAAAGGGACTCAGTTCTAAATGTCACTTGAGACTTACTACATTAAGAACTTAGAAGGGACCACGATAATCTTAACAGCAGGGAATGTGGGGGGCTCCTCTTTTACTTACAAACACTCACAGAAATAGTGCTTAGAGTCGCTGGAGGTTGCTAGGGTTACGATACACCTTCATTAGTTGTACAGGACAATAGAACCCAAGGCTTTCCTTTAAGAGAACACAGCGTCAATAATTTGATAGCTGTACAAGTGTGTGACCACGCCGAGCTTCTACTCTGTAAGGTGGAAGAAACTGAGGTGTCTCCCCGATCTGTTTCTCTGCTCTTCCTTCTGCTATAAAGAATCACCACTCAGCTGTCTCCTAATTGTGGTGTTTCTACTTAGATTTCTGGGTCAGGGTGCAAATCATTACACATTGCCCTCTCTCCGCCCTTGGATGTTTTCACTACTTTACTTTTCATTTCCGAAAGATGCTTCCTGGTTTCCTTAAACTATTTTCATTCTCATATGAGGCCGGTGCTCCTAAAAATTGCTGCATTCTCCTTTTTTACGCTGTCTTCTCTATATCTGGTATCCACCATGAGGCGGAATCAGCATTCTGTCAAGCAGGTGGGAAGGTAATGCAGACGGTTCGCAACTGTCTCCTTCACTGTGTGATTGAAGGCATGTATTAGTGTCTAAACGTCTTCTCCTAATTAAAGATGAAGTCTAAGAATGTGCTCTCCTACACAGTAATGAAAGAAGAAGGGAGTCCTTGTCCATATTGCTGGCTGAGGCTATCTCCAAGGACAGCTTGGATTAGCCCAAGGAACAATAGGACATTCAGAAGGAGCCTTTGCAGAGAACTGCTACGATGTTTGATGCGATTTCTTCTTCTGTCAGAAATTATAATACAAAGTTGACATACTTTAATATTTTGAATGACAAATGCAAAATTACTATTTTTATGAACACATTCTAGAAGAAACATTTTGAGTATGTTATATAAAAATAATTCCTTCTTTCCCCCCACCCTGGATTTAGATTATAATCCTCTGGCAAGTTTGACTTTATCTTCTCATTTGTCTGTTTCCTCTGCCTCCTCTCACCTTTCACTTTTATGTGTCCCCCCATCCCCTGGCTGTCCGCCTCTGTCAGCTGTCCCAGGGTCTGCTTCTAGGTGTGTGCCACAGAACTGTTTATAGGCTAGCGAGGAACTATGTGGCTTCATCTGAGGCTCCTGAGACAAACATTGGTTAGAGCTTTGAAAAATAAACTGTTCCAGGGTGCAGTTTTAATCTCTTAGTTTCCACATATTCTAATTGTCATTCCTTTTCATTCCCCAATTTAAAATACTTTATAAATGTTTATTGCATACGTCCTCATTGCTGTGGTAGTTTATAGTGTGTCAGATCCTCTGAGATATAGTCTTTGCTATGAAGATAAAATATAACCAAATAAAGCAGTCTGTCTGCTTCTGTAAACATGCCTAGGTGACTAGGCAAATGTAAACAATGAAGATAGAATTTTAAACAGATTTATTTGTTTTGTTTTTAATTATGTGTATGTGTATATATATAGGTACAAACATGTGAGTGCAGGTATCTGAGGGTCCAGAGCCATCCACCTGGGGTAACAGGAGGTTGTAAGTTGCCCTGTGCACCTGCTTGGAACCTAACTTGGGTCCCTGTAATATCAGTATGGGCTTTTAAGTGCTGAGCCATCTCTAGAGTCCCTGGAAATAACAAAGACAGAGGCATGCTTACTGCCAGAGAATGAAAAACTGTAGTCCAACAAAAGTATGGCTCAGAAGCCTAACCCCCACCCCACCCCTTTTTGTGTGTGATGCTAAGGATTTAGGGAGTGAGCCCAGGGCCTCATGCAGTGTAAAGAATTATTCTATGGTTGAGTGTCATCATCATCATCCCCTACAAGCCTAAGTAAATTCCCTTGATAACGTGCCTTTCCAATCCCAAGCACACTTCCCATCTTAGGTTTTTCATCTTTATCTCCCCCATTTAGGTCTGCAGGATGCCATTTAGGGAACAGTGTCTTAAGACCTGTCCACTGCATGAAGGACTTTTCTCTACAGTGCTGCTTCTCAAAGTGTTGACTTTGATTCCTTCCCTCATGAACGCGTGAAAATAACCTGAAGCCATCTGTAGTGGTCCAGAGTGGTATGTAGTTATTGATATGTAGTGGACATACACTCTCCCCTGGCCGCTCTGTTTTCTGTTTCTAAACAAAGAGCTGTTCTACCACAGTGTCAAGAAGGCTGAAGATGTCTGCTGGGCCCTGCTGTGTGCTTTGCTGGTCCCGCAGGAGGGAAATGTGTTCCTGAGGCTTGACTGCAAACAACAGTTGTAATGTCCTAGGTGGAACTGGCCAGGCTGGTTAGACTTGCCGGGTGTCTGCATGTCTGCTAGACACTGGGTTTCCAATGGGAAGTGGAGACTGTTAATCAAAGAGTCAGATGGAGTCACATCTATACATAGAAGCCTGGGCTGCGAGTCAGCCTGAGTCACTTGACTACTCTGAGCCTCCGTTAGTGTTTCTTGATAGATGAGTTCACGTATCAAGAAAGGGGTTGAATAAATAAGTAAATAAATAGATATAAATAAATCAATCGATAAATGTTGCATACCAATGCAGGGAAACCATTGTACTATTAAATGGAACTATTCATCACAGTATCAGCTGGACAGGTACATGGATTGTAGATCCTAAAACTTTTCTCCCATAAAGAAGAAGGATGTTGAAATGTCCACATTCAGCTATTGTCCTGTGTAAACTTCATAGCCTAGGAAGAGAACACCCATTGGTGTTTAAAACTTTCCCCTCTACAGCATGTTTCCCAGAAAAATCTAGTTTGTTTTGCTACTTAACTACAAATGGTCATGTTTCTTCACCATAATCCATAACATGGCTGACATTCAATGCCCAACCAGCAGTAGGGCAGAGATGTTAGGGTAGCCACCAGGGACTAGGACCTCATTTTAAATCATGAAATTAGTCCTTATTCTGTATCACCTCCTTCTCTGAAAACTTGCTTCAGAGATGAGACTGTACTGACTCATGTTACTCAGAGGGAAAACAAGCTAGCAGGATTGTACAGTTGCTGAATATGCAGCATGTAGTGCTTCCTCTTTGTATGATCACACCAGACACCTGATGAGGTAGGTCACATTCATATCTTCTACGGAGGAGAAGCTGTGCTCAGGAAAGTTATCAATGAAGTGATAGAAAATCAGAATCAAGGCACTAGCAGTAATAGAATGGATTGTCAGGTCACAGGACTGGGAGAGACAGGAGAGGAAGCTGCTGAGTTTGGGACCAGACTCTGGTTGTCTGTTGGGTTCTTTCTTCTGTGTTTTTGCAAGTGTGGTCTCTGCTTTAGATCCCAGACACTGTTCAGAAGCTGCCGTGGCCTCTCCTCAGGAATTCAGACCCCTCTGTGTTTTAGTCTCCCGTGGGGCACCCATAGAACCTGGGACTCACGCTCCCTTCCTGACTGTCTGGAGTTTGTAACTTAACTCATGATGCTGTGTTGAGGAGGATGAAGAGATACAGTGAGATCTTGGTGGGTCAGCACCTTTCCAGCTCCCGCTTCCAGGTCAAAGCTGCAGATGAGAAATGGGTTGAATTCTTTAGAGTGCTCTTAAAAATAAAAAAATCAATGCTTAGATACTGAAGTGTTATCTCAAAAGCCAGGAGGTAGCACAGTATCTCCTTGGACAAAAGGCCAGAGTTTCTAGTGCAAAAGAATTTTTAAAGTAAATAAAAGACAAATTGTCAAAGAAGTAGAAACATTTAGCCAGAATCTGAGCTATCAGTCTTTAATTCCCAGCCAAGTTGAAGAAACCTGGGGGATTTTGATTAGTAACTTAGTTTATTGCTTAGTGGCATTTTGGAATTGACCTGGATAAGGCTTATAGACTAACAATAAGGCCAATAGGCTTGCTGTTGGCACTGCTCATATATTTCTGGACACATTCTTTTCTCATTGATCAGTGAAAGGCCTCATGGAAAAATGACCAGGGGAAACTGAGTTCCTGAATTCAATCCCCATGTTCATTATTTTTGCATAGGACAGTAAGAAATAATCCAAAACTCATGGTATCTGTTACAGGACCTTCTAGCTACCCCCATCTTCTCACCAGTTTCCAATGGTGACTTTTTTGTTATTTAGCTATGACATTTTTCTTCTTGATTAATTGATAAAACAACAAAATTTAACATGATTTGAGTCAATTCCATATGACCTAAAAACAATGAGGCAAAAAAATTGAAAGACAAGAGTAAATTATGCTCGATAAAGTATTTTATCTTCTTCTAATGTGAAATGCAGACATCTTTAACTAAGAGAATTCACATGGGTGAAAGGAACTGCTTGGGCAGCAATTACCCACTTACCTGATGGAAACAACCCAACAAAGAAAACAGAAGTAGAATGTGAGCATTAAACATTTTTGTCTTCAAGAAATAAAGAAACTCAATAAAACTAAGCATGAAGTGCTGAGATGTATGTTAGATTTATACTCTGGCATGTCTCTGGACAGATGAACATTGCTTATGAAGAAAGACGTACAACATTTCAAACATTTTTTTTATTTGCCTCAGACTACCATTGGATCACAAAGGCAGAAAAATTTTAAAGTGAAACAAAACAAACTCTTTATAATGTTACCATTTAAATCTGGAAACAGGAGCTGGGGAGATGGCTTAGTCAGTAAAACATGAGGATTTGGGTTAGCTACCAGCACATACTTGAAATCCCAGTGCTGGGAGATGGAGACAGGAAAATCTCTAAGGGTTGTCAGTCAAGTAGTATGGTCTAATTTCTGAACTCCAAGTTCAGTGAAAGACCCTGTTTTAAAAACTCAGGCTGGGGAAGGGAAGAAGGCTCAGCAGATGAAACATTCATTGTGCAAACATGAGGACTAGTGTTTGGATCCCCAGCAGTACTCTAAATGTTGGGTGGGCATGATAGCTCGCCTGTAATCCCAGAACTCAACAGGTGGAGACAGGGGAATCCCCCCAGACAAGCTGGCTATCTAGAGTAGAAAAATTGATGAGTCCTGAATTAGTGTAAGACCCTGCCTCAATATTGTAGGCATTTTAGGGTCAAGAGTAATTGAGAAAGACACCCAATGTCAACCTCTGACCACACACATAAACATGTGCACATTCCCACAAATAAGAACACACATACACACACAGACATATACACCATGCACACATGCACATTCAAAAAATGTTGGAAAACAATTAAGGGAGACATCAGGGTCAATCTTTGGCCTTTACATGTAAGGGCACACAGAAGAAAACACACACATGTACACACACACATGTACACAAACACACACACACACATACACACACACACATACACACACTCACAAACCCCAATAAAAATCATCTGAAAACAAGTTACATTGATTTAATGAAGAACCCTCTTTGTGGACCTATTAGAAATGGCCCCAGCATGTGGGCAGATGTCAGATTCAGCCACCTGCTAGGTCATCATTTCTTAGGATAGCTCAGGAGAGTACAAGGACCAAGATGTCTATGGCATAGTCAGAGATGAGTGACTCTCATAATGGAAGGTCTCAAAATGAAGCCACACAACAAAGATGCTGCTAATCTGGGACACAACCTTGTCTAGATTTGTTGAAGAGACTTAGATGTTTAATTTAGAAATTATGAACTTTATCCCTGTCCTTCTTAGCTTTCTGTTACTGTGACAAACACCATGTCTAAAAGCAGCTTGCAGAAGGAAAAGGTTTATGTGATTTACTCTTTCACGTCACACTCCATCATTGAGAGAAGTTAAGGCAGGAATTCAAGCAGGAAACTGAGGGCAGGAACTGAAGCCCAGGTCATGGAGGAATAGTGCTGCTTGCTTTCTTATACAACCCAGGGCCATCTTCCCAGGGGGCAGCACTGCCCACAGTGGGCTGGTCTCTCCCACATCAATTAGCAACAAAGAAAATGAACCACAGAAGTTCTCTCAGGCCACTCTGATGAAAGCAATTCCCTCTTTCCAGACATGCTTAGGTTTGTGTCATGTTAATAAAAACTAACCAGCACAATACAGCTTTCTATCCAAGCTTGCCAGAGTTGACACAGATTGCAACGTTCTGTTTTGCTGTATCCCAAGGAAAAGCAGGAGTAATGGATGAAGGCTGTAAGGACAGGGCTACAGGGCTCTGGGCTGATGGAAAGACTGCTCGAGCGATCAGTTCCTATGGCAGAAGAAACAAATTACAGGGTCAGGAAAGCATGGGTTTAAATACCTGTTTCACACACTGATTTTAAGGGCTAACTATATGTTTAACCTCTCTGAGATGCTTCCTTGTCTGGTAAGTAAGGAAAATAATATCTACATGCAGCATTATTATAATGATCAAGTGGATAAACATCTATAAAGTGCTAAAGGACTGCCATCAACAATGGCTAGAAGAATAGGGGCTTGATTCTTTATCAACATCCCCACCCCCGGGAATCCTCCTCATAGTGTTACTTAACTTGTAAGAAATATCCATGATAAAATTCCTTGTTTTGGAAGTAAGAATCTTAGTCATCATTTGAGATGCTTAAGGAGCTATGCAAGGTTTAAGGATGATCTAGACAGCGTTTGAATTGAATCTCTACCAGTTTTATTATTTTCCATAAGATATTTGTATTAACTTCAGTTTGTTATCTTGACTTCCAGTAATAAAAAGTTTTCCAAATAATAAAATAAGTTTGTTTTTTATAGACCAGTGAATGAAACACCAATCAAAGCAAGACTGTAATTCTCAGTGGGTACTCAGTTCTAGCACCATTCAAAGTGTTTTACATCAATTCACTTACTTAGTCTTTATGATAACACTGAAAGGTGAATATTACTGCTAACTTTATTTTGCAGATAAAGGAACTGAGGCAAAGTTAAATCTTGTGTGCAAGGTCACACAGTATAAAGGGCCAGGCAGGAACTAGGGGCACACAAAGCCTGACTTCTGGAACCAAGCTAAGAGTTTTTCCAGAATCATGCCTGGCATCATTGGCTCACTCCTTCCCTGTTCCCCCTAAAGACCTCTTAGTCAATTAATTAAATCAGTGGTGACAAGTAGGGATGCTAGATTGAATGCAGATCCATGACTGTCAGATCATCTATGTCCTACAAGAGGCACACAGTTATGCACTCATCTTTAAAAATGACTAGTTCTTGATCCACAGTTAGGGATAGTAGCTAGGGTCAGTGGGAATGTCAGTGTGACTTTGTATGTCTTTCAACTAGAAGTTTCTACAATTCTTCAGCATTGCATGAACAAAGCCAGTTCTTTGCTTGATTTTAAGTTGTCAAGTTTTCAATTATAGAGTGCTTCTCATTTGAACTGTCAAAAAGTAGAGAGAGAAAGGTCAGTGGAGTTACCCTTTGTGTCCTACAGAAATGCTCCCTGCACCTTCCCAAAGGTCATGACTGAAAGTCACATTGCAATAACTTCTTTGGGCACTGAATGTGTTTTCTGATAGATGGATGAGGAAGATGAGTAGAGCAAGGCCAGAGAGGAAGGCAATCTGTAAGTCCTGGTAGGTATCAATAGGTTAAACATACAAAAGGGAGCAGAAATGTCAGTTAGATTTATTTTGTCAAGCAAATGGGTTTGGAAGGTCCCTGTCTACCTCAGGCCTGCTGAGGTGTACTGGAAGATGAGAAACAACTGAATCCTAAAGAAGAAAATGCTGCCTTTGAGAAGCAGTCTTAATTAGAGTTCCCGTGAAAGAGGGCAAAGGTGAACAGAGCATGGCCATGCTCCGTGTCAAGCACTATGCTCAACACTGAATCCTCAGGAAATTGAAATAATTGGTTAAGAAAGACACTGACTCACATTCTACAAAGCTGGGTGCGTCAAGTATCTGGTAAAATTGAGTGTTTGTGAGACCCGATCAAAATGTCAAAGAAAAGACTACATGTATGTGTGTAAGTTACAGCTATGTCTTATGTGTATATGCATGCTCACATACATTCACTCTACACACAAAAAATACACATATCTCAGGTTTTATCATATCTTATAAAGATAAACTTCCATAAAACATCTGTCAACTCCCTTTTCGTGTTTTTCTTTGGTATTGTGGACTGAGCTCATTGCTTCCTGCACTGTAAGCAGGCACTGGCTCTACCACTGAGCTACACCCACAGCATACTTCTTGACTAATTATGTAGACGAGGAGTTCCCTAAAGTTTAGTGTGGAATTGATTAGGAGTAAAAGGGTTTCATAATTCTTTAGTCAGAATCTGATTCAGAGCCCAAATAATTTCTAGTGATCTTCCCTGACTTTCCAAAGCTGGCTTGGGAGATGATGAATCGCTCTGAGGGCAAGCACAGATGTGGGTTCTCTAGATTTTCATCATCTCATGAACACCCAGAGGAGATAAAAATGTTGTGAAGCTCCAAAGTAGCTGGAAGACAGAGTGCAGTGAGGGCCATGCTGACGGGGTGGGGGGGCAGGAGTGACATTTGCCAAGTTCCTCTCCAGAGCGGGGAGTGAGTCAAGCGCTTTTAAGGAGGCAGAGCCAAGAAGGGTATGTCTGACTAAGAAAAGGACAGGATAAGTAACTTGGGTTATATAACACTAAATGATTGGAAACTTACTGTATAGAAGTGTCTTTTGTACAAAGTTATAATGGATCTGAAAAAATTATTTTTCAGAATGTATTTTAAGAGACCAGTGACAAGGAAGGTGTGTGTGTGTGCGTGTGTGTGCGTGTGTGTGTGTGTGTGTGTGTGTGTGTGTGTGTGTGTGTGTGTGTGTGTGTGTGTGTGTGTGTGTGTGGAGTTGGAGTTGGTTTTGTCCAAATAACAAATCAAATCTACCATGGAACAGTTTTAGGAGATTCTTTGGGTGCCACCTAGTGGTGAAATGGAAGAAAGCAACTGGATCTAAAGTAGGAAAAAATTGCATCATGGAAAGCTGATTTTGAAGGAAAAATCATTAGTGTCTACTGGTACAAACCAGGCATTTTGAAGAAGCCAGGAACTTTGAACTCTAACCATTGCTTAATCTCCACTTGTATACTGTATAAACTGGATGTGAACCTGTTTAAAATAGCATAAACACATGTAAGAAGAAGCAGGAGATTGCAGAGACTATCTGCATTATACTCTACAGACACATGACATCTATTTACATTTAAAAATGTGCTGTGGCCTTTCCAAATAATTTTAAACAGTGTCAGAATTCTTTAGCACAAAACATTATCTTATTGTATAATTCTCAAAATCATGTTAGTCATCCTTTACTGAGTTTGAAATGGGTATCATAACAACAACACAAACAAACAAACAAACCTAAGATATTCAGGCTCTAAAACTAGGATTTTATCACATTTGTTTACTTTGCATACCTACAGTGAAAGAGGAGATGTAACTACCTCCCCTCTTTGATTAGCTGTGTGTGTGTCACTTACAAATTAATTCTTGTCACCTATATAAGGAAAATACCTGAAGCCCAGAGGTGTAGGACAAATATTTCTGGGGTCCTGCCAGGCCCCTAAAGTCCAGAGGCTCACTTATAAGATAATCACTCAGAAGCTTATATTAATATAACTGCTTGGACATTAGCTCAGGCTTATTACTGACTAGCTCTTACACTTAAATTAATCTATAATTCTTATCTATGTTTAGCCACATGGTTTAGTACCTTTTCTCAGTTCTACCTTGTCATGTTGCCTCCTCTATGTCTGTCTGGCGATTCCTGACTCAGCCTTCCTCTTCCCAGAATTTTCCTTGTCTGCTCACCCAGCCTATACTTTCTGCCTGGCTACTGGCCAATCAGCGTTTTATTTATTAACCAATCAGAGCAACACATTGTTACAGCATACAGAACGATATCCCACAGCACAGAGGGTTAGGTGATATCATTGCAAAGCCCACCCACATTTTCAAACTTTAATTTCTGTGGTAATCTGGCAGGTTTGTATGCTTCTATCTGCTTTTCCATTGTTCTAACTTAGTGTCATCTCCCTTTAGACTCTTCACATAATGTTATTCTACTGAGAGCATCATTGGTGTCAAATTAATTGATTTTGGTTGGATGCGAACTTACTACCCACAAGATTGGGAAGAGAGCTTCTAAAGATGGTTTTCACCCCAAATACAAAGGAGCCTTGGGAGAAATGCTTCTTTCTCTGCTTATTAAAGTTGATTTAGGAATATGTAATACTTGGAACCGTTGCAGTCATCTGTGACTGTGAAGTACATGAATAGATGTTGAGAATGACAAAGTGACAGGGTGATTTATAACACAGATCCAGCCAACCTATTGGAAGCTGCCCTACCTTCAATTTGTTGTCACATACATAATAAAGCCTCTCCTTTTAAAATATTGCTTTTTTTTCCCTGTCAATGTCAGCTAATTTTAGGACGAGTCACACAATACCATTATTTCCTTTGGCATAATTTCTTAATGGAAATTTTTGAAAAGTAACCATTTTCTTTATCTCTTATATTTGTAAGACAACTCATTAACATTTATCAGTTGTTTTTCTTGTGGTTGTGACAAACGCAATTTAGGGGAGGGGATAATTTTGGTCTCTGGTTTGAAAGGCATAGTACCTCAAGGCCAGGAAGGTATGGGGTGAGAGTTTGAGGCCCATGCTCACCTCACACCCAAACTCAGGAAGCAGAGGGGGATGAAGACTAATGTGCAGATTGCTTTCCATTGTTTTCTTTTGTATTCACTCTAGGACTTCTGCCATGGGATGGTATCACACAGTTACTGGAGGCATGTCCCTCTACAGTTAAACCTCTCTGGATCCCCCTCTATCCTCCTCCTCCTGTCTGTCTCTCTGTCTCTCTCACACACAGAGACAGAGAGACAAAGACAGAGAGAGAGAGAGAGAGAGAGAGAGAGAGAGAGAGAGAGAGAGAGAGAGAAAGGTGTCTCCCAGGAATTTCCAAATACAGAAAAGCTGGCAATCAAATTTAATCACAAAACTTCACTCCTTGTCAAGTTGACACCCAAACACACAATTTAACAATTGCATTCTGACCCTGCTCTTAAAAGGCTCATGGCCATCTCATAATGCTAAATGCATTTAGTTCATCTTTGAGAACCCCTAAAATTTTACGAGTTCTAACATTGTTCAAAAACTTAAATCCAAAGTCGTCCTCTGAGACTCAAGACAATCTCTTAGCCATGAGCACCAATAAAATAGATAAAAAAAAGAAAGCAGGCAATCATGTCCAGTTTACAATTTATAACATTCTTATTCCAAAGGAAAGAATTTGGGCATAATAAGGATAGAAAGTGGTGGTATTGTGTTCCTCGAAATATTGTGCACCCTAATAAACTTATTTGGGGTCAGAGACAGAACAGCCACAATATTAAACATAGAGGATAGGCAGGGGTAGCACAAGCCTTTAATCCTTGCATTCCAGAGGCAGAAACCCATCTGTTCAAGGATACAGCCAAGCATGGTGACTCATGCCTTTAATCCCAGAAAGTGAGCCTTTAATCCTAGGAAGTGATGGCAGAAAGCAGAAAGATATATAAGGCGTGAGGACCAGAAACTAGAAGCTTTTGGCTGGTTAAGCTTTCAGGCTTTGGAGCAGCAGTTCAGCTGAGACCCATTCAGATGAGGACTCAGAAGCTTCCAATCTGAGGAAACAGGATCAGCTGAGGAACTGGCGATGTGAGGTGGCTGTGGCTTATTCTGCTTTTCTGATCTTCCAGCATTCACTCCAATAACTGGCCTCAGGTTTGATCTTATTAATAAGACTTTTTAAGATTCATGCTACAGACTGTATCAAAGCAACATATGCTGAACATAACAGGGTAAACATCAAACACCACAGTGCCATGACTAGCATCTGGAGCTCAGGATGGCATCATCTGGGCTCAACAGACCTGAATAGCCTTGCCATAATGGTTCTCCTGCCTGCAGCACACTGCATTTCTCTTGGTCTCTATCCACACCATGACATCAACTTTTCTCAATGTATGTGCCACCATGGTTCTGGCATCTCCGACATCCTGGGATCTCCATGGCAACTTGGGCTTCACTTTTATACCCCCCCCCCACAATGGCCTCTCTATGCTAGGCCAGTCTGCAGCCTTAGACTTGATCATGCTCCTTTTCTCAAAAAAAAAAAAAGGAACATTTTCATGTCTTTCTGCTCTCCCTCTCTTACTGTAGATCTGACCAAAAGCAGCTAGCTGTCACATCCCACAGCCAGGATGTTATGCTGTCTTGACACTGCCTCTGCCAAACAACTTACCCACCACATCTGAATTCAGATTCACTCAGCTATCAGGTCACAGGCCGAAGCAGCCAGTAATTTGCTAGAACATAACACAAAAGCTGCACTAACTCTCAGTGTCCTCCTTGTTTCCCTTAGGAAATCCCATGTTCCCAGTCTCCACTATCCTTCTGTTGGCATTCCTTCTTATAATCCACACTCCCACCAGAGTGGCCCATCAAGCTTTGATGATCCTTTCCTCATGCACAGTCTGCATCTGGTATTAAATATGTGGAGATTTTCACTGACTTCACCTGTCAACACTGTCAAACAAATAGAATAAATCAAACTATAATGCTCACGCTTTTACAGCAAGTTTTTGGCAGAGGTATATTGATACTCATATTCTATAGATAAGAATATGAAGCTGATGAGAAAGTCAAATGATACAGCTTCTTGATAAACAGCTTAGCAGTGTCTAATAAAACTAAACACACAATAGACTGTGGTAATGCATTCTGACAATTAACCACAGATGAAGCTTGTCTTCATGTAAAACATATGTATGCAAATATTCATAGTGGTTTTATTTATAGCACAATAGAAATATCCAGATTTTTTTTTTAAACAGGTGAATGGTTAAACAAATTGTGATGTAGTCATATCATGGATAAATCTCAAAAAAGTTAGGCTGAGTGAAACAAACATCCCCTCTCAAGTTAGATACTGATTTGATAGATACACATATGCATATGAACACAGTAAATTATATATAACTAAACACACACAACTAATTCTAAATAAATCTAGGGAATGATACCAGCATTAGTAACCTGTGTCATAGAACATTATTTTAAGGTGTGTTATTGTTTTTATATTGCATTTGTTTTACTCTGTGAAACTGTGTTACTGTGCTTGTCTAAAACACCTGATGGTCTAATAAAGAGCTGAATGGCCAATGGCAAGGCAGGAGGAAGGGTAGGTGGGGCTCTTAGGCAGAGAGAATATATAGAAGAAGGAGCAAGAGAGCAAGGAGAGGAGGATGCTGGAGCCAGCCAGCCACACAGTAAGAGTGAAAGTAAGATTTACAGAAGTAAGAAAATGGGGAAAGCCCAGAGGCAAAAGGTAGACTGGATAAAGTTAAGTAAAGCTTGCAAGAAACAAGCCAATCAAAGGCTGGGTGTTTATAATTAAGAATACACCTCCATGTGTGATTTATTTGGGAGCTGGGTGGTGAGCCCCCCAAAGAGCTAAGAGTACAAAGTAATAAAATAATCAATAACATTTTGGTGTCCCAACATGGGGCTAGAGTAAAAACAAAACAAAACAAAAACAACTACAAACCTGGTTGTAATATTGTAGTATATTCTTAAAAGATGTCATTCTTGGAAAAATAACTAAATAGTACATGAAATCTTTTACGTTATTTCTTGTAATTGAACGTGAATCTATGAATATCTCAAAATAAAAAGTTTATTTAAAAGTAGATATTCCTGAGAAATACATGGAAGGAGGAGAGAAATGACTCCCAACGTTGTCCTCTGACTCCCTCCCCAAGTATGCTGAGGCATGTGTGCCTCTCCTCACACAAATTAAGTAACTGAATGTAATAAAAAGTCTAAAAGAAATTAATCAATGACTAATATGAATATATAATTATTAATAAAAATTAGAATCCATCTACAAGTAAATCTAGCCAAGGAAATGAAAGAATTTTTCAGTGAAGACTGTTGAGGAGGACGCAGAACACAGAAAGACATCCCAGGCTTATGGGTTGGAAGAAGTCATATAACCCAAAGTAACATAAAGGTTCACTGTGATTTCCTCACAGAAAAACAAAACAATCCTAAAATTCATATGGAACCAAAAAGGATAGCAAAGCAAACTTGAACAAGAAGAAGAAAATTGGAAATAACAGTGTACCCAATTTCCATTCACAAAACATGGTACTGCACAGAACAGATAGATACCTGTATAGACAGAAAAGACCTCAGAAATAGCCCCAAAGGTTTACAGTCAACTGGCTTTCAGCAAAATCTCCAGAAGAAGTCTGGTCAGACTGGATATCTACAAAGAGGTGAATGAAAGCAGACCACTTTCCCTCAATGTATACAAAAATCAGCTTGAAGAAGACTGAGGGATACACGTGAACCAGATACCTGGAGTTGCTAGAAAACAGAATGTGCTCACAAGACATGTCTGGGAAGAGTTTTAGATATGACTTTAAAAGCACAGGCAGCAGAAGCTTGACAATTGAGATTACATAAAACTAAGACATTTCTTCCCAGCAAGTAAAATTATCTACAGAGTGAAGCAGCAGCCAGCAGAACAGGAGAGAACATCTGTATTCTATTTATTGGTAAAAGGTTTACATCCAGGACTTCAAAACCGCCCACTACCATAGTTATCAGCATCATCAATGTCACCATCACCATCCCCATCATTATCATCATCATCATCTGATTAAACGATAGACAGATGACCTGCTTCCTCATTTATCAAAAGATAGACAAATGACCATCAGGTATATTACAAATACAGACACACCCTCACTTCAGTTAGAATGACTGCTATGTGAAGGAAATGCTGGCAATGATTTATGGAATGAGGAAATCTCAGAACCTGGTAGTGAGAATGTAAGTGAGTATAGTCACTGTGAAAAAAAATATGGAGTTTTCTCAGAGAAATAGGAAAACAAACCTGCTCTGTGACACAGCAATCTCACTGCTGGAGGTAAAATTAAAGGCAGTGAATCCACTTGTCAGAAAGACCTGCACTCCTGTACAGCTTCCATCCTGCATTTATCCACCAAGCCTCTGTAGTTCCCCCTCTCTGTGCACATTTTGTCAAAGGCATTACATGATAAAAACATATCTCCATCCCATAGCCAGCTGATTTAAAAAATATAAAAACACCACCCTAATTATTTTGTATTTAAAATATTGCTATCATGGGTCTTTCCATCCCTGATGTGAACAGTATGGAACGCTTGCATCTTGGGAAATGAATAGATTCGGAACCCTGATTTCTCTTTTACAGTACTAGGAAGTCCAAGCCCAAGCCACACAGCTTTTACTGCTTTGTCTCTCTTTCCTCACCCACTCTCCAGGCTCTGCAGACTCCCGCATCTTATGTTCTGCAGTCACTCTGCTCAACCTGTCTCAGCTGCTGGTGTGGATATAATGCACCCAAAGCAAGATCTGCCTCTACCGTTACCATGGAGATGCTGCCTTATTTTTGTAATCCTTCTTCATCACGCTATGCATCCGTTCAGGTCTGTAAGTGCTCTATGTCCTGATTTCACATACCTAATAAAGAAGACTCTCTGCAAAGTTAACCTCTAACCTTCACTGTCTCCTGCAGTAACCTTACACTATTGCTAACGTACATATGATGTCTTCCAAAGCTTTCTCCATCCTTCCAGCTGGAAGACACTACATAGGGTAAATGGAATAGTTAGTAAATGGTCCTCTCCTCTATAGCCCAACTTCTCTAGCTGTGAGTTGTCACCCTACACAGCCTTGGGGAACAGAGTGGGAACAGTCATAAAAAAGGTGTCAACAACAAAAAAAGTTTCTGAACATGCAATGGCCAAAAATTAATTAAAAAAACCAAATGTTTAATGAATCAAAAATGTTTTAGCCAGCTCTCACCCATGTTGTGTTGTACAACTTCACACAGCCTTCGTCTGAGCACATGACACACACATTTTGCACTGTATGTGCAATTACATCATGTAAGGTCAACAGATACTGCCTGACATACCTCAGCTCAGGTTCCAGACTACTGTCTTTATAGTGCAATAATTTCATTGTACCAAGTTTTCTTCTCTTTTTGAAACATGATAGTTTTAAAAAAACTACTTTTAATATTTTCCTACTACCATCCCTCTCTGTCTTTGGATTGTACTGCCTTAGAATGCTTGATTTTAAAGATTGGTGTTTGATTTGCTGACTTGAGTTTCATAGAAGATTGTTAAATAGATGTTGGCTTGTGGTTAGGATGGAATATCTACTAATTTCTGAAATATTTCTAGACATATGACTGTTATTTTGTGGGGTGTACTGTTGTGAAATGACATTCTCAGTACTGATGATCATAAACCTGAAATATCAGTCAACTAAGAAAAATGTTGAAGATGGTCTGTCTGTATGTCCTGAAGTACCAGATATTCAGACAGGATTTACTTCTTTCTGTAAAAATAAACAAGTATATTGTCTCATTAGTGTATTTATCAAATTTCCTTTTGTCTTTATCAAATGGTACAAATATATATAAGAAATATTTAAAAAATAAATTCCTTTATGATTTATCAGCAGTAAATGTTTGGCTTATTGGCCTATTTTATATTTCCAGGGTTGTGGGAAACTTTGTTGGACATTAAGGGGCCATGAAGAAAAGTGCTTAAGGAGCTCTGGTCTCCACCCCCACTTCCCATTTGAAAGGCTGTACCAGTTGTGTACATGGTGTCTTAGTCTTCCCTTCATTCAGATTTAAGGGTAGATAACATTCATGAGGTTTTTGAGTATCAGTGGGGTGGCTGGTACACACTGTCTCCGTTCCAAGCGAAGTTGGCCTTGGTTACCCATTACACTGCCTCCCTCCTGTGTACTGAGCCCTGGGTACCAGCACTGCCTGTCTAGCAGACTGAAAAGCAACATCATATCAACCTCCCATGGTTTCTGTGTTCCATAGTCTCAGTTTCATTTTTTTTTTACTTTTCTTCCTTCCTTACTCCACTAACTCAGGTATAAATAGCAAAATACTTACTTTGCCACTGCTAGCTAAGTACCTACTGTTTGCTTAGTATATCCGAAGTGCTGGGGACAGGAACATAAGTCTCTGGATTTCAGTTTTATTTGGAGAAAAGGAGATTTACTTTCAATCTGCTTTTTGATTAGAAACAAATGCCACCAAGCTTTGGTTGGCGTTATTTGTCACCCAGTTCCTTTTGTCCCCACAATCCTAACACATAAAACTGTAGTTATAAAGAAAACAGCTAAAAAGGCACAGCATTACTCTAAATGACATCACTGATTTTGTTGGGAAAGTGGGTCTTCTGGGCTCTGGGTCCAGAGTTGAGAGACAAGGCTATAATTTCAGTTCCTGGGGTCTAAGAAGAGCTAGGACCAGAACCCAAACCCTTGCTAGAAATAATAGCTGCTGAAAACTCCTTCAATATATGTATTTTTTTAATATGCAAGACTTTTTTTTCCTGGATACAGGGTTTCTTTGTCTATCCCTGGCTGTCCTGGAGATATCTCTGTGTAGGCCAGGATGGCCTCAAACTCACAGAGATGCCCCTGCCTCTGCCTGTAAGTGCTGGGATTAAAGGTGTATACCACCACTGTCCAGCGTACATTATTTATAATAAAGTTTGAAGACAAAAGAAAACAGAATAAGGCTGAAAACCCCAAAGTCCCCCAGAAATATGATTACTGAGAAGACAGTCAATAAAATTAACGATTTAAAAATAAGTCACTTAAGATGTAATACATAAGGTATAGCTATCTAAAAACATCTCAGCCCACATTCTGAAGGTTTAACAAGATTTTCAGAGGTGAAATGGGAAGTAACAGTCCTAAGAAAATGAAGTCCGCCAACAAGAGAAGCATACACATTTACATAAGAGTCAAATAGAAATTTGGGACATGAAAGTTACTACAGAAAAATCAATAAATAGAATTAATCCAAGATAAACAGTGGCTAAACAGTGGTTAATAGTGTTGGGTAAAACATAATGAGAAATATATACCTAACACTGCAGAAGGAGATTAGAGTTTAAGAAAAATCTGTGTGAAATAGAAGCCGAGTCATGGGTGGGAATTCAAACAAACCATAGGCACTTCAACAAACACAGTCTTGCTGTAATATCCCTAGGTGGGAATGCTAAGGAAAATAGAGAAGGTATAAAACACACACCCTCGTTGTCACTGGCCACAAGTCAGGATATGCAATTAGCATAAGTCATCAAGTGTAGAGGAATGGGCAGAGCAAATGAGGCATACTTTGCAAGAGCCCAGGACTGTGGTAAGCAGGCCTGTGATCCTAGCACTAGTTCAAGGCCAGTCTGGCCAGCACAGTGAATTAATTTTAGGCAATAAGACTGTGTCTCAAAAAATAAAAACAAACTGGGCATGGTTGTGCAGGCCTGTCACCCTCCTACTCAGTTCTGCCTGAGTGATTTAGTGAGACCCTGTCACAAGAAGTGACAGAAGGGATGGATACATAGGTCTATGTTCATTTGTACAGACGTACATATATGAATGATTGACAGAGAAAACCACCAATCAGTACAACTAACAGAATAGAAGAGAGCTGGATTGATTGGAGAGTGCCAAAGCTGCCTCTCCAGGAGCTTCTGAGGAAAGGATTGATGGCGCAGCAGGGAATGAATAAAGACATACTGGTTTAGAAGTGTGTAAAACTGAAAACAATGAGACTCCACACTGACACCATAATGAAAATACAGCAGTGATATATTAAAATAAACTTACTTTCAATGACAAAATTATTCCAAATTAATCCCATATTTACCACCAAAATATTAGCCTTGAAGAAATTTAATGAAACAATGATCAACGAGTTACTTAGAAAGTTCTTTAGACTTGTGTATGCTTAAATGATATATATCTAAATCTAGTGATTTAAAAATACTACTTTCCCCTAAACAAACTTAGATTCTTGCATCTGTTTAAATCAATCTCTGGAACCACTGTGCCGGCACTAGAACTATTTATTTTTAATATTTTTATTAGTTATACTAGCCACTCTAAGGGAGCGGGTCCATCACATCACTTCGCAGGTGTGCATTTAATAGACTTTGTTCATATTTGCTCTGTCAGCTATTTCTCTCATCTTAGTACCTCCACGGCACTCCTTTCTCTTCTTCACCTAGTTTTGTCTCTTTCTTTTCAAGCTACAGATGAAGGGAACTGTGATGTCTTTGAGTCTGGCTTATTTCATTTAACATAGTGATCTTCAGTTCCATCCACTTCCCTGCAAACAACACGGTCTCATTCTTCTTGCTGGCTGAATAATACTTCACAGTATATTTATATGCTGTCAGTGATTTTGCAGTGACAGGAACCAAACCCAGGGCCTCTTTCATGCTAAGCTGCACCCCATGTTTTAAAATCACCACAGCAAGCACTCACACCTCCACTGTTTGATAAGCTATTATGTGTGTTATTTGTACAATGAGATTTCCATTCAGAAACTGTATGGGCTAGTTTTATGTCAATGTCCGTACAGCATTTTCTCAACTAATGATTGATGGGGGAGAAAACACCAGTTCACTGTGGGTGGGTCACCCCTGGGCTGGTGGTCCTGGGTTCTATAAGATAGCAACATGGGAAGCAAGCCAGGAAGGAGCATGCCTCCATGGCCTGTGGGCCAGCTCCTGCTTCTAGGTTCCTTCTCTGCTTGAGTTCCTGCCCTCGCTGCTTTTGATGATGAACTATTATATGGAATTAGGATTGAAATCAGCCCCCAGTTGTTTTTGGTCTCGGTGTTTCCTCATAGCAAGAGCAAGCCTGACGAATACAGAAATGTTAGCACTTCTGATCCTTTTCCTCTTTCTCCATGGTGGATCCCCAGTGGTCATAATGTAGTGGTCAGTGTCTTTTCATGGAAGGCTGTTATCTTAGTCACTGTTTCATTGCTGTGAGGAGACACCATGACCAAGGCAAGTGTTTTGTTTGTTTTTTAAGAAAAAGTATTTAGCCCGGCAGTGGTGGTGCACGCCTTTAATCCCAGCACTTGGGAGGCAGAGGCAAGTGAATCTCTGAGTTTGAGGCCAGCCTGGGCTACAGAGTAAGTTCCAGGAAAGGTGCCAAAGCTACACAGAGAAACCCTGTCTCAGGGTGGAAAAAAAAAGAGAGAAAGTATTTAACCAGGGACTTGCCTACAGCTTCAGAGGGTTAGTACATGCTCATCATGGTGGGAAGCAGATGGGGTCGACACTGGAGTAGTAGCTGAGAGCTTAACATCCTGATCTATGGGCAGCAGGCAGAGACAGAGACAGACAGATAGATAGATAGATAGATAGATAGATAGATAGATAGAATGGTTATCATGGGCTTTTGAAACCTCAAAGCCTGTTCCCAGTGACATACCACCTCCAACAAGGCCACACCTCCTAATCCTCCAACAAAGCCACACCTCCTAATCCTCCAACAAGGCCACGCCTCCTAATCCTTCTCGGCGGTGCCACTCCCTGGGGATCAGGCCTGTGAGCCTATGGGGGTATTCTCTTTCAAACTATCACAGCTAATAAAAGCCCTGTCAATAATAAACTCCAGTGCTTGCAGGGGTGATGGAAGAAAATGGGAGTCAATATCAAGATGTTAAACCATTTTACAATATTAACAACGAGTACTTTAAAACCAAAGCTCGCATTAATTATAGACAAAAGATTGTAGGCTAGTACTATGCTAATGCTGCTATAGGCAATAGTTTACGGCTTATGACAGTGATGCCTAATGAGATTCTTTGAAGGAACTCATACACGATAATTCATTTCTCCAAGAGTTATTGGGAAAATCACCTCAGGTCCAGCTTCTATTAAATTCTGTGAGAGGGAGGCAGTGCTCACTGTCTTTCTCATGTTGGTGCTGGGCATGCAGAAGAACAAGAGAGAGAGTGTGTATGTCCTCCTCTCCTGTACACACACATTCACACACACACATACACACACACACACACACACACACACACACACACACACACACACACACGGAAGAGTTCTCAAGCAGAGACTGAGTTGGACAAGGTTTCCTATGTGTAGGACTGACAGGCTGAATTTACAGACCAGACCAGCCTGGAATGGCCATTACCAAATCTAAAAATTTCTTAATATGGGCCTAAACCGTGTTTATCTTTTTATGGGGACATTTAGATGTTTTTAAAAATCTTTTTCTTTTTTCTTTTTGGTCCATTTCTTTATTGCCCTTCAGGGTCTCAGAATTCCCTGACACAAGGAGGCTACCAATTCAAGCTCATTTATTGGAACATCTATTCCAGTTTGGTGGCAAACTTTTTAAAAACATAAATTACCAAAGATTTAGGCACAATAAATACAAGTGGCAGCTGCCCCAGCACCCCCATAACCTGCACTACTGTAACTGTTACCATGAAGATTTAGAAACCACTTTTTGGCAACAACCTAAGGTCTTCAGGCTGACATGATTTGGAATGGCGAGGACCACCCTTTCCCAAACACCATTCAGGCTGATACTCACCCTGGTTCTCCACTTCCAGTTAAATGTGGCATGGAGGTATTATAGCCAGGACAACCTCCTTACTCTTATATAAAAAAAGAGATAAAAGTTAGGTGTGGTGGTTTACACACCTGTAGTTGAGTCTGAGACCAGCCTGGGCTACAGAGTCTCAAAAGACACAAAAATGTGCGGTACAGAAAAACACAGCAAGTCTGTCCAAAAAAGGAAGAACATCCAGTAATGGAGTAAAAGTAGGCAGTGGTGGACCTGTGTCTTACAGACTGGCACAAAGGTATAGGCATGGTTACCCACCAATGGACCAGCCTGAGTTTTTCTTATAGTGTTTAGAACACTTCAGATCTGCCCTGTGAGGACACTTCTGCTTGCTTGTCTCCCTCCCTCCCTTTCTCCTTCCTCCCTCTTTCATTCCTTCCCTCCCTCCCTCCCATGCTCCTTTTACCTTCTCTCCCTCCTTCCCCTCCTTCCAAATTTCCATATTTTCTAATATAAGTAATTCTATGATAATTCTAAGATAAGTAAGATATGTATAATATCCATCACATATAAAACCAGGGATGTTGTTATTCTGTATTTTTACCATAGTATTTCACTTAATATTTCACTTTTTTGTTTATCATTTTAAATGTTGGCAAAACATCTTTAGTGAACTTTGAACTTTACAAGTGCATTCTAGTAAACAGCATCCCTTATTGAAATGGTTTATGTCAATTAATACATAAAACTATGAGAGTTCACATAAATACAAGGCCTAAGTCCTGATCCTTAGTGACTTACTGCGTCTGAAGCAGAAACAGACCTTGTTCTTCTGGAAGCTTCCTAAGAAGATGAATCATGTTCCAGTCAGCTCATTCTAGTGTGCAGGAGCTAAGGCACTTCCTGCCAGCCCTGTGCCAGGGTGGACTCTCTATCAGCAGACTGGGTTCAGAATGAGGATGCTGGGAGACAGTTTCCAGGTCCTGGAAAGAGGCTCTGACTCATTCTCAAGGCTGATTTAGGAGAAAACACGTATATCCTCCTGCTCCATTCCCTTAGAGTACTGAAAGACGTCTGCCAGAAACTGCCAGGTAGAACTCTCTGCTTTTCTGGTGTTATCTTGTTGATAATAGAGGCACATCCGATTATGCCCAACCTTTAAAGATCAGGATTCTTTTTGTTTGGTCTTCTTTTTTTTTTTCTTTCTATTTTAGCTGATACTGAATCACAAACATCTCAGCTTTATCCTTATAGTCAAATTGCCCATTCAGCCTTAGAATTACACCTTATTTGTTCCATCAAACATTAACCATGGGATAAGACACACCCTCTGGCTGACTTTGTCCTGGTCCTTGCAGACTTCCGTGTGCATGCTGAAAAATGTCTCATAGTACCTCTCTAAAATGTTGTCTTTTGTGAAATACATCTAAAATACAATGCTGAAAACAGTGAGGAAAAGTAGGCTAATTCTCTCCACTCTGAAAGCACAGAGGCAGAACAAAAGTCTGTTTAGGTTGTTTACAAAGCTGTCTTCGGAGCTGACATGTCATACTGCATCTGTAGCAAAAGCTCGAGAGGAGCTTTTTATTGCTTCTTAAAAACGCAAGCCCTACATCATTCGGGATGACAAGACAGAAACATAGTAAAGATCCTGTGGAAAAAGATCTAAATAGCAGGTTAGGTCACAACAAGTCTTAAGTGCCTTTGCAACACACACACACACACACACACACACACACACACACACACACACACACCCTTGTTCTCTGCGTGTAACAACTCGAAGCAGCTGCTGGTGTGGGTGAAATAAGACAGCTGAAGTCTGTCTGTCTGTTTGCTTCACAGAACAGCTGGGGGTGGAAGCAGACATTCTGGAAACGGTGCAGGTGAGGAATCCAGTCTCTCTTGCCAGCCTTTCTCCGGACAACAATGGCTACAACGTCAAGTGTGCCCCTCTTGAACTTGACAAAAATAGCGAATGATGGGAGAGAATCCATGAAACTTGGACTAGGGCTAATGAGAAACAGGCCAATCACCCAGAACAAGCAATTTAAGGTGGTCCTCACTACCCAATGCCAATGTTGCCTTTGTATATCGCTAAGAGATAGAATGCTCCATTAAATGGTGTGCTTTATTTTTCTCTCTTTAGTCCCTGCTACTTTTGCGGTGTTTGGTCTATGTTATAAACCACCTATGGCCAGATAAGATTCAGATGACACAGGGCTATCATAATATATGTAGACTTCTTCCATATGATAAATCTGAGAAATATTTGATAAGGGACTTAGCACATTTACTTAAGAGTACTAAAATATCATGATACTGCTAGATTAATGGAAAACACTTTAATTGAATTTTTCTCTAGACTCAAACTCACTGCTCCAAAGCAAAGGCAAATATCTGACACAATAAAGTGTCTACCTTCTTCTTCATTCTTGTCCTGGCTTTGTCACTTCTGACTCTCCTAAGTTTCCTTTTCCATGTCACTAACTTACTAATGTTAGGAGGATCCTGCTCTCATCTGTGAGCAGAATTCTGTTCTGGGTAAGATGCGCCTCTGTCTCCTGGTCTCTTTCCTTAGAGTCACACGGAGCTTGAAAGACTTCCTTCTGTTCCCCTGATTCTTAACAAAATTATTTGCTCTAGCCACTTCGTCTCCTGAAAGGGTGTCTCCACGTGCTGCTGTTTGAATATGAATGTCCCCTCCCATAGGCTCACATTTGATGAGCTGGTGCTGCTGATTTGGAAGGCCATGGCCCCTATTAGGAGGTGGAGCCTTGCTGGAGGATGTGGGACAGAGGGATGGGCCTTGAGGTTTTACAGCTTGGCCCTGCTACTGAGGGCAGAACCTTGCCTTCTCTGCCACACCTCTGCACCGCACTGACTGAATTGGAAGTCAAAGGACAGGCTTCCTTCCTGACGCTACTTATTGTAGGATCCTCAAGTCAGTAACGAGAGAAGTAATAAAACAGAAAGGTGGTGCTGAGAAGTAGACCATGGCCAAGGTCAACCCCACAACGTGGCTCCTGGGACTTTCAAACTGATTGGAAGAGAAACGTGGAAGCATTTGGAATTCTGGGCTTTGAAAACCCAAGCATTCCAGCACGAGTGTGGGAGACCATAACGCTGAGAGAAATGTGCACAGAGGAGTCCTGGGCTCTGCTGGCAACTGGGCTACAAGCCACTCATGTCACTCCCGAGAAAACTCTCACGGCATCCTGCCCACGTCCTGAAAATGTTAATGAGCCTGATTGGTTGGTGGAGGCAATCTCTAGACAGAACCGCCTCGAGTCTGTGTCAGATTCCTGCGCACCGCTCTGCATGTCTACAGTGAGAGAAAGGTAGAGCAGGGTGATGGGAAAACGCAATGTTGGCCTATTGTGCTGAAGTATGAGCTAAAATAAACCCCGTCCTTCCTTTGTGATGCTTCCTCAGTAGTTGAGTCATAGCAGTGAGCAGAGTACCTGACGACCATGCTTGTGCCTTGTACTGGAAGGTCTCATCCTGTCCTGGGTTCTGACAGAGTAACTTCCATGTGATGACTAACCTAAACATGGGACTCATTGCAGTCTCTTCCTTCCTCGTGGTATACTACAGAGAGCCCCTACTATCCTACCTTGCTAATTGGGTTCTAGAATTTAGCCATATCATGTTCATTACCGCGTAGACTTTCAATACAGCGCGTTTCTCTTCCTGGTCTAAGTTTTGGGAATGAGTGAGAGTAACAGAAGTCGGAAATGAGAGAGAGCACCCTTTCAGCCATTTTTGCTTCTAACCAGAGGATTCTAAAGCCCCATGGATTATCCTCAGAGCCAAATTAGCCTTCACCCTGAGATCAACCATCTGTGCACAAAGAAAAAGTCTTTGCTCTCTATTGGCTGTGCACATCCTTTCTGCTCTGCCTCAGGGCTCCCCCGGGGGCGGTGGCCATCGTGTCCTCAGACCCAGTGAATCCAGGCAGCAAGGATAGGGGAACCAAGTTCCCAGGTTAAGGAGGGTAGGTTGGTGGTAAACTGGGAGCTTGTGTCCTCTCTAGTGGTCCTGTATGGACAGATATCAATAAACCAGCACGAGATACAGATACAAGGTAAAACTGTCATGTAAACAGCGTGTGTCCCTGTGTACATTCACAAGTCTGTCCTCCATGGGCTTTGTCTGTGTAAAGATGAGGGTTTTGTTTATGAATTACGAAATTTTCGTGGATAGCACTAACTTCTGACAGTCCTCTGGAAATAAAATTTTCTACCAGAGGGAAACATTTTCACAGTTGACTGGGATGTTCATGGAGGTCAGCTATGGAAGAATTAGCCAGCAGCATTCCCGAGAGCCACAGAGCTCCAGTTTCTAGGAAACATGACACTGGAGGAGTCTTACTCACACTCAGGGAAGTCAGTGAGAAAACAGCTTTCTCTACAGTTAATTCTTGTTGCATTTCAAGCTCCAAAACAAACAGGAAAGTGTGTGTAATCTATCACAGTCCTGCTGACTCAGATTGGCGTCAAAATCCACTGATTGTGGAAGACGTGGATCTTTCCACACCGTTCCTTCTTCCATTGGAAGCTTGAAAACGAAGTCAAATAAAACATGAGTGAAAAAAAAAAATCTCATAAATTTCACTAGCTTTGAAAAATAAAACTGAAAATAGAAACCATAAAAAGAATCAGTCCACTCTATTTCCTGATTATTAGATTTTTGGCAATCTTGGTACAATAGTTCTGAAAATAATTTTAAATGAATAAGGACCAAAATTACAGCTTCAGATAGAAAATTCAATACAGCAAAATAAAAGGACTCAATGATTATCAACTAAAATGGAATTTTCTTTAGTGCTGTGTTATAGGTGCTCGACATTAAAATTACACCTGCCCCTAACAGGGGTGGAGATGGTGATTCAATATGGTGAAGATGAGTTTGTTTTCCCACACCACATCGCTTAACAAAAACACAGGTGCTTTCATCCTGTTGCCTGAACTACATCCTTCTGGGAAGTTGTTAAATAGTGGGGATAGAATAGAAATCGTCTGGCGCCATCTTGTGGCAGTCACTTGTAACTGGCTGTGTTTTTGAAACCCCAGTCAGCTTGCATTTTAGAGTGAAACCAGCTTATTTCTTTCAGACAGCTAACTTTACAAGCATGAACAAATTATTCATGCACAGAAGTACCCAAAATGTATTTGTTATGTAAAGTATAATGAAATGACAGTAATGAAGATTTATTCTGTATCCTCGTGTCCGAGATATTCTGAGTTTTGTGTCACTCTCTCGCTGGGTGGCAAGGGAGCCAACTCCAGGGGAAAGCAGGATAGACTCACTCAGTACCAAGCCCAAGCCCATTCAGCTGTAGGATTTAGTGGAATTTGGACTTGAATGTAAAATATAAATCTAGACTTTTAGTAATTATTGCCCTTTTAAAAACACCTATCTATTTCAATCATTATGTTAAGTAGTTCATGTTTGTTATTTAATCATGCATTTAATATTCGTGGGACATAAAACTACTACTGCTTACCATTATATAAATGCAGACATATACAAAGATTGTATAACCTGCCCAAAATAACTTAGATGGAAAAAAACAAGCTTCAATTTGAAACTGGGAATGTTTAGTCCTAATGCCTACACTGTCCTTTATATAATGTTAATGTCATTCGTTCATCTGCCCTCCTGGTGACCCACTTTTTCCAACCTGTCCCTATCTTCTTATGAGTCCACCATATTATAAATCCATCAAGAGATCAATGCATTTATTAGGTGACAAATCCAGATCAACCCCAAAGATCATCAGCTGGCAGCCAGCCCCCAACATATGAGACAATAGGGTTTATTTTATATTCAAACAATGAAAGGAAGTGATGTCATCAGAAATGAGTTGAATTCACTCAGGTATGGAATTCATGACAGGAGATAAAATGTAACCAAATATGCCACGGTCTCGGTGAACAGGAGCAAAGCCCTTCTCTTTCCCAGACATATTGTGCTTTCATGTCCTTAATAGTTTGAGGTGATTGCAATCTTCCCACAAGTCACCTCACTGATTACTGTATAACCAGTGTAATCACAAGAACATGGCAGCTGTTTGCATCTGGGCTTCTTTTCCTGTCACCGAGTGAACTAGCAAGACAGCTCATGCACTCTAGTTCTAGATTTTGTGAACTTAGTTCATAGTTGTGTGATCTAAAGTCATAGTTACCTCAGCCCTCTTCTATGGACTGGAAATAATAGTAATGCATTCGGAGCCTAATGAGAATTCACCCTGTTAACACTGGAAATACAAAGGGATAAACTAGTGCATGGCTTTGAGGAAGGACTGCATGAGCTTTAATTATTTTTCATGGTTGCATTATGGTAGACACCTCTACCTAAGATGTGGGGCTTTGACACACTGACACATTTGTAATGACCAGCACTATCCACTTCTGAAATGCAAGAACTATCTTGGGACGGCCTGGAAACTTTCCTATAATGATGGCTAGCCTCTAGAGGTTCACTGAAACCAGTAAACTTCAGAATCAGAACAGAAGAAGACACCCCAGTGATGCATCCTGCCCCAGCTGATGGCTTGCTTCAGATGTTGCCTCAAGCTCTGTCCCTGGGAGGCAGAAAGCCCAAGCCTCACTGTAGCTGCAAAGCTAGAGTATTTATCATAATATCTTTTGTTGCCTCCTTCCCTGTGTCTGGAAATGGTGAAATTCTGTAGAAATAATCTATTTTTAAATCTGGGATTTATTGAGATTAAATATAGTAGAGTTATGTATTTAGTATTATGTAGTTACATAACCAAGTACTATGGACTTGAGACTCTGTCATTACAGCATTACTTACCATCTCTGTCATTCACTAGGTTTATCCCAGCACCTTAGTGGTAGTAGACTCAGAAGAGTCGACAGAACTTGGGTTGTATGTAATTTTTGCACTAATTTCAAGTCCAATAGACACATACAACCCTGGAGAATGTTCAACTGGTTGTCACTTCATGATCAAGAGATTTGTAATTGAGGGATGTCAGGGGGGAAAATTACAGAGCGATGTCTTTACTGTATCCAGCTTGCCCATGTATAAGGCTTTAGCTCTACATTCTGGGCCCATCCCTCATGGACTAGTCTGTCTTTGCATCTCTCTTGAATCCTCTCTCTTGAGATTTCGTTATTCCTCTTTTCATTTGGTTCTTCCTCTCGGCCTCTCTCTGTTTATCCACTTTCCTCTAAACCCAGAGCTTCACCTGAAGATTCTGCAGGACAGAAAAGGACTCCCCAGGGAGCTGCCTGGGTTCATACTTGTATTCAATGCTTCTGTGCATTGGAGTCTCAGGTTTCCTTGCACAAATAAAACATCTAGGCTCCCACTCACCATGAATCCACACATTGATATCAGTCTACCACCGAACTCTGGAGCTTAACTCTCTTTGGTAGGATGTTGGATGCTTCTTTGAAATGGTTGGACTTTCCATTTCCTTACTAAAACAAATGCTGGGTAAATGAGGCCACAGTGTTCCTCCACTCAGCAAAATGGATTCAAGCTGGGGCCACTGGACTCTCTGGTTCACATGTGCAGACTGAGAAGCAGCACCTAAGGGGAGCCATCAGCATGGACAGGATCCTGAAGGTTTGATGGTTTCTATGACCACTGGCCAATGCTTTCTGAAAGTTTTCTCTTGGGCACTCCAACCACAAGTTAATGATGTATAATGATGTAGAGTTCTGGAAACTTCCATTACTTAACTCTGACCCTGAGACTATTGACTGCTGGCTAACAGTCTGAGCAATAATGACTCTAACAAAATTGCTAATATTTGGTGTGTAATTCACATAACAAATCCTTTATTTCCCCATTGTCATGATATATTATGTAAAGCATAAATAATTTGCCAATGATGAGAAGAGTCTTAAGGTCTTTTGAATAATTAAGTTATCTGAGTCATCCTTCTGAAGTGCTTGTAAAGGTCAATGATCTAAAACTTCATTACATGCTCTTTTGTTTTGGTCAGTTCCTCTCCCTTCTTTTAGAAAAAAGAACTAACACCTTCTACCTCAGTGTATTTGGTTCTGTATATCCTTTTAACCTCCATGGAGTGACTCATGAGAGTCTTGATCTTATTTAGGCTTTTAAAATTAATTAAATAATTTATTGATTATTTTTGTTGAGAGCTTGAAGTAGATAAAAGCTGTTACCTACTTGGCAGAATTTGAACAAGTCTCACCTGTCCTACTTGTCACTTGGTATCTGAGCTGCACCATACCCACCATATCTCCTCCAGAAATTGCTGATTCAGCACCATGCATGGCACCTGAAGAGTGTTATTACTATTAAGCAAAAGGTCTGAGTTCAGGCCTCGTTAAAGTACCTGATCAGATACCTTTCACAGACCCAGAAAGCTGTTTTCCTTTTTCTTGGCATGCTATTTATTCCATCTGCTCATGCTCTAATCTAATCCTGTGGAACTAATGTATTTAGAGAAGATAGCATAGTGCTCATGAGTGGCCAGTCTTGGAGAGGAATTCAGAGGGGTCAAGTAGAGTTGAGCCCAGTGGTAGTCAAGGTTAAGCTGGTTGGGTCTATAGACAGATGTTTTTTTGTTTCTGCAGTCACTTACCCTATAACTCTGCACTACGCTAGAAATATTAGCAACTAAGGCTTAACCTACTTATCCTGTATCATTAGGCTTGGCTCTCAGTTCTTTTCATGAGTAAGCTTAATCCTGTCACTCACTAGACTAGAGAAAGACCCACACACTGTGGGATGGCTTTCTGTGTGCTGTGAATATGGGCTGCTATGATTGCGTAGTAAAGAAACTGCTCTGGCCTATGGTGAGTCAGGTAATAGCCAGGTAGGAAATCCAAGAGAGAGACAAGAAGAAGAAAGGAAGAGAAAGAGAGATGCCAGCCTGCTGCCCAGGGAGCAACATGCCAGCAGACTGGTAATGTCATGGCCATGTGGCAATACATAGATGAATAGAAATGGTTAATTTAAGATGATAGAGTTAGCTAGTAAGAAGTCTGCCATAGGCCATATAGTTTGTAAATAATATTAAGCCTCTGAGTGATAATTTTATAAGTGACTGCGGGACCACAGGGCTGGGTGGGACCAGGTAGGACAGGGTAAGACAGGATAAGACCAGAGAAAATTTTTGACTACATTTTGTTGCCCAACATGTTGGCTTGAGTTTCCACCTGAAACCTGAGATACTAAAATAGAGCCCCAAACAGCCAGTCTTCTAAAGGAAGTCATTGCTTCCACACGGCTGGCAGTCCAGATGTCATTTTGAACTCAGCTGGTGTTCTCCATCTACAGACCATTCATTAGCTGAGTGAATGAAAACAGTGATGGGTTTCAGAAACGAAGCATCTGCTATCCTCCAACTAATCAGCCTATTGCTTACTTACCATTGTCCACCCAATCTTACTTTCTCCTTTACCAACATGGCTTCTTTCTGTGTGTGCTTTTTCTTGCAGACCACCTCAGGTCTATAAATTCCACAAATAGAGATGCATTCTTCTCGGTAAATGACACCCATGTGTTCTGCTTCCTTTGCAGAATAAATACCAATCCATCTATGTGTCAGGATGCTTTTCGTACCATGTAATATAAAATGTAGCTCAAACCATGTTAAGGACTGAAAATTATTCATTGGTTTATATTTAACTAGACAAGGGATTAGTCTTTCTGTAATTTGAATCTAACCAAAGATTTACTGATCTTTTTATCCTAAGGCATTACAAATTGCTGTTGAGCACTTTCAGTAACCATGTTCACACCCAGAACTACACAGAATTCCTCTGTGGATTTCTGATAAAAGGAAATACATCATTTCCTTAAAGGTCTCAGTACATAATGTTATGTCTTACTATGCCATGCTTACCTCTAGACAACCAGTTTAGAGCAATAGGTTCTATAACTTCATTAGCTTTGAAAAACCACAAATAACCACACATTAAGTTAAAAATTCTAATTAGTCTTTATTTGGTATTTTAGGATCAGGCAACAGTGATTGCACAATACACTGAACTAAGGAGATTGGATCTATAAGTAAAAATTGACAGAAGAAACAGAGTGAAAAACAATCAATCATTTCAAATATAATTTCCTTATAGAATTAAAACCATGTTTTAAGGTTACCCAGATAAATTGGACAACTCTGATTGGCCCTGAATCTGATTTTGAAAAATTGGCATTTTGTTGTTGTTGCTTATTCTAATTATATAGTTCTTAGCACAAATATTTGTAGGATAAATATTCATGTTGTCCTACATTGGTTTGTTGGGCCTAGAGCAGGAGAACAGTTAAAAAATAATGGCCTCCTATTAGTTGGTAGGAGCTTAAAGAATTCAGTTTTCACTCCTAGAGGTAGGGACAAGATTAGCTTTGGCCAATCACAAACGATATATTGAAGAATGGATTTTTTACTAGGAGTAAGAAGGGCACATATTCATCCAAACACCCTACAATTATCATACTTATAAGAAGTAATAATATTTAAGCCAAGTGGCAGTTGTACAAGCCTTTCATCCCAGCATTCGGGAGGCAGAGCCAGGTGGATCTCTGTGAGTTCGAGGCCAGCCTGGTCTACAGAATGAGATCCAGGACAGGAACCAAAACTACACGAAGAAACTTTGTTTCGAAGGCACAAAAAAAGTAGTAATATTTAAGAAAGCCCATAAAAGATTACTCACCAACTTTTGGTGAACAATGCATCTTAGATATCCCCACGTTCTCTGTACCAAGATAGGAATAGCTGACTCCTTAATGACTCTCACTGGACATCTGCTCAACCATTTGATTATAAAATATCTGGGACCCAAACCAAGTGCTTTCTATATCTACACCCTAGAATTTCACAAAAGTCCTACATTAACTATCTTCTCAAGGTCATATAGGTCACACAATTAGTAAATTGATGTCCTCAGGATTTCAGCTGATGTTACTTCCTTTTAAAACTTTCAGTATTAAACAAAGATTTATTTTATTGGTGTGTGTGTGTGTGTGTGTGTGTGTGTGTGTGTGTGTGTGTATGAGAGACAGAGACAGAGATAGAGACAGAGACAGAGAGACAGAGAGAGAGCTGTATGCTCAAAGAGGACATCAGATCTTCTAGAGCTGGAGCTACTATGAGCCAGGTACTGGGAAGTGAACTCAAGCCCTCTAACAAGAGTGCTGAGTGCTCTCTTATCTCTTACAGACCTACAGTCTTAAGGATCAGACTGTCCTAACTGCCACCACCCCAAAAAGCTGAAGTTTATCCAAAGTGTCAAGAGACTAAGAAAGTTATTGCCGACATCTTGGGACTAATGACTCAGATTCAGTGCTGTGAGGTGGGCAGCCAACAGCAGAGCTCTTATTTTTACATCATTTTTCATCTGTTCTGTCAGGCAGAGTAACTTTTTGGCCCAAGAGAGTGTTTCAAACCCTAGCAGTAGGGAATGCATGTTTAAGTTTCATAAAGATGTAATAGGTGATCACCCAGGTACTTCCATGAATTTATGTCTTCTCACCTATACAAATTAAATGCTAGGAACTGAGAGAAGCTGTGACTGATTCTGTTCATAGAAGCAGTAACAGAGGTCTACGACAGTGGGAAGTAATCCTTGAGACTCATGAGTGAACTTTTAAAAACATTGGCTAAATTACTATATAAACAAACAAACCAAAGATTAAGGAGGCTTTTGTTGATTAAGAGTAAGTTTCAAATTACATTGCTTCAAATACAATTTATTAGCATTTAGAAAAGAAAGTAGGTATTTCTACTGAAAACAGAAAACTGAAGATAGATCTTTTTCTACTTTCTTAACATTACAAAATCATAATAAAGTACTTCAAAAATGTGGGAACCTGATCTTATGTGCTAACAGATTAAAGAATTCACATTTTTAAGACAAAAATGAGATGCAAACATTGCTACTAAGGTGGAAGTCTGTAGAAAATGAAGCCTCTGCTTTTGATAAAGCAGAAAGTCAGTGAGGGTAAGTTGCTTTCTGTAAGGGTGAAAAGTCTTGGAGAAAGATAGTGAGTGAGGGTGGAGGTAGTTTCTGTGTATAATAGAGGCTAAGGCACACATTATGAGGAACCCTTTCTTCTGCCTGGGTCATATAGTCTGGCATTTATCTAACCACATTTATCTAACTACTTCTATCCATGTGACTGGGCCATTCATCTCTGAGAAGCATAATTATGAGAGTCAAAACCATTAAAACACAATGACCAGGTAACCTATCAACCCAAAGATGAGACTGCCAGTTCACAAGGCCTTTCACTTCTGATTCAAACAGATAATCTAAAGAAAATTTCCCAAACCCATCTTCTTGTCCTACCAATCAGGCCACCATCCAATGTACTTAGAGTTTGTTCCGTGTATGGAAGTCTTTACATTTAGTATTGTCACATAGGCTGTTTTCATCATCTTTTAAGATCCCTTCAAATCCAATCTTTTCCTGGTGTCTCACCCTGTATGACCCCGCTCCATGCCTGAAGTCTGTAGTGTTTCAAAGAGCTGTAGTATGAGGCTGGACTGCTCCTGTCGCTTGGATGCAGGCATGCCACTCTTTTTGCAGACCATGAACTCCTTTAAGGTGGAATCCTTACTCTCTCCAAGTTTATAATCCACTTTCAGCCTAGTATGTGAGATAAGAAACAAATGGCACATAAATTATTTTTAAATATCAAATGGATATCTTTGTTAAGCTATCTATTGCTGTGAAGAGACACCATGACCCCAGCAACTCTTATAAAGGAAAAACATTTAATTGGGGTGGCTTACATTTTCAAGGTTTAGTCCATTATCATCATGGTGTGACATGATGGTATGCAGACAGACATGGTGCTGGAGAAGGAGACACGGGTCCCACATCTTGTCCTGTAGGCAGCAGGAAGTGGTCTGAGACACTGGATGTGGTCTGAGCATAGATGAGACCTCAAAGCCCACCCCCACAGTGACACACTTCCTCCAATAAGGCCACACCTACTCCAATAAAGCCACCATTTCTAGTAGTATCACTCCCTTTGAGCTTATGGAAGCCAGTTACATTCAAACTACAGCATTCTACTCCCTGGTCCCCATAAGCTTGCTGCAATAATATAATTAAAAATGTATTTAGTGCAACTTCAAAAGTCCCCATAGTCTATCACAGTATCAACAGTGTTTCAAAGTTCAAAGTCTCTTGTGAGATTCATGCAATCTCTTAACTGTATTCCCCAATAAAATCAAAATAAAAAGTAACAGATCACATTTCCAACACATAATGGCACAAGATATACATTACCATTTCAAAACATAGGGAAGGAAGCAGAATGAGGAAATACTGAACCAAAGCAAGACTGAAAACCAGCTGGGCAAACTCCAAACTCTACATCACCATGTCTGATATCAAAACACTCTTCAGATCTCCAATTTCATTCAGCCTTGTTGACTGCAATACACTTTTCCTCTTGGGCTGGTTCCACCCTCTGTTAGCAGTTTTCCTCAGCAGGTATTCCATGACTCTGGCATCTCTAACATCTTGGGGTCTCCAAAGCAATCCAGGCTTCTCCTTCACAGCTTCACACAATGGCCTCTCTGGGACACCCCTGACGAATGCCTGGCCTCAGCAGCTTTCCTTACCACAATGATATGTGGGAATTTAATGCCATCTCATTTGGAGGTGCTCTCTTTGAAACCCAAGATACCATGACTATAAAAATTTATTTTTCCAATAATGTAGACAGAGAGTGGGGATTCATCCTGCCTAGCTTTGCTGTGAAACACAATATAGAAAATATTGAAAAAGTTCAGTCATTTCCTTGGAATATTTACAGTACTAATTCCCCATTTCTTTCTCTGCATTCTTTCTACATCCTCTCTGCTCATTGAGACTCTGATTCTGTTCTCTACATTCTCTGACTCTCAGTCCTTTATAAGCCAAACTGCCACATTTCCACTGCTTACACTTTCTTTGAGGGATGAGGACATTGAGAGAATACAATCTGAGTTGTTAGCTCCCCAAAAGAGAAGTGATGACATTTAGCGAAGTCTTGTGAACTAGGAGCTGTATTTCCATAGTTCTCTTTGTACAGAGGGCTTGTGGGGTTCGGATCAAAGCTAATGCTGCACTTCTTTGATATTATCAAACATTTTAACCTATACAGTCTCATTAGCTTCATTGATCATCTTATTTACCTGAAAGACAATAAAATATCACATGATTGTATGAACATTTTAGGGGAAAAAAAGGTGCGTAATCATAAAGAATGCCTCCAAGCTTATGGCTTTAAGCTGTGCGAAGTCAGGTCTGTGTGTCACCCACTGAACTTGAGCATCTAAGTCATTACAAAGTGCTCACAGCAGAGAGGAAGGTGAGTGATTGGTCACTGAATGTTTGCAAAGTGAGTGAAGCACAAAGCCATGGAAACATTTCATTTTTTACATGTGTTTCTATGATTCTATTATAAAGTTGGAACTAATTTAAGTATTTTTAGCACTGTATGAGGAAATAGAAAAATAACCTCTTTAAGTCCACACTCAATATGAACAAAATTTAGTACAACTTATCAAAAATATAAAATATTGAGAAATGTAGATAGTTTTACATAGTTCATAAGTCACTGATTTGAAGAACAGCTCCTAACATTGGACACTGACTATCAATCTGATAGATTCCTTTATGTTGGAGCAATAATTTAAGTGGATGTGTTTAGTAAAAATATTGATGTAATTAAAGTAATAAAAATCAATATCCAAATAGAATTTAAACCTTAATTTTGTTTCACTATAAATCTCTCCATTGAAACCATATACACTCCATTGTAATAAGGTTATAATCACACAAAAAGTTATGTTTCACTGGGATTGCTAATAACTTTGGAAACTGGGTGAGTCAAGTCAAGGTGGCATATCCCAGCCAAAGCAAATCTAAATAAGGTTTGAATCACTGAGTTCATCATTTCAATAAACCTGTCCAGATAATTGATCATGTATATATTTGGATATTTGAATATTACATGACTGTGACAGAAGGAATTGGAAGGAGAAGAGGAGTTGACAGAGGTGAAAGGGGATAAGTAAAGGTAAGAATGAAGTAAAGAATGCATTGTTTACATGTATAAGATTGTTAAAGAAACCAATCTGAGTGCAGGGAAAGGCTAGTTCAAGAATGCTATCCACAATTGTTATGAGTCTTAGCTGGGGACAATCTTGTGACTTCCTGGGATTTTCCCTAGCTGAAGATTTCTCCCTATCCCCTTAATGGTACACTCTGTCAAGATTTCCCTTTCATTGATTTCCCTCCCAGTCTCACCCCCATCCCTTCCTATCCCCTTCCCTCTCTTCTCCCCCTCAGGGAGATCTTAACCCTTTCCCCTTCCTGGGGTGATCCATGTGTGTCCCTCTTAGTGTCCTCCTCTTTAACTAGCTTCTCTGGAATTGTGGATTGTAGCCCAGTTATCCTTTGCTTTGGTTCTAACATTCACTTATGAGTGAGTACATACTGTGTTTGTCTTTCTGGGTCTCGGCTACCTCACTCAGGGTTATTTTTTTTCTAGTTCCATTCATTTGCCTACAAATTTCATGATGACATTGTTTATCACTGCTACATAATACTCTATGTGTAAATGTACCACAGATATATCTATATCTACCTATCTATCTATATAAATATACATATATAAATATATATTAGGATTTTTATGTCATTATCCATTACTGGTGTGGTTTTTACCCTTCCTCCACCTCCCTACCTCCTCACTTCCCTCTACTCTCTTCCCTCTCTTCCTTTCTACTTTCCTTTCCTTGATTTTCAATCTTTTTATTTAACTTTCTTCTAGTTTCAGTTTTAATCCTATTTTCTTAAGATTAATCAGGTGGGGTTTTTTGTCTCCAGAAGCCTAATTTTACAATGTCAGTGAAGATAAATTTTGGTGTTTTGAGGAATGAGTCACAAGGACTATGTAGCACTCAGTTGTTCTTTTAGGAAATTTTATCTGTAAATTTTGTAAATCTTATATAATTAGTTATAGTAAATTTTCTTTTATTGGATTATTTACTGCATTCACACTTACCTACTTTATTTCAATGGATCTGACACAAGAACCTTCTCATGATGTTTAAGTTTCTTTTCCTCATTGGTTATTTAAAAAAAAAACAGTTTAACAACTTTAATTGGCATGTAGCAGTAATTCATATTTATGAGGTATAGTATATTCTAGCACATTTCTACAATGTGTAGTGAGTAGACTGGGCTAAAATGACATGTTTGTCACAGCTAGTGTTACATTTCTTTGTGGATGAAAAACTCAAAACCTATTCTAAATGCTATTTTGACATATACAGTTAATTGTTACCTTATTTCGCTTACACAACATTAGAAGTTGCTCTTAGCATAAATATATATATACCCTGGTACACATTAACTATCCTCTCTGTCAACAGCTTATATTCCCCCTGTCTGTCTGCTGTAAGCACTGTGCTATTTGGCACTTAAACAAAATAAACTATTTCAGCTTCCATTTATATCACGTTTGCCTCTGTGTTATGACATTTCACTTAATGTAGTCTCTCTCCAGGCTAATCTATGTTATTGTAAATGACAGAGTTTTGTTCTTTTATAATGGCTAACTCCCACTGTCTATATACTATACTTTCCCATCCATTCGTCTGTTTGTTGACCACTACCTTCCTTCCATATCTTGGATACTATGAATAGAGTCAAAATAAACATGGGAGCACAGGCCTCCCCCACACTCCTTTCCTTAGGATCTTCACCCTGTTACTGAGTCACATGGTGGCTCTATTTCCAGTTTCTAAGGACCTCCCACCCCGTGTTCTACATATGGCTATGCTAATTTACATCCCTATTAATGGTCAAGCAGGGTTCATCTCTCTCCCCCACCCTCCCCTGCATCCTTCATTGACATTTTTTTCTTCTTAGTGATAGCCATCCCTACATAGTATGTTCTTGTGGCAACTCAGAAACTTAACATATATTGAATATTTCCCATCTATTTGTTGGTCATTTATGCATCCTCATTTGAGAAATGCTTCTCCAGTTCATTTGGGCATTTTTTGTTTGCTTGAAAATTTTGTGAGCTTTGAATTGATTTTTTTCAGTTCCTCCTGTATTCCTAATACTATCCCTTCTAAGAAAGTTTCAGATAGTCTACTATTTATAGGTTGTTCTTAACATCTTTTATTATTTCTCTTGCCGTTTAGTGATCATTTTTGGACATCATATTTTTTCATTCCTCTTGCCACATTTCTTTCTGATTCCTTTTAGCTCTTTGCTTCCATTTTGTTAAGCTTATTTTGCTTTACTAACATGTTTGACACTTGCTGTATTTTCTATATATATGTGTTTGTATGTGTACCTGTGTGAGTGTGTGTGTGTGTGTGTGCATGTGTGTGTGCGTGTGTGTGCTTGTATCTGTTCATATAAGCAGGGGTGCTAGCATGGAAACTTGGATCATGTCTCCATAGTTTAGATCATAACAGTCTTAAAACCAAGACTAATGCAGGATATTGAAGTATGTGACTTGGCATATAACAATGGAAATAGTCAAAGTGTTTGGACTAACCTAAAGTGTGGTAGCGAGTAGAGAGAAAAGAGATGACCTATTGATTTCTGCCCTAAGGAATGATAGAATGACTATATTTCTCTTTTAGATTCTACCAAATTATCAGAGGAAACATATTTAATTAAGGTGTAACTTAATTAAGGTGTATACTATAATCATAGGCTTATTAGCATTGACTCAATTTTTCCCCATAAAATTTTCCAAGGAACCAAAGCAAAACTCAATTTAATATTCATTCAAAATCAATAACCAATTTTGATTAAATATATAAACCAAATTATAGTCAGTTAACACTACCTAATATCATATTAATTTAAAACATTCTATTCAAAGTTTAGGATCACAAACACAATATGTACATAGCTGACTTCACATTTCTTTGAAATTTTAAATAAGTTGAAAACTACTTTGCAAAGATGTCAGTGTGAGTAGTGAGAAAACAATCCTATCATGATGGAAGTGTGTGTGGGTATTTCCAGACAAGCTGATCAGGAATTGTGAAGCGGACTTAGTGAGAGCACTCTCCTGAAGGACTCCGTTTGGGGGTCTTTGCTGGAGCTTTGCTCAGACAGAGTGTGGCATGGCTGAGGAAGGGCTGGAGATGGGCATTTTGAAAACTAGAGTCAAAACGTAGGTGCTTGTATGCATGCAGGAGCCAGAAGAGGGCATCAAAGGCTCAGGAACTGGACTTTCAGGTGGTTGTGAGGTACAGTTTGAGTACTGGAAACTAAATTTGGTCCTCTACGTTCTTAATGATTGACTGGTCTCTCTAGCCTCAGAAATTATGAACTTTTAAAAAAGTCAGGTTGTTTTTTTGTTTGTTTGTTTTTTGGTTTTTTTTTTTATTTTTGTTTGTTTTTTACTTTTCTTGTAACCACAACCAAAATTCTGGCAGAAATAACTTGAGGGAGAGAGGGTTTATTGTGGGTTACAGCTTAGAGGGTATCCGTATGTTATGTAATGGTGGGGTTCTTCTGGGGTTGTGGGGACTTGAAGTTTGTTCACGTTGTGACCTACTAGAGAGAAGGAAGCAAATACCTCCTTCCAGGCCTGCCCCACCAACCCATGGCTGTTGACTAGGCCCTAGACTCATACATTCCATACAAACACAGGAGCCTGTGGGAATAATTCACATTCAAACCATAAGAGCCATATACTCGTGAAGATCATGTTGCCAGTGAAGACATGGAGCACAGCATATTTAGCAGACTCATTTCACCTTTCACAACTATTTGTGACCATGCTAACACTCATGGACTTCAGTCAGAGGGACACACTCCCTCCACAGGATAGAGGTCAAAGCAGGTTTTGCATACCAAGGAGGGAATATGGGAAAGATTAGAAAAGATTAGCTCTACAACTTGGACACATTGGAGGAAAGCCAAGGAAGAGGCTAAATCAAATAGGGAAAATCTGCCTTGTGGAACAAACACTGACCTCAGTGTCTTTTTACATCTCATAATGTTCAAGTTAGCTAGAATGTTTGTTAGACCATATATCCACCGCTGCCCCCCCCCCATCACCCAGACTGAAGATATAGACAGACATAAAGGAAAACAATAGGGGGATTTGTGGTTTTTTAAAACACCATGGAGAACATGGCATGGATAACAGAATGAGATCTGAGTATCTAATGAGCAGGTCGATTCTGCCGCTTCAGGAAACCCTGGGCAATCACAGGTATCACTTTTATCCTTTGGGTACTAGTTGGAAAGGTCACCCCTCCCAAGGTCAAATTCGAACTTCAAAATAGCAATCTAAATAAATGAATCACGAATGCAGGCATAAATCAACATGCATAATTTCATAATCGGATTAAAACTCACTGGTCTGGGCTTCATTAAATATCTGCACAGAAGTATAATATTTCCTATTTTACTACTTTTTTTTCCATCAGCTCCTAGAACCTAAATGTGATTCATCTTTTGTCTAAGCAATCAATTCTCAGGAAAACTGTCTGTGAAGCCTAAAACATGAAGAAAATAAAGAGAAAAGTATCAGTAAGCTTCCTGCTGCTTTGTCCTTTACAGATGCTCAGATTTGTGCTTCGGATGCCTATTATCTATTTTTAGAAGCCGTGAAGTGCTCCCTCCCCCTTGGGAGCAATCCAGCAACCATCCACCTTCAAGATCATGCATGGCAGTCCCCTCAGGAATTGGCAATTAGCTTTTTTTGGGTTTTCTCATTTGAATTAGATAAATTAGCATAGAGATGAATGCCATTTCACGTCTGCTCTCATTATTGTTTACATTTTGCTTGATACAGCTGTCTTCAAGTCTAACTGTCAGCAAACAAGACACACAGCTGAGAGGACAATGGTTATGATCATTCCATAGCTGGGTTTTTACCTTTGCTACTAATCGCCATGCATCATAATGGTTCGGGTGAAAAACAATGAGATAATGTTCACAGTATGGTATTCAGCTCATGTGTCACTTTCCACCAAAAGAGCTCTCTGTTCATTTCAGTCACAGTGAGTTTATCAATAATTAACGCTGTACTACAATTAAACAATTACTTTTGGAAACTAATGCGAACCCACAACCTTCTTGATTTTTTTTATCAAGCTTTCAGTAAAGACTTTTTAATTGCAATGAAGCTGATTAATTTAGTGTCATTGAGAGCCAAAAATTGGGAGAAATTGGAGAACACAGAGTTTCACCGACACTTTTATCTGAGAGGAAATGCAATCCTTTGAGTTTTTAAAATTACATATATTGCTACTTAAATTTTTTCAAACAGTATTTTTTGATCATATTAGTTCCCCCTCAGACAGATTCTGTCCACCTTCCAACTCCATGTTTTTTTCTCTCCCTCTTAAAAAACCAAATGAACATACAAAAATCTCCAGACACCAATAAAACAAACAAGTGAAAAAGGCAAAAACCACAAAACCATAACAACAACAACAAATACACACAGAAAAAGATGGAGTCCATTTTGTGTTGTTCAACTACTCTTGAACACAGGAGTGCCTTGCCCTAAAGTGTGGTTGATTCATTCAATGTGACTCCAATAATAAAAACTGATTTTTCTCTCTGCCAGCAGATATTAATTTTATAATCAATTTTAAAAACCTTATTGATTAGGGTTGGGATTTTGTACCCTTTTCTGTGCTGGAATTTTATTTTCCTTGAACCTGTGCAGATCTTGTACAGGCTGGTGTGTGTGTGTGTGTGTGTGTGTGTGTGTGTGTGTGTGTGTGTGTTGGTATGTGTATCAGTCCTGTAGTGTCTGGAAGACTCTGTTTCCTAGGAGTCATCCATCATCTCTAACCTTTACAATGTCTTTACCACCTCTTCCCCATAGATCACTTAGCCTTCAGGGGAGAAGTTTGATAAAGACATATCATTTAGGGTTGGGTGCTCCAAGGTCTTTCATTGTCTGCACATAATTTGGTTTTGAATCTCTGTGTTAATTACCATAAACTGCAAAAAATATTTTCTGGTGAGGATTGAGTGATGCACTTACCTATGTGGTAATGTGCCTTCAGAAGTCATTTTATTGCCATGTTTGTTTATCAGCATAAAAAAAGTAGGTTTCCCCCTAGAGCCCAGGACCTATGTAGTCTCAGATTCTTGGCCTCATTAACAATTCAGATGTGGTTTAAATCTCATGGCATGGGCCTTAAACTAAATAAAAAGGTGATTGATTAATTACATAAAATTTGTCCTACTGTTGCAGGCAGGTCACTCACTATTAGAGGTCACAGAATTTGTAGCTGGGTGATATTACTACTTCTCTCCTTCTGTAGAGGTATATCATACCTTCCAGCACTATAAATGCTAGTCATGTAGGGGTGAAGCTTCTAGTTGGGTACCAGTTATATTTCTCAATGTTTGATGACATAGAATAGAGCCTTACTGTCATGTTGTGGAGGGTAATCAATAACATTGGCACTAGCCTGTAATGTTGGATTTGTGTGTGTATGGGACCTTTTGGTAATGACTCAACAAAATGCAACCTGTTCCTGGTATGGAGGGTCTTTCTAGGTAGCATAAAATATCTAATTGGGTTATTGTCTCTTCCATTATATGGTTGAAATGCCCTCCCGTCTCAGTAACTTAGCCTAAGAAACGGCCTTGAGAGAGATAATTGGGAAAGTAACCTTGAGTCAAAGCAGGAGATATCAAACACCTGGTCTTGGGAGGAAAAAACCTTGAGTCAGAACAAGATATCTATAATTGGCTACCTGGCCTTGGAGAACAAACAGCTGCACATTTCTGAACATTAAAGATAGTCCCCAAGTTCACCCTGGCCTTATTTGAATTAACCAATGGGGACCCTGTAACTATGCTTCTCGATTCTGTAACCGTGCTTTTGCCCCTAGGACTCTATAAGAAGTCCCCCTTCCCCTAGGAAGGCACGCAAGTCTTCCTGGAGACTGTGTCGCCCCAGGTACATGCGCATTCGAATAAACCCTCTTGCTGTTTGCATCTGATCCGTGGTCTCGGCGTGTTCCTTGGGTTTGGGGTCTCTCTTGAGGAAAAATCCCCTGTGTGGGGGCTTTCATTGGAGGTTGCACTGAGGTTGAGACCCCTCCCCAGGACCACTCACCCACCGTCAGGAGGTAAGCCGGCCGGCCTCACTATATGTTGTCCCGTCTGATTGTTGTTTGTCAGTCCGCGCGCCTGATAATCTGTCTGTGCGGTGGGGCCAGAAGGAGCTGACGGGCTCGGACTTCGCCCACCGTGACCCTGGAAGACGTTCCACGGGTGTCTGAAGTCCCCTCAGGGGCACGGTTTTTCGGGGCCACTCACGTATCCGAGGGATACGTGGTGTTGGTTGGAGAAGAGGGATCCGGACCCTCACAGCACTCTCCGTCTGAGTTTCTGCTCTCGGTTTGGAGCCGGAGCCGCGCAGCGCGTGTCAGTCTTGTTTGCGTTTGTCTGTCGTTTGTTATTTTCTGTCTGAGCGCTCTCCTCCTAGAAACAGCTATGGGACAGACTGTCACCACACCCTTGAGCCTCACGCTTGGCCACTGGTCAGACGTGAAAGCACGAGCCAACAACGAGGGACTTATGATCGAGAAAAAGAAATGGATCACCCTTTGCGAGGCTGACTGGGTCACAATGAATATGGGATGGCCTCGCGAGGGAACTTTTAACCTCAGTCTAATTTTACAGGTGGAGGGAAAAGTCTTCGCTCCGGGCCCCCATGGCCACCCGGACCAGGTTCCATACATTGTTATATGGAAACTCCTAGCGACCGACTCCCCCCCCCCCCGCTGGGTTAAGCCGTTTCTCTCCCTTCCAGCGCCCCAGGCCTGCCCCCCACAGCACCGCCGCCCCCTCTCGCCCCTCCTACCTCCTCCCTTTACCCTATTCTCCCACGAAAGGATCCCCCTAAGACCCCTGTCCTTCCTGCGGACCCCAATTCACCCCTTATTGACCTTTTGACAGGGGACCCACCGCCGTATCCGGGGAATAGAGCTCCAGAAGAGGCGGTTCCCGGGCCGGCCACGGCGGCGGCGGCGGCGGCGGCAGCGGCAGTCCCCGAATATCCTCTACAGGGACAGCCCTCCCCAATTGCCGGTCGCCTACGAGGAAAGTGCGATGAACTAGCCAAAGTATCCAGGGTCTTCCCCCTCAGGGAGGGACCCAATCACCAGCTTCAGTACTGGCCGTTTTCGGCCTCTGATCTCTACAACTGGAAACAGCATAATCCCCCTTTCTCTAAGGACCCTGTTGCCTTGACTAACTTGATTGAGTCCATTTTAGTGACCCACCAGCCTACATGGGATGACTATCAGCAGTTACTGAAGACCCTCCTGACAGTGGAGGAGAAGCAGCAGGTCTTCTTAGAAGCTCGGAAGCAGGTTCCTGGAGACGATGGAAGACCCACCAACTGCCTAATGTTATTGATGCAGCCTTTCCCCTCACCCGCCCGAACTGGGACTTCATGACCCCAGAAGGTAGGGAGCACCTACGTCTCTTTTGCCAGTTGCTCTTAGCGGGTCTCCGGGGGGCTGTTAGGCGCCCCACCAATTTGGCTCAGGTTAGAAATGTGGTCCAGGGAAAGGATGAAACGCCGGCAGCATTCCTGGAAAGACTTAAAGAGGCCTATAGGATGTATACCCCATATGATCCGGAAGATCCAGGACAGGCGCCGAGCGTCATCTTGTCTTTCATCTATCAGTCGAGTCCAGATATAAGGGCCAAGTTACAGAGACTAGAGGGATTGCATTCGTTCAGTTTGTCAGATTTGTTGAAGGAGGCAGAAAAAAGCTTTTAATAAAAGAGAAACTCCCGAAGAGCGGGAGGAGAGAATGTGGCAGAGACAGGAAGAGAGAGATAAGAAACGGCATAGGGAAATAAGTCCTGGCCGCTGTAGTGTCTCAGGGACAGGTCAGAGAGGGAGTTAGGAAGGGAGATCAAAGAAGGACAACCCTTGACAAAGACCAATGCGCCTACTGCAAAGCGAGAGGACATTGGGCTCGTGACTGCCCAAAGAAACCTCGAGGGCCTGGAAAAACTAAGACAGGAGCCACAGACCTCCTCAATCTGGAAGATTAGGGAGGTCAAGGCCAGGAGCCCCCCCCCACCCCGAGCCTAGGATAACTCTCAAGATTGGGGGGCAGCCAGTGACATTCCTGGTGGACACCGGAGCTCAACATTCAGTCCTGACCCATACCGGAGGCTCTCTCAGTGACCGCACAGCTTTGGTCCAGGGGGCCACAGGTAGCAGGAGATATCAATGGACCACCGAAAGAAAGGTTCAACTGGCATCTGGACAGGTAACCCACTCTTTTCTGCATATACCTGATTGCCCTCACCCATTATTGGGCCGAGACCTGTTGACTAAACTCAAGGCTCAGATCTATTTTGATGACAAGGGGTCAACCGTTACGGGGCTCAAAGGGACCCCCCTACAAGTCCTAGCCCTAAGACTGGAAGAGGAATACCGCCTCTTTGAATCCAAGTCCTCTAAGGAGCCACCGGAAGGGATACAGGGCTGGTTGAGAGAATTTCCCTCAGCATGGGCAGAGACTGGCGGCTTGGGGCTGGCTCGCGACCAACCCCCCCTTGTCATTCAATTAAAAGCCTCCACCACTCATGTTTCAATCAAACAATATCCCATTCCCCGGGAAGCCCACGAGGGTATTAAACCACACATCCAGAGGCTCCTGGACCAGGGGGTACTTGTGCCCTGTCGATCCCCTTGGAATACCTCCCTCCTGCCGGTAAAAAAAACCCGGGACAGGGGATTACAGACCGGTTCAAGACCTGAGGGAGGTTAATAAATGGGTTGAAGATATACACCCCACGGTGCCAAACCCCTATAACCTCCTCAGCACTCTCCCACCAACCCATATTTGGTACACGGTACTGGACTTAAAGGATGCCTTCTTCTGTTTGAGATTGCATCCCCAGAGCCAGTTGCTATTCGCTTTTGAATGGAAAGACCCAGAAATGGGACTTTCAGGACAGTTGACCTGGACTCGGCTCCCCCAGGGGTTTAAGAACAGCCCGACCCTCTTTGATGAGGCCCTACATTCAGACTTGGCCGAGTTCCGGGTCGAGCACCCGGCCTTAATCTTGCTCCAATATGTGGATGACCTCCTCCTAGCAGCCAGAACCCAATCGGAATGTTTGAGAGGCACTCGGGCCCTTTTGACTAAACTGGGACAGAAGGGCTATCGGGCTTCGGCCAAGAAGGCCCAGATTTGCCAAAGCAAAGTCATTTACCTGGGTTACACCCTGGAGAGAGGACAGAGATGGCTCATGGAAACAAGGAAGGAGGCCATAATCTCCATACCCCCTCCAAGGAACCCCCGCCAGGTGTGGGAGTTCTTAGGTACAGCCGGCTACTGCCACCTCTGGATCCCCGGTTTTGCCGAGATGGCTGCCCCGCTATATCCTCTCACCAAGCCCGGGGTCATGTTCCACTGGGGAGAGGAGCAACAGCAGGCCTTTCAACGAATTAAGAGGACTTTACGTGAGTCACCAGCTCTTGGCCTGCCAGATCTGACTAAGCCCTTTGAACTATTCGTGGATGAGAACTCAGGCTTTGCAAAAGGAGTGCTGGTACAGAGACTGGGGCCATGGAAGAGACCTGTAGCTTATCTATCAAAGAAATTGGACCCGGTGGCTGCAGGTTGGCCCCGTTGTCTGCGCATGGTAGCTGCCATCGCTGTCTTGCTCAAGGACACAGGGAAACTGACTTTGGGACAGTCATTAACTGTGTTATCCTCCCATGCGGTGGAAGCTCTGGTCTGGCAGCCTCCAGATAAATGGCTCTCAAATTCCAGGATGACCCACTACCAGGCTCTGTTGTTAGACACAGACCGAATGGTGTTCGGACCAGTTGTCTCCCTCAATCCCGCTACCATGCTGCCCTTGCCACACCCATCAGAGGAGCACAATTGCCTCCAGATTCTGGCAGAGGCCCATGGTACCCGCTCCGACCTAACAGATCAACCGCTGTCGAACCCAGATTTCATCTGGTTCACGGATGGGAGCAGCTTTTTCCAAGAAGGAGAACGGAGGGCTGGAGCAGCAGTCACTACCACAACAGAGGTAATCTGGGCCTCACCGCTGCCGCCTAGAACATCGGCCCAAAGGGCAGAGCTGGTCGCGTTGACCCAGGCCCTCCGGATGGCGGAAGGTAAGAGACTCACGGTCTATACCGATAGCAGATATGCCTTCGCTACTGCTCATGTACATGGAGAAATCTACAGGAGGAGAGGCCTCCTGACCTCAGAGGGCAAGGAAGTTAAAAACAAAAAAGAAATTTTAGACCTCTTAAGGGCTTTGTTCCTCCCACATCAGCTCAGCATTATACACTGTCCCGGGCACCAAAAGGATGACTCTGTAATAGCGCGGGGAAATCGGCTGGCCGATCTGACGGCCCGGACAGTGGCCTTACAACCCCCCAGGGGCGACAAGCTGCTGGTCTTGCAGGATGACCAACAGCCAAGCAGGGACCCCATGCCCTACAGCCCGGAGGACCAGGAACTAGCAAAGAAAATGGGGGCGGAATGGAGCCCCGAACGACAAGCTTACATCATAGATGACAAATTAGTTATGCCAACTTCCCACACTAAATACATGCTCAAGTTCCTCCATGTGCTAACCCACTTAAGCAAAAACAAGATGAAGGCCCTTCTGGCTGATGAGGCTTCGACCACTGTATTATTGAATCAGGAACAGGTCCTCCAACAGGTGACCTCCAGCTGCCCTGCTTGTGCCCAAGTCAACCCAGGAAAGACCCATCTGAACAGAGGAAGCCGCCTGCGAGGCCACCGCTCCGGAGTCCATTGGGAACTTGACTTCACTGAGGTAAAACCCGGGCTATATGGATACAGATACCTTCTGGTTTTTGTAGACACTTTTTCAGGATGGACGGAGGCCTTCCCTACCAAGAAAGAAACTGCTACCGTGGTAACCAAGAAACTCCTGGATGACATCTTTCCCAGGTATGGAATGCCCCAGATATTGGGGTCAGACAATGGGCCCGCCTTCATCTCCCAGGTAAGTCAGAAGGTGGCCAGGCTATTGGGGATCGATTGGAAACTCCATTGTGCATACCGCCCCCAGAGCTCAGGACAGGTAGATCGCATGAATAGAACCATTAAGGAGATTTTAACTAAATTAACGCTCGCAACTGGCACTAGAGAATGGGTGTTCCTACTCCCACTAGCCCTTTACCGAGCCCGGAATACTCCTGGGCCTCACGGCCTAACCCCGTTTGAGATTTTATATGGGACTCCCCCACCAATAATAAACTTCCTTCACCCTGATATCTCTTCTTTTGCCACTAGCCCTACCCTGAAGGCGCACCTTCAAGCCCTCCAACTGGTACAAAAGACGGTGTGGAAACCCCTGGCCGATGCCTACCGGGAGCAACTGAACCGCCCGGTGGTGCCTCCCCCATTCAAGATTGGGGACTCTGTCTGGGTCCGACGCCACCAATCCAAGAACCTAGAGCCGAGGTGGAAAGGACCATACACTGTCTTGCTAACTACTCCCACTGCACTCAAGGTTGACGGGATAGCAACGTGGGTCCACGCGTCACATGTGAAGGCCGCCAAAGAACCCAACGAAGCCGAGAGCACCAAGACGTCTACATGGAAAGTTCAACGCTCTCCAAACCCACTAAAGATAAGACTTACCCATGGGTCCCCCTAATCCCCCTAATAGCCCTCCTAACGTTAGGAGGGGCATCACCAGAGAGCCCCCACCTGGTTAAGAAAATTACCTGGCAGGTCATTTCCCAGACTGGAGACGTGGTCTGGTCCACGACTGCTCAACACGCCCCTAACACATGGTGGCCCTTCTCGACTCCCAAGATATGTGATCTAGTCGCTAGGCTGGATACCTGGGATATCCCTGAGTACACCCACACTAATAGGCCCCCTGTCCTAGATTCAGACCACAACAATGTTATGTTCCGTAAGAAGCGGGCCATACAGACTGGGGATAGAACCCAAGGGCACTATATAGCCGACTCGCCTGGCTGCCGAACACAGTCAGCCTATAGAAAGCTGCAGCAGGCCCAGCTATATGTATGCCCTAGGGACGGAAGGGATTGGAATACGGCTTACAAATATGGGGGACTAGAATCTCTATATTGTGCAAAATGGGGATGCGAAACGACTGGAGATGCATACTGGGAGCCTAGTTCCAGTTGGGATCTCATCAGGGTGGGATGAAGTCGGAAGGGAGAAGATTCACTAAACATTTCCTTCACCCCGAAGGGCATAAAGTTCTCTTCATGGACTGATGGGCGATCTTGGGGAGTTAGGTTCTATATGACAGGAGCAGACAAGGGATTTACCTTCCAAATAAAGCAAAAAATAGAATCAGTTTACGTTCATATGGGCCCCAACCCTGTTCTCCCAGAACAGAAGTCACCCTCACAACCTGAGAGGGCCCCAGCCCAACTCCCCCACCTGTCTACTACAATGTCTCCTACAGTTAGCCTAGCCACCACTGCTTCCCTTGTAAGACCTGGCACTGGGGATAGGCTCCTAGAATTAATCCAAGGAGCATATCTAACCCTCAACCTCACTGCCCCAAACAAAACCAGAAGCTGCTGGCTTTGCCTAATTTCAAGTCCCCCTTATTACGAAGGGGTTGCTGTTACGGGGAAATTCACTAACCATACTACTCCATCCACAGAATGCACCCGCACCCCTCAACATAGGTTGACCCTATCCGAAGTTGCGGGACAAGGATTATGCATAGGAAAGATGCCCAGGTCTCACCAGTTCCTATGCAATACCACCCAACAGATGATCGGGGGCTCCTACTACCTGGTAGCCCCCACTGGAACCTATTGGGCCTGCAGCACTGGGTTGACTCCATGTATTTCAATGGCAGTACTTAATCTGACCTCTGATTATTGTATACTGATAGAATTATGGCCCAAAATTGTTTATCATAACCCCAAATATGTATTTACCTATTATGAGGAACGACACAGGTTCCCTCAAGAACCGATGACTATGACCATGGCTTTACTGCTGGGGGGATTAACTGTCGGGGGTATGGCCGCAGGCATAGGAACTGGCACTGCGGCGCTCATGGAAACTGCACAATTCAAACAATTACAGATGGCTATGCACACTGACATCCAGGCCCTAGAGGAATCCATAAGTGCCCTGGAAAAATCCCTTACATCGCTATCTGAGGTTGTTTTACAAAACAGGAGGGGGTTAGACATCCTCTTCCTACAAGAAGGTGGCCTATGTGCGGCCCTTAAAGAAGAATGTTGCTTCTATGCAGATCATACTGGAGTAGTCAGGGATAACATGACTAAATTGAGAGAAAGATTAAAACAGAGACAACAACTATTCGAGTCACAACAGGGATGGTTTGAAGGATGGTTCCAAAGGTCACCCTGGTTTACCACCCTTGTCTCCACCATTATGGGCCCCCTAATCATCCTCCTGCTCATTTTATTATTTGGGCCATGTATCTTCAACAGATTGGTACAATTTGTCAAGGATAGGATTTCTGTTGTCCAGGCTTTGGTCCTAACCCAGCAATATCAGAGGCTCCGACAACCAGAGATGGAGCTGACCCCTTATTCTCCATCCTAAAATGAAAGATTCCATTTAACACAAAAGAAAATGGGGGAATGAAATGCCCCCCCATCTCAGTAACTTAGCCTAAGAAACGGCCTTGAGAGAAATAATTGGGAAAGTAACCTTGAGTCAAAGCAGGAGATATCAAACACCCTGTCTTGGGAGGAAAAAACCTTGAGTCAGAACAAGGTATCTATAATTGGCTACCTGGCCTTGGAGAACAAACAGCTGCACATTTCTGAACATTAAAGATAGTCCCCAAGTTCACCCTGGCCTTATTTGAATTAACCAATGGGGACCCTGTAACTACGCTTCTCGATTCTGTAACCGTGCTTTTGCCCCTAGGACTCTATAAGAAGTCCCCCTTCCCCTAGGAAGGCACGCAAGTCTTCCTGGAGACTGTGTCGCCCCAGGTACCTGTGCATTTGAATAAACCCTCTTGCTGTTTGCATCTGATCCGTGGTCTCGGCGTGTTCCTTGGGATTGGGGTCTCTCTTGAGGAAAGATCCCCTGTGGGGGGGCTTTCATGGTAACTTCATTTGAATTTCTTTTACATATTGTAAGAAGACTTGGGGGACAGTAGATTTCCATATGGCTTTTCAAAAGGCCTTTATTATTTTTGTCCCCCTTTTACTTTGTCCTCCAATTCTCCTCCATATTTAACCTTGCTATTCTAGGTTTCCCTTTAACTCAAAGTAGAAGCATTACTCTCATGAAAATAAATGAATAAATAAACAACTATTTATTAACAACCAAGAAGCTGGTGTCCCTTATTGGGGAGCTATTGGCAGTGAACAGTTGCTGGGGATGAAAGAATAACTCCACTTTTAGGATGTGGCCATTGGGCACTTGTCTTTGCTCCAGTGGATTGCCCCAAACCAATGCATTTATGGGCAGCAGTGACTGGCTTAGTGGGTTTACAATGAAAACAACAGCAACAAGAACAGCAACGAGTGTGAAGGAGACATTCAGGAAATTGGAGGGGAAAAGGGAGGTAGATACAAGCATATTTCATTGTATACATCTATGGACTTCTCAAAGATAAAGAAAAAACGTTTACAAAGAATGAAGTGATGCACAGAAAACTGACATGTCGTAGTAAGGAAATGCTAGTGCTGGGTCCAAATTTCTTCACTTCCAAGTGCTCTCACACATGCTGTAAGAACTTTTAGAAAGGATGAATTATTGATAGATGTCATGATGTTGTTGACTCTTCCGAGGAAGAGATCTAAAATTAAATTCTAGCTTGAACAAAAACTTTGGAATTAATTGTAGACACCTGTCCATTTCTTTGCTCTGTCCCTTGCTCAAGAAGAGTACCCCAAGGCTCTGTCATTGGTGCTTGCAGTGAAGTTCTGTTACTCCCCATCAGAGGAAATGTCGACACTCTCTCTAGTCCAGAGGCTGAACTAGATGTAGGATGAGTCACAGTCAGGGAAATGGAAACACTGACGTTTTCATGATATGAATCTCCTTGCTATTTTATGTTACCTGTATCATTAATAAATTCTGTGCTTGTTGACACTGCACGCACCCAAGCCTATGAATATTAGAAAAGATCAAATACTTCTCAGAAATCTCAGAATTACTTACTAAGTAAATCATTTACAAAATGATCAATTCCATTAAACCACAGAAAAAAGAAAGTGAACAGTGGAAGTCCAATGGAAGGATTTTGTTCTATGTAAACTGTAAAATACTTACGTAGTAATTTTATGGAAAGAGGGTGGATGCTCTGGACAAATTCTCAGTGTTTGTTTCTACCAATGAAGCCTTCAGAAATGAGTTCACATGGTGGAGTGTATCCAATGGAAAACTGGAATACTGGCACAGAGCCAATGATTCTCTTTGGAAAGCAGCCCTTTACCTTCTCTCATTTCATAGTGGCTGCCAGGGCTTTCTCCACCTATTTCGTCCTCACTCTTTCTGTGTCTTTAGGCAATACAGTTGCTTTTCTTAATGGGAAAGAAAACTATATTTGTGGCTGTCTCGTCTGGTGGCCCATGCTGTTAACCATTTGTTCCTATCTTCTGAGAGTTTTAGGGAAGTGATTGCATGAGTTACTCATTAGTAAAGGAGCAAGATAAAATGAACTGAGTAATGTTTGAAAAGCCTGTGGTGATCGCATGCCCACAAATGGCACAACAGTTCAAAAGCTGGCAAGAGTTCACAGAAATTAGAACTTCAGCAATAACGATTTGACATGCATTCCATCAGTGGATGAAAACAAATGCCAGAGGAAAAGCCATTTCACTGTAACGGATTTATCATACACAGACACTGCATTCAAGAAGGTCCACATAGCAGAACACTTATGTAAGCCCTAGCTGTTATAAGGGTAAATGTGCATTCACATCAGTCTTGGGAACATGACAGGCCAGCTACCAGGGGAATCTGAGACAAATTTGATGATATAATTTCAGAGATTGAGAAGGTTGATGGTGGCTCAGAAGGAAGAGGTTATGTTTTAAAACTGCTTTCTGTTGCTGTGACTGAATATCACAAATTGAATAATTTGTAAAGAATAAAGGATGACTCAGCTGGTGGACGTGGATGATGGGAAGTTCACAATCGGATTGGTGGGGGCTCTTTAGAGGTGACACAATCATCACAGAGTTAAATAAGCTTGCCACTGGCCTCTCTTACAAAGCCACTACCTCAATCATGAGTGCTCTCCCACTAGCCTGGGAACAGGACAGTGTCCAGCACAAGCACAGGAACTGAAGTGAAACAAATCTTTTAAACAGCAATAGGGACAGGTAAACACCAGTGTTAGGGACAGCTGGAGAGGCTGGGGACTATCCCCAAGAGGACCTACAGGTTGCATGCGATGTCAGGGAAGACATATATGAGAAAACACTCTAGTGTTAGCTTTAACTGCATTTCATTTTCCTTTTTGTTTTCTTGGTTGTGTTTTTCTTTTTATGATTTGCCAAGACAGAGTTTCTCTGTGTAGCCCTGGCTAACTTGGAACAGGCTGGCCTAGAACTCAGAGATTGGCCTGCCTCTGATAAGATTAAAGGAGTGTGCCACCTTCCGGCTCCTTTTTGTTTTCTTTGATTTGTGTTTTATTGTTATTGTTTTGAGACAGGGTCTTACTGTGAGGCATTGTCTGCCCTGACACTTGCTATGTAGAGCAGCTAGTCTTCACCTAATGAGATCTACCTACCACTCTCTGATAATGCTGGGCCTCATGCCTCAGCTCAGCTCACCTTATGGAGAATCCCATGGAAAATGACCCAATTCCATTCTAGGAAGCTAACTCCCGTTAGCCTGTTTGGGCTGGAACCCCTTCCTGCTAACCACTTATTTTAGCTTCTGTTAGACTGCTAGCCTCTCTGAAGTCCCCCCTGCAGCTTTCTGTTGTAAAAACCTGGTCCTCTGGACACCCAGGCTACACCTAGGTCTCTGGAGTGCCTGGGTGTGGTCCCAGTTGGCTAGATTAAAGACTTTCAAGGAGCCATAAAAAATCATTAAGGCTCTATCCTCATGACCTCATCCAACTATAATTATCTCCCAGGGACTAACCTTCAAAAATTATTAATATATAAGTGTGGAATTAAGTTTTCAGCACATGGGTTCCAGTGTATATACCCAAGTCACAGAACTCAGAAAGAAATTACTGACAATGTCACTTTCTCAGTGACAGAAATTGCTTTTAACCGTTGAACTATGGGGAACAGAGCAAGTCATCCTCAGACTTGGAGCTGGGAGAAACAGGTTTAAGCTGTAGTTAGATAGTTGGGAACACTGCTGTCAGTTGAATCGGGATTGCTGAGAGAAGGAACATTGTAATATTGAGAGGATATTGACCACAGTTAACCCAGATCCCTCATGTTTGAGCCTTTGGGAGTTTTTAGATTTCTGTGTTATTTATATAATTAGTGACTCTTGTACAGTCTTTACCCAGGGTTGTTGTCATGAAGTCTAGGTAACCCCTGCTTCATAAAAACCTCAGGTATATAGGAAATACAATATTCTTTCTTTATCTAAGTTTGTATTTAAATTTCTCTTTTTATCAGGCTGGAAAGGGGAGGAAAGGAACAAAAATAATCTAGCAAGAACCTCAATCTTGTATGGTCCACCCTGTCTTTATTTGCCTATACAACTGTGTTATTTCTAATGTTTGGGTAGGCTGGGCTCAGGGTTTCCATCTGTCCATTGCTTATTTGTAGTTTTGTCTTTTCCTTCCCTGTGCTTATGACTCACCCCAATCACCGGTTAACTAGTTTAGACACACCTTCAGGTCCTTCAGTCCCTGGGGCTTCTACATCATTCTTGTGACATAGAAGATCTTTGCCAGGCCGCCTGTCATCTTATCTGCCTTAGAAGATTCATCTTTCCCTTCTCAAGTCAAATTATTTTCTGCAGACATTGAACAAAAGGGCACTGGGAATGTCTGGTCTGGAAGAACTATTGAACTTGTGCATCTCAACTCTCTTGCCTACCACAGCTCTGCCATTTCCCCCAGTTAACTGCTAAGACACTTAGACACCTTTGTAGAGGGAAAGCAACAAAATCTACTGAATGAGTTCTGGCTGTGCTCCAGTACAAAGAAGACAGACATTGTCAAACTGTTTAAAATTTGGGTGGGAGCAATTTAGGAAGTATAACTATATGTTGTGTCGTGAAATAGCATTCAGATTCAAGTTTAATTTTGCATAGGAGAGGGCTCAAAAAGAAGCAAGCGCTTGCTGCATGAGCATGGGTATCTGTGTTCAGATCCCCAGAACCCACATAAAAGCCAGCATAGTGATGTCATTTGGTGTCCCAGTACTGGGAAAGCAGGGACACAAGACCTCTTGGGTATATTGACTAGCCACTCTAGGCTAAATGGAGAGCTCTAACTTCAGTGAGAGACCTCCTTTCAGAAAGCGAGGTAGAAAGTACTAGAGGAAGACCCCTGACTTCTGGTCTGTCTAAATGCACATGTGCAGACAAGCACACTTGTGTACACGTGTGTACACACCCATGCATATACCATACTTACACACACACACACACACACACACACACACACACACACACACGACAGACTCCTAAATACTACATTCAGTCTGAATGATATTATTTGTATACATATGTTTTTGAGGCTGACCATCTGGTACTGGATAACCAATTGGTGTGCTCTTTCCTGGTGAAGACTATTTCTTCCACTCTAGCTTTATGAATTTGAAAGACAGCAAGATCTTGACTCCCCTTGCTCATATAATCTCTCCTCCCTCCTTTCAACTGTACTCCTACAGCTTGGTCTGGTGCTTGGCTATGGATTTCTGCATCTGCTTCCATCAGTTACTGGACAAAGGCTCTATGATGACAGAGTATTCACCAATCTGATTACAGGGGAAGGCCAGTTCAGGCACCCTCTCCACTATCGCTGGTAGTCTTAATGGGAAAACCTACAGAGACAGATGAACCAAATTCATGGGAGCTCAAGGCCTCTAGACCAACATCTGGGGAGCCTGCATGGGATTAAACTAGGCCCTCTGCATGTGAGAGAAAAGTTTGTAGCTTGGTCTGTTTGGGGGGCCCCTGTCAGTGGGACCAGGATCTATCCCTGGAGCTGCCTATTTGGAGCTCTTTCCCTGTGGTGGGATGCCTTGTTCAGCCTTGATGCAGGGGCAAGGGGCTTGGTCTTGCCTCAACTTAAAGTACTAGACTTTGTTGACTCCCCATGGGTGACCTTACTCTTTTGGAGGAGTGGAAGGGGGGTGGCTCAAAGATGAGGCAGAGCAGGGGTGGGAGTGGGAGGAGGGGTGGGAAGGGGAACTGTGGCTAGTATGTAAAATGAATATTTTTTTTTAAAGACAGCAAATGTGGGGATGGTACATGGGAAGCTTGGGGAGAAGGAAGTGTGGTGATATATTGTGTACCCTAATAAAATTTACCTGAGGATCACAGAACAGAACAAGCCACTAGATTCAACATAGAGGCCAGGCAGTGGTGGCACACACTTTTAATCCTAGCACTCAGGAGGCAGAGATCTGTCTGGATCTCTGTGAGTTCAAAGCCACTCTGGACTACATGAGATTGACTCAGTCTAGAAAAGAAAACAGAGCCAGGCAGTGGTGGTACACACCTTTAATCCCAGTACTTGGAAGCACACCACCTTTAATCCCAGGAAGTGATGGCAGGGCAGAGGAAGGTATATAGTGTCCCTTAGAGCTAGAGGTTCTTTCAGGGTGAGGAGTTGATGAGGTAAGAGGTGGTGGCTGTGGCTTGCTCTGCTTCTCTGATCTTTCAGCTTTCATCCAATATCTGGTTCTGGGTTTTTATTATAAGACCTTCAGAATTTGAGACATAAGTAGGGAAGAGGTAAATCATGTAATATAATCTTAAAAATTTATTTTTATGTATATGAATGTTTTGTCTGAGTGAATGTTTATATACCACATGTGTACCTACTACCTGCAGAAGTCAGAAGAGGCCATCAGGTTCCCTAGAGCTGGGATTACAAATGGATATAATGTACCATGTGGGTGCTGGGAATCAAACCTGCATCCTCTGAAAGAGCAGCCAGTGCTCTTAATCACTGAGTCATCTTCCCATCTCCTGGAATATAGATTTTTAAAGTATATAAAGTAATGACTTCAGTTTTATTGTGAATTATCCTATCATATCCTTTTTCATCTCTTTATTAATTTTGGATCTTCTCTTTCTCTTTGTTAGTTTGGCCATGGAATTATCAGTCTTGTTGATTATTTCAAAAATCAGTTATTTGTTCAATTGATTCTATTTTTGTTCTTGCAGTCTCCATTTCAATAATCTCTGCATTGATCTTTACTTTTTTTGTTTCACATATTATGTATTGAATGTTCTTTGGGAGTAGAATGTGCCATGGTATGCCTGGGGGTGTAGGACAGCAGCTAGAGGATTCTGCTCTCTCTTTCCACAATGTTGATCCTGGAAATCCAACTTGGGTCATCAGGCTTGGTTTCAAGTGCCTTTACTGACTCATCTCATAGCCTACTCTCTGCTATTTTTGTGTTTTTCTTGCTTCGATTTTTCTAAGACTTCGAGGGACATCATTTTGCTATTTGTGCTAAATTTTTTAAATTTTGTTTGAAAGAGTTAGCTTATACTGAGTCAAATATTAATGGCCAGAAACATATTTTTTAGTTGTTTCAAATGATGTGATTCACTATAGAAGGGGTAGCTCGAAGCCTTTGCAATGCCAGAACAAGAGACATAAATTAGTACATTTACTAAACTTTTGGTGGGAATAGCAGATAGGAGGTTACAGCAGAGCAGGGAGAACTCACTGTAAGTTTAGATGCTCTCTGTCAGTTTTGTGAAAACTAGTGGTCTGCTATGAATACATTTCCAAGGTTTTATCTAATGATAGTTAAACTGATATTAGATCAGATACAGAGAAATGGCTTTCAAGGATGACTGCAGATAGTCCAAAATAATTTCAGCTTGCAATATGTCAAGTATCTACAATCAAGGAAATTCAAATTAGTCAATCATCCTGCTAAATATTCAAGATAAAGGTGTGGCTTTTTAGAGAGCTTCTGGTCATAGTTTTCTTTTCTAGCTGAGCAATCCCATTTTGTGTGTGCTGAGAAAAATGTTTTATGTCTCTGTGCACTAGGGTGTCTTCACTCCTAGGTGGGAAAGCAGATTTCAAGAGCTGGAAATAGTTGCAGCACTAAGGAAGAGGACTGGAGTTACATGAATTATTGGCCATGATGACTTGTATCTGAGTGCTCCTTTTACATCTTCTACACTCGCTATAACATTCCTGTCAATACTTGGTAGAGTATGAGGCCTAATTAGATAGTCACATGGTATGGCCTATAGAAAGAAAGACAGCTGATGAAGGAAATGGTCATTTTATTTAACAAGCAACTTCTCTCTGGGTCTCCTCATACTTTTTATCTAGACTGACTATATTTTTGCTTTTTCTAGCTATAGTCATTTGTATTTTATGAATAAATAAAAATTTTAACCATAAAGAAGAGTTACAATACAAGTTAGAATTAGATAATGAACACTGATATAGAGTTAGAACTAGATGACTCACATGAGGCTATAACTATGGAATCAATTAGCCCGAGGAAACATTAGAATTAAAAATAAAAAGTTTCTTTAACACCCTAGAGTAACTGTTCTTTGTTGGTAAAATTATTTGTTGTTCTATTATTTTGGGATTGCATGAAATTTTTGTTTGGTAATGTACAGGGATATATATGATATACACATATATGTATATGTGTAGGATACACACACACATTACAAAAGAAGTCAGAGAAAAATACAGTGCATTTCAAAAGTATTGTTCAGTGTTTTAAAAAACTCTGTTAAGAGTACTATGGATTAATTAAAGAAAAGAGTACTATGGAATACATTGACTCTCAAAACTCTTAGGTTTCATTACTATGTGTATGCGTGTGTGTGTGTGTGTGTGTGTGTGTGTGTGTGTGTATCCTACACATATACATATATGTGTATATCATATATATCCTATACATACATATATATGTATATCATTCACACACACACACATCTGATTGAGTTCAAATATTGTTGCCCTTATTTCCATATATTTAGGGCTGAGCATTTAGAATTGCCATCTCATCTAGCTCTTTCCTGGCAGTAAAAAACTTGGTTTCCCTCTGTGTGGTTTGAAAGAAAATGGTCCCCAAAGGGAGTGGTGCTATTAGATGTGGCTCTCTTGAGAGGTATGCCCTTGTTTGAGGAAGGGTGTCACTGTGGAGGTAGGCACTGAGGTCTCATATATGCTCAGGCTTTGCTGAGTGGGATACTCAGACCACTTCCTGTTGTCTGCAAGATGTAGGACTCTCAGCTACTTCTCCAGCACCACATCTACCTGAATGACCCCATGTTCCACCATGATGATAATGGACTAAACCCTTGAACTGTAAGTAAGCCACCCCAGTTAAATGTTTTCATTTGTAAGAATTGCTGTGGTCATGGTGTCTATTCACAGTAATAGAACCCTAACTAAGACACCTTCCTTCAGCATCCATTGATTGCCTGTAGCTCTACATCTAGGAGCTGTGTGAAACTTTCCTCTGTTCTTCTTGGCATGTTGATTGGTGGGGTCTTTTCACCTCTTGTGCAAGCAACCATACTGAGAGTCCATGGAAGCAATAGCCCTGCCATGTCCAGAAGAAACTATCTTTTAACAGTCAGCCAATCCCATCATTGTATTGTGCTGGCTTTAAAGACCAGTACAATTGTTGATAACATCTCTCCCTTAGTAGCTTACATTGTATCTTTCAACACTATGAGAGCTAGCCCCCAGGAAGAAGGTTTCCAGATGAGTGTCCACTTGAAATATCCAAGTCCTGTGACTGAAATGTGTAGTGTCTTCAGCATTAGAGTCTTACCTTCTGCAGACAACCAAAAGCAATAATAAAGGCCTATATCATTTGTGATTGGGTCTCTTGGATTCCTCTGACCAACAACTTAAGAAAGATGGGGTTGGTTTTGGCTTTGGGTTCCAAAGTAATAGAATCTGCCATGTCAAGGAAGGCATAGCAACAGTCAGGGAAAGCAGGCAGCAGGAACCGGAAGCTGGCCAGTCACACTTTCATCCACACATGAAGCAGACAGACAGAACAAGAATCATATAAGGTTATAAACCTCAAAGCCTTCTCACAGTGACATACTTCCTTCAGGAAAGGTTCCCCTTTCCAAGGGCTCTAGAACTTTCTAAAACAGCACAGCTATCTGCCACTCAAGCATTCAAATAATGAGCCTGTGGGAGACACTTCTCATAGATGTCACCACAGAAAACCTGTAGGCACTCAATGGCTTTCCTCAGCAAACCTTGGTCATGTGCTAGGCAGATTTTCACATTGACAACCCCCCCTTGTCTTCTGCTGTCACCATATTTCCCTTTCTGCATTCTGTCTCTGAGCTGTATGTTTAGCTTAAAGGCTTTCAGGCTTGTCTGCTGTGATAGAGATCACATGATACTCATTTCTGGCTGGATGCCAAGATAGCGGGGCTAAAATTGTGAATTTGGAGAACACTGCACATTACAAGCAAGATTTTGAGTTTTTCTACATACCTGAATCACAGATACTGTAATATAAAGAATACACGGGGGAAAGCTTTGCTCTACAGCTATTGTAATCTTTCTTATTTCATAGTCTTTGGTATCGTAGTCTTCCAGGATTTATATAGGTAGCGAAGAAATTACCTTGATTAGTAATTAATGGAAGCAGATTAAGTCACCATGGTACATCATTTATAATGATACATTGTGCACAAAATCCCACAATACAGAGAAAGCTCTGGAATGTACAGGATTCAGCTCTAAATACTTAATAGACCATAAGAAAAGGCCAAACACCTATTCCATGCTGAATTATATTTACTCTGTCACATTTATATGTTGTTGGAAGTTTTTGCTGTTTTGTTGGGGGGCCTGCCACCCAGCTCCCAAATAAATCACACACGGAGGCTTATTATTAACTATGAATGCCCAGCCTTCAATTAGCTTAATTTCTAGCCAGATTTCCTTATCTTAAAATATCCTGTCTACCTTTTGCCTCTGGGCTTTTCCTGTTCTCTAACTTCTGTAAATCTTACTCTTATTCCATGGCTTGCCATGTAACTGGATGGCTGGCTCCTTGAGTCCTCCTCCTTCTCTGGCTCCTAGATCTAAGATCTTCCCTCAGTTTTCTCCTTCTATATATTCTCTGTGCCTGCCAGCCCAGCCTATCCTTTCTCCTGCCTTGCAATTGGCCAGTTTCTTTTTATTAAACCATCAGATGTTTTACAGAGGCACAGTAACATAGTTTCACAGAGTTCAACAAATGCAACATGAACAGAAGTAACACACCTTAATATATTCTACTACATTTATATTTTTTTATTTTTATAACATTTCTTTGAAACATACTTATTCCAGCAAATTGTGTGGATAATTTGTATGCTGTTAATCTGTGTGCTATATTCTTTAATTTTTTAAAAAATAAAGATTGTGTAAGCATAAGGACTCGAAGTCAATCTTTCAGAACCTAGGCAAAAAGTAAAATAAGAAAAAGTAAGAAAGTGTCTTAGGGTTTCTATTTCTGTGATAAAGAACATAAACAAAAGCAACTTGGGGAGAAAGGGGGTTATTTCATTTAATGCTTCCAAGTAAAAATCTGTCACTGAGTAAAGTAAAGGCAGGAAGCTGGAGGCAGGAACTGATGCAGAGGCCATCCAGGAGTGCTGCTTATTGGCTTGTTCCTCATGGCTTGCTCAGTCTGCTTTCTTCTCTCTCTCCCTCTCCCTCTCCTTCTCCCTCTTATCGTTTTTTGAGACACAGTTTCTCTATGTAGCACTGGCTGTCCTGGATCTTGCTCTGTAGATCAGACTGACCTCATTCTCCTCTGCCTCCTCTCTGGGATTAAAGGCATGCACCACCACTACCCAGCTGAGTCTGTTTTCTTATATAACCCAAGACCACCTGCCCAGGGATAGCACCACCCATAATGAACTGGGTTCGGCCACATCAATCACTTCATTAAGCAAATGTCCTACAGACATGCTCACAGACCAGTCTAATACAGACATTTTCTCAATTGAAGTTCCTTCTTCCCAGATGACCCTGGCTTTTGTGAAGTTGACAAAACCTAGCCAGAACAGAAAGCAAGTAAGCAAACTTGGGATGATGGTGCATGTTTGTAAGCCTGGCACTGATGGGGAGGGAGCTGGAAATAGTCATTTCCATGTACACACACATAACACACACACATACACTCATAAAAGGAAAACTACAAATGCACAATGCAGAAACAGCAAGTAATAAATAAAAACATAGTTTTAACAGGGGGATTTTCTGATCCACTACTCTTCACCTGTTCACCCATGGCCTATTGTTATTTTTATTCCTACAGGCTGCCTGGGAAGCCACCTGCAAAATTAGATCTCTAAGGTGGGAAGATTCATAATTCATGAGGCATTTTGTATCACCCCTTTGACATTCCCTATAAATTAAACCTAACAAATATTTAGCATTAATTTTGAAAACCTTTATTTTTACAATCTGTCCAAATAACTGTCATCTCTGCAACTGCAATTTTGTCTTGTCTCTTTTCAAATGTAAATATTAATCAAGGAGACCATTCTCATTTGGTGTGTGGTATGAGGATATTTGAAAACATGAATTGTGCCTCTATATTTATTATTTTAAACTACACAAGTAATCCACTTCAAAGAAATTTCCCTACAACTACAGTCACGATAAACTGGGGCCTTCAAAATGTGAGTAGAAATCCCTCATCTATGTATAAAACCCAGCAGCAGCAGGATCCTGAGATCTGTTCCCCCAGTCTCTTCTGCCAGCGGACAGCAATTAAGTGGGAGGCACCACTGGAGAATTCAGGTAACTTCAGTGGAAATGACTTTGCTCCCATTCTGTCTGCTGTAATTAAATGCTTCTTGTTATTCACAGAATAAGACCTGTCTCCTATTGAACTCTTTTCACTAGGTTAGGAGATAAATTGAAGAAAAACCTAGATTTATACATTGCCACATACCACTTTGGGTGGATTTCACTAACCAATGGGCTTCTATTTCAGGATCTCCTATAGACAATGTAAAGGATATGAAACCAGTTGGTTCTTCAATACCAAATGGTCAGCCTGAAAAAAAAATATGTGTGTGTGTGTGTGTGTGTTTTTAAATTATACATATTCACACACACACACACACACACACACACACACACACACACGTACATAATGACAACTAACAAAAAACATGCTTTGAGTTTGAAAAGAGCAAGGTTGGGCTGTATGTGGGAGGGTTTGGAGAGAGGAAAAAGGAGGAAATTATATAATTGTATTGTAACCTTAAAAAAGACAAATATTTAAAAAATATAAAACTAATACCAGAATGGCAGTTTTTATCACAACTTGCTGTAATGAACCAAATTATATCAGACTCTGGGACAGATACCTAGGGGTGGGATCTTGCTCCTAGTGCGGAGTGTGTCTCACTGAGGAAGGCATGTGGCCACATTATCCAGTACTTGTTCACATAGGTGCACTATGTATCAAGCACTGTTCTAGGTGCTGGGGCATAGAAAGGCATTCACTCTGTCACCCCAACACAGAATTGGTATGTGGTGAAGAGAAGCTAGTGAAAACGGGAACAAAATCAACAAACACGGCCATTGTATATCATGAGACAATTACAGACATAAATAAATGTGAGCAGGCAATAAGTAGGGTGGGGAACCAAGGAGGGGAACTTGATGTATACGAAAAGTCTCTGAAGGTAGCTGGAGATATGCTCTAGAGGAGAGAAAAACCCCAGTTTTGAAGAGAGCAGGGAGGGAGCTGAGGAGCCAGGATAATCCATCTGTCCTTGGGAGTTCTAAGCACTGTGGCTCTCATGCCCCTCATTTTGCTTCCTGTTTTCCACAAATTAGTTTTCTCCACCAGCTAACTCATTTCAGTTCATGCTCCTATCACTCATGGTGGGTTGAAAGGATTGATCAGCGAGATGAGAGCATCGAATTGCCCTCTCTTTACATTGGCTCAGGGATAAATATGGTTACTGATCATAAATTTCCACCAGTTAAAAAAAGCAAATAAAAGCTCCAAAGAGAATAGATGGCACAAGAGGGTTGTTCCACAGAATGAAACTCTAAAAAAAAATCCAAATCAGAGACAATACAAGGATGTCACAAACAGCAAAAGACATGTACCAAATGGCTTTGGAGTACCTTTCCAGCTATGAGCCAAGTTATGATACTGTCATTCATTCCATGTCCATTTATATTTATATGCATCATGTGAGGTCAATATTTCGAATAAGTACACAAACAAAACTAATAACTGATCAGTTTGTATGCATTTCATATATGACTGATTTAGTTATTTTTCATAATTAATACACCCCTAGAGTTAAAAGCAACCACCTCTCTTCCAGGAAAACCTATGCCATTGTGTTGGGCTGAGCACTCCATGCCTGGGTTCTGGACAGTCTGCTTTCTAATCACTTACCAACAGGCTACAGCCACTTCAAAGACAGCCCAAAGCCTTGTTATTCTGATACCCTGGGGGTCTTCAGTGTACACAGAACTAAACTTTCACTCCGCTACTGTTGCTGTCACTGTTTATATCTTCAGATATAAATTGTTTTTATTGTAGCTGCCTAGAAGAAACATGAGAAACATCCTTTAAAACTCATGCAGTATGGTGGTGGGAGGGAGATGGGTGGGATCAAAAGGCATGACGTGGAAGACACAGAGAATAAACAAAAAGAAAATTAAAAAAGTGTAATAGGAAAGGCATAATTATAGCTTAAAATTTAGAAATTACAGCAGAAAAGGTGATGAACTTGACAATTATGCATATATATACCAGCACAACACACACTTTTATGTAGCAATAATACATTCTTTAAAAAGGCAAAAATACATATTTATACCCAGGGGAGTATTTCCTGATACCCTTGACAAAGTGACTAATTTCTCTAGTTTACAAAGCAGCCCTACATGAGAAAAAGATCAAAAAATACAATAGAAAGGAGTCAAAATACATTGACAGGTAATTCACATAGATAAAATACAGATGACCCTGTATTTTATGAGGAAGATGTTCAAAAAGAACTATCTTTTCTAAAGAAACAGAAAATTCCTAGTCCAGTCCCACGGGGGCTCCACAGCCACCAGTCCACAGTTCATGGGCTTCCACTAGTGTGGCCGGTCATCTCTGCACGTCCTCCCATCATGATTTCGATGTTTGGGGAATGTGGGGATGTGGGGTGGCTTGAGAAAGAGGGCTGGGGTGTGGGAGGAGGGAGGAGGGGGTCTGTGGATATCATGTGGAGTAGTAGAAAATTTCTTAATAAAGGAAAATGAAAAAAATGCCAGTAAAATAAAACAAAAAATAAAAAATAAAAAATTAATCACACCAAAATAAAACAAACAGAAAATTCAGTGATAATTTAATTTTTGTGTATCAAGTTGTAAAATTACTGCAAATATGAGAACATGTTCTCTCATCAAGTTTGTGGAAACAGAGGTTCCCTCAGTCCTACTGGTAGACACACAAAATGCTAAGTCTCTGTAGAAGGGAGATTGACAGTATCAGTTGGATTTTCAGTTGCACTTACCTTAGACCTAGTCATCTTCCTGTGAACAAATGTAGCACTATTAAGAAATTATGGATGTATAAGATGACTTATTACAATGACTTTTTAATAGCAAAATTTCAGAGCAAGAGTTGAACAGTATTTGTTAAATCAATCATGGCATTCACAAGAAAGAATGTTATGCAAATATAAAAATGATGACAAAGAGTCAAGATATAGGAGGATTTCTCAGACACACTAATGAAAAGACTAGGTGCATAGATAATATGGAATAATAGAAAGGGACATATATTTGTATTTTCTTTAAGGAATAACAGAAAAACAAGTAAGACTTTACTACCATGATTATCTAGAATGGGGGATTTGATATTATGTAGAAAATGAAGGCATGGAGCAATAGTTCTTTGGGTACTTTATTGCTTTAACTTGTTGATCACATAGATGTACCCATTAAAGTTTTTTTTTAATCTTGGCAAGTTAATATATACTTATAATCTCAGTACTCAAGAGCCCAAGGCAGAAGTAGGAGGATCAGAAGTTCAAGGTAAGCTTGAACTACAGAAGAAGACCCTGCCTCAAATGTTTTTGCATACATGCATATATATGTATATACATATAATCTATCTATCTATCTATCTATCTTCTATAATTTGTCAAAAAGTCATTTTCTTTGGAAACTAGAATAAGATAGTGAATGTTAGCTATATATACACTTTTATATTTATTTTCCTTCATATAAAATCAAAGTTATATATCAATAAATAAATGTCATAACATCTGAGTATGAAAGGAAGAAAGTTTGGTACAGTAGGAAAAAATAGAGAAATCTGTTTTGCCATAATCTGTGTAAATTGAAATTTCACTATGGTTTCATTCATCCTTTGCTTCTCTCATTTATAAAATACAGCAAAGCACAGTCATTATAGAGGTCACTTAAAAGAAAGGAGTTAAGTAAGGCTCCTGGTCCACCTCCTAGAGCTTAGCTCACAGCCAGAATTGAAATTTGACTCAGTCTACTGACTTTCCAGAAGCCCTCTTCTTGGGTGTACACAGGAGGAGCCAACTCCTACATAAATAATTCTCTATTCTGGTCAGAGAATCATACCAGCTAACTCTAGAACTTCATCTCTTCCTCTGCCCCTCCACATTCACCCCCGCCCAGGTCTTATGCCCAGCTCTGTAGCAGAGCACTTAGTGTGCATTCTCCTTCATTTATAACCTCCATTTCCAGTGGATCACATAGACCTACACTTCCAACCTTTCTCACTACTCATCCTGTTATTGAGGCACCCAACTGCAGCAGGCTTTCTCTGGGAACCTGTCAGAGAAGCAAATAGGCCAGCAAAGCAAGTACATCTCCCTCCTCTGCTCCATATCCAAGCCCCCAGTCTCATCCCTAGCTCTGTAGCATGCTATCTATTGTGATCTCTGCTCAGTCTCTTCCCCATATCCCCAGGGGCTAAGCAGATAATTGGTGAAACACCCTGCTTTCATCCCTCTTGTGGACCCCTCAGCCCTTTCTTCTTATCACATCACAATCCTAAATGTCAGCTCCTAATACCTAGGAACACTTTTTACATGGAACTTCCAGTGGTCACACCTACCAGGATCCTAAAAGAATTTCCTACCAGACAACACACCTATGACACTCTTAAGAATCAGAGGACACCAACATAAACTAAGGAACAAAAACATCCACCCAGCGAAGTCAAGACCAGATTTAAGTACCTAAAATTATAATCTGCTGAACCCAGATACCTAGACACCAGTATAAAAACACAAACATCATCCAGGACAACATGTCTCCACTATAGCACAGCAAACCTACCACAGAAGGCCCTGAGAATTCTAGCATAGCTGAAGAACAAGACAAAGGCCTTAAAATAGCTTTTATGAAGATGATAGAGGTGCTTAAAGAGGAAGGAGATAAATACTTTAAAAGTCCGTGAAAACACACAGTGAAAGGAAATGGATAAAACAGTTTATGATTTTAAAGTAGAAATAGAATTAATAAAGAAAATCCAAGCTGAGGGGAATCTGGAAAAAAATTTAGAAATTAGAATAGAAACCTCAGAGACCAACCTCCACAGCAGAATACAAGAGATGGAAGAGTCAGTCTCAGGTGTTAAAGATAGAAGAAATGGATACATCAGTCAAAGAAAATGTTAAATGAAAAATTCTAAAAGAATCTTGGTACAAAACATCCAAGAAATCCTGGACACTATGGAAAGAACAAATCTAATTATGATAGGAATAGAGGAAGGAGAAGAAAACCAGGTTAAAGGCACAGAAAAATATTTTCAATAAAATAGTAGAAGAAAATTTCCCTAACCACAGATGTCAGCCCAGATGATTATGCCCAGCAAAACTTTCAATCATAATCTATGGAGAAATAAGACATTCCATGATAAAACCAAATTTAAGCAATATCTGTCCACAAATCCAGACCTATACAAGGTGCTGGAAAAACAAAACAAAACAAAAAAACAAAACAAAACAAAAACTCTAATCTAAAGAGGTTCATTTCACCCAACAAAACATAAAGCACACACATAAACACACACACACACACACACACACACACACACACACACACACCACATTAACATAATGACAGGAATCAGTAAAAATTGCCCATTGAGATCTCTTAAAAATCAATGGTCTCAATTCTTCCAATCAAAAGACAAAAACCAACAGAATTAAAGTGAAAACAGGATCCATGTATGTGTATGTGCTGCACCCAGAAAACATGCATACCTTAACATCAAGGATAAAAATCACTTTAGGATAAAAGGATGGAAAAAGATATTTCAAGGAAATGGACCTAAGAAGCATGTTGGTGAGGCCACTTTAATGTTTGACAAAACAGCCTTCAAGCAAAAATTAATCATGACAGAGAAGGATACTACATGCATATCAAAGGAAAAATCCACCAAGGGGTATTGCAGTTCTTTACATCTATGCACCAAATACACAGGCACTGACATTTATAAAAGAAACACTGCTATGCTTAAATCACATATTGACCCTCACACACTAATAGTGGGAAACTTCAGTAGCCCACTCTTGCCAATAGTCAGGTCATCCAGACAAAAATTAAACCGAGAAATATTGGAACTAACACACATTAGAAACAAAATTGATCTAACAGACATTTACAGAACAATCCACCCAAACAAAAAGGATTATACCTTCTACTCATCGTCTACTGAATTTTCTCCAAAATTGACCCATACTCAGACACAAAGCAAGTCTAAACAGATACAAGAAAATCGCAATAACTCCTTTCATCCTATATAAACACTATAGATCAAAGCTGAATAGCAACAAAAATAGAGACAACAGAAAGCTTATAAACTCATGGAAATTCAACAGCTTACCACTGAGTCAAAAATGGGTCAAGACAGAAATTAAGAAAGAAATTAAAGACTTTTAAGTTGAGTGAAAATGAATACACAACATCCCAAATTTATGGAACACAATGAAAGTGGGGTAAGAGGCAAGTTTATAGCACTATAATGCTTACATAAAATAATTGGAGAGATTTCACACTAGCAACTTAACAGCATATATGAAAGCTCTAGAGCAAAAGAAGTAATCATACCCCAAAGGAGTAGACTGAAAGAAACAATCAAACTCCGGGCTGAAATCAATAAAATAGAATCAAAAACATCAGCAGCAAAAACAATACAAAGACTCAATGAAGCAAAGAGTTGGGTCTTAGAGAAAAACAATAAGATCGACAAATACACAAATTAAAAAGCAGGAAGAGAATATCCACATTAACAAAATTAGAGATGAAAAGGGAATGTAACAATAAGCACTGAGGAAATCCAGAGAACCACAAAGACATACTTTAAATACCTGTACTCCATCAAATTGGAAAATCTAAAACATATGGATAATTTTCTTAATAATACCACTTACCAAAGTTAAATCAAGTTTAGATAAACAATTAAAACCATCCTATAATCTCTCCTGAAATAGAAGCAGTCATTAAAATTCTCTCAAACCAACAAACAAGCCCAGGGCCAGATGGTTTTAGTATATAATTCTACCAGATTTCCAAAGAAGAGTAAATGCCAATACTCCTCAAATTATGCTGCAAAATGGAAAGTGAAGGAACATTTTCCAACCTGTTTTATGAAGTCATAGTTACCATACTACCTAAACCCCATAAAGACCCAACAAAGAGAATTACAAATCAATTTCACTTATGAACTTAGATGCAAAAATTCTTTAAAAAATATTCAAAAGAATCTAAGAATACATCAATATGATGATTCACCATGATCAAGCACACTTCATGCTAGGGATGTGGGGAAAGTTCAACATAAATAAATCTATAAATGTAATACACCAAATGTGTAAACTGAAAGACAAAAACCACATGATCATCTCATTAGATAAAGAAAGGGACATTTCACAAAATCCAGCACCATCATGATAAAAGTCATATAAATTTTAGGCATACAAGTGACATACCTCAACATAACAAAGGTAGTTTACAGCAAGCACATAACTAACATCAACTTAAATGAAGAAAAGCAAAGCAATTCCACTAAAACCAGAAACAAGACAGTGGAGATCACTCTCTCTACAGCTATTCAATATAGTACTTGAAGCGAGATCAATAAGGCAACTGAGGGAGATCAAGAGGATATACATTGGAAACCACACATCTGATAGAGGCTAATATCCAAAACATATAAAGAATTTTAAAAAACTACATATCAAGAAAACAAATAACCCAATTAAAAATAGGACCCATATTTAAACAGAGTATTTTCTTTCCTTTTTTTTTTGATTAACTGAATTTTTATTTATTTTACACATTAGCTACAGTTTCCCCTACCTCCCATCTACTCCTCTCTCCATCCACCCTCTTCCATCTCGATTCAGAAAGGGGCAGGCCTACTATGGGCATCAACAAAGCATGGCACATCAAGTTGAGGAAATACCAAGCTTCTCCGCCTGCATCAAGACTCGTCAAGGCAACCCAGCATGGGAAATAGCTTCCCAAAAGACAGCTCAAGCACCAGGGACAGGTCCTGATCCCACTGCTAGGAGCCCCACAAAAGAGACCCAGATATACAACTGCTACACATATGTAAAGGACCTAGGATAATCTCTTGCAGACTCCTGAGTTGTTGGTCCAGAGGTTGTGAGCTCTCAGGAGTTAAAGTCAGCTGTTTCTGTGGGGTTCCTTTATGATGACCTTAACCACCCTAACTCATACAATCCCCCCTCCCTCTCTTCAACAGGAATCCAGGAGCTTGTCCCAGTGCTTGGCTGTGGATCTCTCCATCTGCTTCCATCAGTTACTGGATGAGTACTCTTTGATGATGATTAGGATAGCCACCAATCTAATTAAAGGAGAATGCCAGTTCAGGTACCCCCTTTGATATTGCTAGGAACTTTAGCTTGGATTATCCTTGTGGATACCCAGGAGTTTCCCTGGCACCTGGTTTCTCCTTAACCCCCAAATTGCTCACCCTATCAAGACATCTTTTTATTACTCTCACCTTCCAGCCTGCCCTCAACCCACCAAACCTGATCTCTCATGTTCCCATCCCTCTTACTCCCCACTCCCCAGTTTACTCAGGAGATGTCTTCTATTTCTCCTTCCCAGGGTGATCCATGCATCCCTCTTAGGGTCTTCCTTGTTACCTAGCCTTTCTGAGGCTATAGGTTGTAGCCTGGTTATCCTTTCCTTTATACCTATTATTCACTTATGAGTGAGTACATATCATGTTTATCTTTCTGTATCTGTGTTACCTCACTCAGGATGGTTTTATTCTAGTTCCATCAATTTGCCTGCAAATTTCATGATGCCATTGTTTTTACAGCAATGTAATACTCCATTGTGTAAATATACCACATTTTCTTTATCCATTCTTCAGTTGAATGGCATCTAGGTTGTTTCCAGGTTCTGGATATTATGAAAAACACTGCTATAAACCTAGTTGAACAAGTGTCCTTGTGGTATGATTGAGCATGCTTTGAATATATGCTCAAGATTGATATAGCTGGGTCTTGAGATATATTGATTCCCAATTTTCTGAGAAACTGCCATATCAATTTCCAAAGTGGCTGTACAAATTTTCACTCCCACCAGTAGTGGAGGAGTGTTCCCCTTACTCCATATCCTTTCCAACAGAGGCTGTCATTAATGTTTTTGATCTTAGCCATTCTGACAGGTGTAAGATATTATCTTAGACTTGTTTTGATTTGCATTTCCCTGATGGTTAAGGGTGTTGAACAATTCTTTAAGTATATTTCAGCCATTTGAGATTCTTCTGTTGAAATTCTCTGTTTAAATCTATATCCTAATTATTTGACTGGATTATTAAGTATTTTGACATGTAGTTTCTTGAGTTCTTTATGTTTTAGAGATCAGTCCTCTGTTAGATATGGAGTTCATGAAGATTTTAGAAACTGGATAAGATATCAGAAAATGGAAAGGCCTCCCATGCTCATGGATCAGTAGAATTAACATAGTAAAAATATCAATCTTACCAAAAGCAATCTACAGACTCAATGCAATCCCCATCAAAATCCCAACACAATTCTTCAAAGACCTCAAAAGAACAATACTCAACTTCATATGGAAAAACAAAAGACCCAGGATAGCTAAAACAATCCTGTACAATAAAGGAACTCCCAGAGGTATCACCATCCCTGACTTCAAGTTCTACTATAGAGCTCTAGTAAAAAAAAAAAAAACAAAAACAAAACAAAACAAAAAACCAGCATGGTACTGGCATAAAAAACAGACAGGTGGAGCAGTGGCATAAAAAACAGACAGGTGGAGCAGTGGAATGGAATTGAAGACCCTGACAAAAATCCACACACCTATGAGCACCTGATTTTTGACAAAGAAGCCAAAATTACATAATAGAAAAAACAAAGCATTGTCAACAAATGGTGCTGGCATAACTAGATGATGGCATGAAGAAGAATGCAAATAGATCGATATCTATCGCCATGCACAAAACTCAAGTCCAAGTGAATCAAAGATCTCAACATAAGTTCAGTTACACTGAAGCTGATAGAAGAGAAATTGGGAGGTAGCCTTGAACACATTGGTGCAGGAGACCACTCCTGAATATAACACCAGTAGCACAGAAACTGAGATTGACAATTAATAAATAGGACCCCCTGAAACTGAAAAGCTTCTGTAAGGCAAGAAACACTGTGAATAAAACAGTATTTTCAAAAGAGGAAACTCAAATGGTTGAGAATCATTTAAAGTGATGTTGATTATCCTTAGTCAACAGCAAAATGCAAATCAAAACTACTTTGTGATTTCATCTTCTACCCATCAAAAAAAAATAGCTAAGATAAATAAAACAAATGCTAGCTCATGCTTGTGAGGATATGGAGCAAGGGGAAATATTCAAACATTGCTAGTAGAAACTCCAACTTGTATCGCCACTATGGAAATCAGAGTGGTAGTTCCTCAGGAAGATGGGGATTTATGTACCTCATTATCCAGCTTTATCGTTCTTGTGCATATTTTCAAAGGTTGCCGTATCCTACCACAGAGACACTTGCTCAGCCGTGTTTATTTCTTCTCTAATCATAATAGCCAGAAATTGGAAATAACTTAGATGTCCCTTAGCTGAATAATGAATAAATATAATGTGATACATTTACAAAGTGGACAATTACTCAGCCATTAAAAATGACATCATGAACTTTGAAGGCAAAAATGGATGGAACTAGAAAAAAGTCATCCCAAGTGAGGTTTCTCAGACATAGAAAGACAAATGTACTCACTTATATGTGAATATTAGCTGTTGTCAATAATAACCAAGCTACAATCCATAGAATGACAGAGATTAGGTATAGAGTAAGGAATTAGGTTGTGGGTATAAGGATATCTCTAGGAAAGGGAAGTAGAACAGTTAATAATTATTGGCTGGGGGACTAGAACTGGAGGAACTATGAAGGCATTGGGAAGAAGGGGGATGATGGAGGAAATGCTGGGGAAAATAGCTAAAATTAAGGGCCATTGAGGTATAGAGGAAATCTAATACAAGAGAAGCTTCCTAAAATATATACATACATATTTGAAGGTGATCTAAACAATATCACCAAATAATGGAGGAAAGTTAGCCCCAACTGGCCATTCTCTGTCACCAAATGAGGCTTCCAGTAATGGGATTGGGCTACATCTAATTGAGTTGTTGGCCAAAGGAGTCTCATGGGAACACCCAACCAACCCAAGCTATTGCCAAGACTATAGATTGCTCTCCACAAACTGATGGCAGGACTCTATTGCTGAAGAAAACACCTATAAAACTCATTGAACATGGAGAAGTTAATCAGGTGCTTATGTAGAGTCTTCATTCCTATATGCTAGCATTTTTGGTGTAGGATAGTACTCTGCATGCTACCAAAGGAGAAATGTAAGCACCAGCACAGCCACAATCCCTTTGATTTACAATACTGTGTCTTGCATATAAGACATGCCAGTGTATGGTGACACAAAGTTTGTGAGAGAGCCAGCCAATATCTGATTTGACTTAAGGCCCATGCCTACAGATTGAAACCATATATGATACTGTACTACTTGTGTGATCAAGAACCTAAGACTAGATAGCTCAGGGATCTAAGGTAAAACCAAGTAACAATAAAATGACTCCCAGTGACATTCTGCTATACTCAGATCAGTTTCTTGCTCAGCCACCATCAAAGAAGGTTCTTCTGCAGCAGATGGGAATAAATATAGAGACCCACAGCCAGACATTATGCAGAGAATGAGAGACCTTGGAATACTCAGCCCTAAATGGGATGTCTCCATCAAATCCCTGCCCTCCAGGTACGGTGAGCCCTGTGGGAGAGAAGGTGGAAAGAGTGTAAGAGCCAGAGGTGATGGTGGACACCAAGAAAACTAAGCTCTCTAAATAAACAAGAACAAAACACATACAAACTCAGAGTGACGCAGTATGTATAAGGCCTCCATGGGTCTTTACCACTTAGTGTTCTAGAGCTGAAAGAAGAGGGTACATGTTCCTATGCCAACCCAGAATCAATTTCCAATTGATAACCACTTGCAATTGAAAGTTTAGTTTTTCTGGGTGGTGGTAGTGCACAACTTTAATTCTAGCACCTGGGAGGCAGAGGCAGGCATATGTCTAAGTTTGAGGCCAACCTGGTCTACAGAGCGAGTAACAACCAGGACAGCTGAGGCTACCCAGAGAAACTTTGTTTCATAAAACAAAAAAAAAACAATATAAAGTAAAATGAAATTTAATTTTTTCCAAAGGAATTTCACCATAGAAATAAACTACTCTTTAGAGTAGGCTGCATTGTTTAGCATTGCCTCACTGACAGAAAATTAGCACACTGGTGTCTTTGGAGGTTCTTTGTCTCATGATACTGTGTCAGGCTTCTTCCTTTTAAAAATTTTTAACTTTTTAAAAAATTGTATTTATTTACTTTAAAGATTTATTTATTTATTATGTATACATATTATGTATGTTCTCCTTGTACACCAGTAGAGGGCATCAAATCTCATTAGAGATGGTTGTAAGCCATCATGTGGTTGCTAGAAATTGAACTCAGGACCTCTGCAAGAGCAGTTAATGTTCTTAACTTCTGAGCCATCTTTCCAGTCCAATCTTTTTTTATTTTTTATTTTTGCTTAATATTATTTAGTTTATGTATATATATTTTTAATTTTTTTCTTTCTTTATCATATAAAGAGCTTTTGTGTATGTATTATGGTGTTCAATTTAGTATTACAATGAGATTCCTGAGTGTGAAAATGAGTAAATCTCTAGTTTCTTATGTTTTTTTCTTGTGCTCTTTTCCTTCTGTTTGTTGGTTTTGTTCAATTCTTAAATGTTATTTTTTGTTATATCTTATTATATTTCATTATTATCCCATAGAAACCTCTTTGTTTTTTAATGAGGGAGGAGAAACTGTAGCTAGGATATATCATGTGAGAAAAAACCAATCTATTTTCAATGAAAGGAAACACACACACACACTGACACACACATGTACACACACACACAAAAAAAAAAAAAAAAAAAAAAAGATGGGGAGGGATTCATTTTCTTTTACTCATTCTACAATTCCTGGGAATTTAGCTAAATTAGGTCCTCTATGAATACTTTTTTCCCTAAGATTTCAATTCACTCATTGTGTGCATTGCAAATGTCCTGAACTTTCTATTTCATGTATTGGTTGTCTGTGCTAAGAAGCACAAGATCCTATATGTCTCCTTCCACATTCTAAAATAATAACTAAGAACATTGCAATTTTTTTTTGTTTTTCTTCCTAAAAAGTATTAAGTTGTGAAGTTAGCCTAGCCTAGAGCTATGGTACCAGTTGTTACATGTTAAAATTCTATATGCCTTTTCCAAATCTGATACATGTAAGTCTGTTTCTCTATTGATCTACTTCTTGCAATTACTGACATCAATTTAAATGAAAAAAGTAATGTGGGCACAATGTCATTTATATCTTCATTGTTGTGTTTTTTGTCTGTGTGGTAAGCCAGGTGATAGATCCCAAACTGACATCTAATTAGACATCTGCAGCAATCTACCCTTTATCTGTTTAGTCTTTACCATATACTTGGTATAGCCTAACACTTATCACTCTACTTTACTGAAGAACTATTGAGCCATTGTGCTGAAAAATAGCCCATCATTAAAAACCAAGTGCAGGAAAGAGTGCCCTTGCTGCCTGCAAAAACTTCACTCCCAAGAATGTTTCAGTTAGATTTTTCCACTTGTTCTTTGAGACTGGGTCTTACTGTACAGACTATGCTGGTCTTGAACTCTGTGATTCCCCCTGTTGCTGCTTCATAAGGATGACAAGATTACAAGCATGTATCACCATGACTGGACTTGAAATATTGAGTTTTGTTATAATAGCTGCTAGCATAAAATTGCAATTTGATTGAAAGGTCAACTAAGAAACAATATGAAGCCAATATTCATTTTGAGGAGAAATAATTTAATTTTCTTGACTGATAGAGCCAAATGAGGTTGGAAAAACAGAAAATGACAGGGGATCAGATTTATTGCTATATGCCAAGATTCTTTTATTTTCCCTTTAAACACAGATTGGCATACCACAAATGTCTAAATGTGTTGCTTTACATACTAAGAGGTGACTGTATCTTATTTCTTCTCTACCAGGACTTCTTTATTAAAACAATAGTATTTTGTCCCATTAAAAGTAGTTGCACATGATGTTTGCCATGTGAAAGATTCTATGCTAAGCACGGTCACACATGACCCTCAATTCAGTTCCATAAAATTTTCCATCTTAGAGATGAGAAGGTTCAATTGTAGAGCAGTAGAGCCTGTGATCTCTGACATTTAACAAGTGGTAGAATGTACCATGTCATCCTGGCTCTGAGACATGAGGCCCAGCTGCTAACTGTACTGTCTCATAGAGAGCTATACATTCTGTGAGGGTAGAAATGACAAGATCCTAACACTGGCTATTAGGGAATGGATGAAGGGTCAAGGAGTAATGAAACGCAGCCAGTTGGAGGGAAAGCATGGTAACCCAGGCTAGAGATAGTATTCACAGCCTAGGGGCCAGATGAGGCCACTCAAAAACAGACATAATAGAGAAAAGGGTGCCATGTTAGCAGAAGCAATTGACTAATAGGATAGTGAATGTGTCTTAGTACAGGACGATAATGTCTTTTTCAGAATAAATCAGCTTTTGTGGCTTGTATAGACATTAAGTTTAATTTCAGTAGAAAAGGGTCTTGTGCAAGAGCTATATCCCTTTAGTCATCACTGAGAGTTGGAAAACATTCGTATTAAATGTTAGACCAGGCCCAGAATCCTACTACTCAAAAGGCTGATATATGGGGAGCTCAAGGTCTTCCTGGATTAGAGAGTAAATTCAAAGCTAGTTTAGGCTACTTAATGAGACTGTACATCAAAATAAAAAGATAAAAGGGAGAGGGTAGGGAATAATTCAGTAGAAAAATGTTTGCTAGCTATATGCAAGGTCCAGGGTTTGGTTGTTCAGTTTCCAGTAATGAGGAAATATTCATGGGTGGAATCCAGTGGGACAGAACTTGCCAAGCATGTACAAGGCTACTTGATCCTCAGCATGGACACAAGAGTAAACCAACTTCAGTTTGATTCCCTCCATGCGCTCTTGTCAATTACAGACCTTTGAACATCCAGAGATGTTCCACTGCTCTCTGTTGCTTCTTTGGAACACAGTTCATGGAACCTGTGTAACCACTGAGAACAATAGAAACTATATGAGTTAAGTGAATGTTACACATTGCTGGCTCACAATGCCATCCAGCACTCCCTGTGGGAAGAGAGAAACAGGGATCGAAGGAAAAGGGAGTTGGTTGTGATGTGCTACTAAACTCAGGGCAGCAAAAACATCCATGACCAACACTAACCCCACAGAAGCATCACACGATCAGAGGAGACTCTGATGTGGTTTGGATATCTAGAAATGTCTCCTCAAGTACTATGTTTAGGACCACAAGCACAGCCTCTCCAGCCACCTGTTCTTGTACCACTTCAACAATTCCTTAAGTTTCTTAGTTCGATACTTGTGGATGGACTAGTGTGGAGTAAGTACGCCCTGTTGACCAAAGTGGCGTGCACACCCCTTACAGCCTCAGTTAATTTGGTGCTTCTACTTGGGAATTGAGTAGGGAGTAAATGAAGACAGTGGTTCCTTCTCTCCCCTACCAGTTATTTCAATTGCTTTTAATAATTTCAGAATATCATCTTGATTGTTATTCATCTCCACCCACATCTTTACTCCTGTAGCATCTGAGCTATAACAGCTACAGTCCTTAGGCCACAGGAAACATTCAGTCTATGTCCTATACCTCAGGGGCATGGAAGAAGTGAGCCTCCAGCTGTTGGGGATAAAAGCCCCGTTTTCACATGTATTTGACCCTTGGTACCTGATGAAAACCCCATACAAATTCCATCATTACTGGAGTGCAGCTGCCAGAGCTGTGAGCCACAACACACTTGAACTTGTTTCATGGAAAATTCTTGTGTCCACATTTGTAAGTGCCACAACCCCCAGCATTTCCTTTATTACTGCTGCAGGACCTGGAAGAGGCCACCTGCTCTCCAGGTCTGGACCTGTGACTACAAGGCATCAAACAACAATGGGCTTGAGTATACTAGCCCAGTGACTGTGACTATCAGTGATTGACTCTTAATGTCCATCAGTGATTGCCTTGGGCAGATTTTTCTATGCCCTGAATCACATTTTGCAGCTGTTACCACCACAAGGCCTGGTGCCCTGTGGTCCTAGACTATGGAACACAAGCCCATACCCACTGTTCACTACAACCACTTTTATAAGCCTCTGTGTCTACACTATCAAGTCATTCATAGACTCTGCTGACTTTGATAAAAGGAGAGAAATCCACAAGAGAACATACCTCTGAGTTTCCCAGTGACCTAAGCCAAAGCACCTACCCAACTGGCACCACACAGAGTCTAAAAACACATTTCTAAAAAACTACTTAATAAAGTTGACATATATAGCTACTTTAATAGCTGTACAGACATCAGCATAGAAACATATAAACTGCATGAAATATGGTATCCCAGCTTCCAAATTTTATTTCCCTGGCTGTCATTGACTCTATGGGCCTTATCATGTATTTACTTTGAGGCAGAGTCTCATACATCCTGGGCTGGCCTTAAACTCCTAACATAGCCAAGCTTAGTCTTAAACTTGTGACCCTCCAACCTTTCCCTTGCCTAATGCTGGGGTTAAAGATGTGCACCACCATATCATGTTTGCATGGTGCTGAAGATCAGATTCAACTGAGCCATATCATCAGCTATTCTTCTTTATAAATTCACTTTGATTCAGAGAGCAATGATCAATATCTGCCATTGGTAAACCAAACCTCTGGTTTCTATATCCTATAATTGGAGAACTAGAAACACTTAAATATAACATTGAAAGATGAATTATATATAGTCCTAAATAGCTGTATATCAGAGATTTCTGTCCAAGACTCACACATTGTGGAATGGAAGCCAATTTGGCCAGTTAACTCCAGTATATGATTCAAAAAGCTGTGAAAGCAACTGTGCTTAGTGTCTGCTTATTTCTTAAGTTAGCCTTATTTTACCAAATCCCCAAATAGAAAATTATCTCTTGCTGTCCATCTTGCTCCAGTTGAAGACTGGAAATTTGGGCTAAAAGATGGGGACAAGTAGAACTAATTGCTCAGTCAAGCCAAGGAAAAGAGATGAACCACTGAAGTGCTATGAATAGAAACACCCTCAGAACCCTAAGGTTGGAGACCTAAGTGCCAAAGAGAATGAAGCATTGAATTGGTCCAGTCATTTTCAATTTGATGGCCAAGAAATGAAAACACTTGCAGGAATCTATTCACCAGTTCAGGATATTTCCAGTTCTCTTTGTGTGTCAGTTCTTCAGCGTAGACTCTGGGCTTTAAAAGCCAGAAGTGATAGCAAGTCATCCCACAGTGTGCAGAAACAGAAGCATGAGAAAGCAGGAGAGCCCAGCTTTCTCTTTAGCCTTCTGGGTGGAAAAGATAAGGAGAACAGTCTTTTCTTTTCTTTTCTTTTTCTTTTTTTTTTCCTTAAGACAATATCCCTTTCCCAGAAGCCATGGGCACCTTACTTTTCTCTCAAAAGAAATGCTACCAGATGACTTTTGTTCAAGTGGGGTAAAGAGTTGTGCTTTGTAACTTTTACTGGAAGTTAGAAATGAAGGCATTCTTTTTTGCAACTGGCTTTTCATATTAAAATGATTGGCCCCTGCACACAATGAGACCAGAGAGCAGGATATCAGTGTATTGTTTTATAACTTTCAAATATCCCCCCCTTTTTTTTTTATCTAGAATCAAATCTGAAGTGTTAGCTGCTGATAGAATTAATAGTGTCTCCATTTTGCAGGTAAAGATTTTCAAAAAAAGAAGAAGGAAACGAAAAATCAATTTATGCTTAATAACACAACTAGAGAATTCTAGAGTTCGTTTTGGAAGATGAATTCTCCTGATCATGAAGGCTTCATAAAATAGGGGTAGTTTTAGATTTCATTGTCAAAGATGAAACATTTTAATAAAATAGTGAGCTCTATTATACCTTTAGGAAGAAATAACTGCCATATTGTCAGTATAAAATCCCCATCTCTAGGCTGAATAACTGCCTGACACAGTCATGATGGAGTGCAATGCCACAGCAGTGCAGTTCTGATGAGCCCAAGAAGATTTCTTCAAAGACATACTGTTTGAATAGTAATATATTTAGGTTGAAATTTATAGCAGGGTTTGAGAAAATGGCATGAGTTTTTATCTGGCTGCTGCTATTCGTTTGCTTTAAGATTACAAAATTGTTGAATATAATTTATTTCTTAAGGGAGAAATAATTTCAAATATGATTAACTGAGAATTTGAAGTCAACCTGTGTGTATATTGTACTTTATATTATAGGTTCGTTCCCACAGATTAACATATCAATGACCTCTAAGTACTTCACTCTGTGATGGGTCTGCATGTACGGAGAAGCATACAGTGTGTGCTCAGTTATTAAGGAAGTCTAAATGGAGATACTGCTAACTAATGTGTCAATAGTGATGATAACAGCTCTTAGCAATGAATGAGTGTTTAACATCAATTACTTCATTTCATCCTCAGAGGACTTAGACCAGGGCTGTTGTCACTTCTTTTTATAGATGGAAGGACTGTGTGTGTCTGAGCGGAAAGTTTTCAAGCTCTTTGTAAGCAGTTTAGAGGAGACTTCTAACCTGGGAAGTCCTAATCTCTTCATCTATTGTTTTCATCAGTTGCCTTGACCAGGTGGCTGGCCACACAGTGAGGCAGAGTATTCATCTGGTGAAAGGACTGGACTTTTAGGAGACATTTTGTATTTGAGATAATACAAACCCAAGGATTTATCAGTAATTAGTCCATGTCATTTTGATACTATAGTAAAATGATGGCATACTTCCATTTCAGAAGGTCCACGCTTCTCTTCGCAACCCACCACTTCAGTGGGTGGTCAAAGGCAAAGTGCACAGGCTGCTGCTATGCAAAGCATGTGTAGTAACTAAAATCATGGTCATCATCCATGATTTTATGAAATAATGTATGAAACATACTCTAAAGACCAGGAAATACTTTGTAACATCAAAGTACTAGTTAACACTATGAAAAAATTGTCTCCTAAGAAGATATTGTGAGACAATGTGTCTCAAAAAGAAGAGTACTGCCTTCCAAATATTTGTTTCCAAACATTCCAGCTTTCCTCTTGACAATGTTATTTTCTCACTGTCAGTAAGATTTACAAGAGTTATTTACAGTATAAATGATGTTCACTGAATCATTTGTTATCTGTGCCCTGAAGCTAGCAAAAAAAAAAAAAAAAAGACAGCAAGGGGTAATACTTCTGCAATGGTGCACAGAATACATACAGGCAGAACACCCATACACATAAAATAATAATTTAAATTAAAATATTCCAGTTGCCTCAAGGAAAGTAATTTTTAACTATAAACATTTTGAGGAATTGTGAAAAACAAATGTGTACTTTAATCTATAATGAGAAAAATATCAACATTTAGTTTCTTTCTATGTAAGTAGGTTGTGATGTCATTATGCTCTGAATTCTTAAAAATGGTTGATCAGCTACTTGGAAAATATTTACTTTTGTTCATTACATATGGTGTCGATTATACATTTTCCAATGAATTTCCTTGTAAACTAAAACATTATGAAAGTTACTGTCTCTTACAAATTCAAAGAGCACAAAGCTCAGTTAAATGTAGATACAAATGAACAACTAACTTTTATAAAGTAATATTGAAATGTCACTAATGTCAGTTCAGTGCTGTTAAGAGATATTAAAAGCTGCTCAGAGCTGACATTTTTAATCAAAGTAATATTTTTAATAATAGTCCCTCTGTGATCATGGCAATCACTCATGTTATTTAAAATCTATTTTTGATACATGTACATAGGCTCAGCTCCAAATGCAAGTGGTGAAGGCAGCACATAGTGTGCTCTGAAGGTCACCAAAAAGTCTGTGGTTACCAAAGCCATCCATGCAGTCTAAGGTTGTGGAGAACTCCATGCCATTTGAATGCCTTATTCCCTTAGGCTCATCTCCACTGTACCAAAGACAGCATGTAACCACAGAACCCTGAAGAATGTGCTTTGCTTCCCCAAGACCGAGGAGTTCCAAGAGAATGGAGCCTGACTCTTCTCAAAACCTCTCATAATCTTTTCTCTGTAACCAAGTCATCTTTAGTTCCTGGTCCTCTTGTGGTAGATACTTCCCTTCAAGAGAGTGCAGTGGAGTCTCCCGATGATCCCTGTTAAAGTCTGAGTTTGTTTGAATGATGTGATACATTAAGCCAATAATATGCATTGATTCTTGCAGAGACAACTCAAATTCTAATAGGATGAGACCACTAACAAGTTAATTTTGGTGGACAGGATAGTCAATGGACAGAGGTATTTGTTGAAGATCTCCAGGTAGCTCCACAAAAGCACTTGTCAGCTGCCATGCAAGCTCAGAAAGCACATACCATTGGAAGTCGTCACTAGGAGCTGAAGGAATTGGATGGAGCAGGGCTTGGTTCTGAGAAAGTAGAGAGTCCAGAGGGCACTTTGTTTTTAATTAGAAATCACTCATTTCCACTTTACAAACATTTTAGTTGTACAAATTTAGAGAGTATAATTCACATATAAAATATATGATCAGATCAAGATAATTAATATTTCTATCTCCTTTAACACTTTACAAAGTTGAAGTATTGGTATTTATGAGGCATAGTGTGGTATTTCAATATATGAATAAAATATGTACTGACAGGATCAAGGAAATTAATGTTTAGATCATTGAAGCTCATCTCACATAGTGATTAATGTTACCAGGGACTATAGTCACTCTATTATTCTGCAGAATGCCACAACTTATTCATACTGTTCACTTTGTTTGGGATGGATACCTGTTACTTAACTTCAAACTTTCCTGCAGTATGACATATGTTCTATGTGCCAATTTCTTCTTGGGTACCATCATAATTAGAGTGTAAAACACTCTCCTGGGTTCTCAGCTCACAAAGCTCTTTTGCAAGGTGGTAGAGCCTCTTTGGTTATGGTGTTACCAAGCCATGCTTGTTGTTGCTGTGGTTTATAGGTGTCACAACTGGACTGGACGGTTGGCTGCTTTGTGAGTCTCTTGACACCTCTTCTTCTGTGTTGAACCCTAAGTTTTGAGGAGAGGAGTTAGATGAAACCAAGCTATTTAGGGCTGACTGCTCAAAGTCTCTTAGTTTGCACACAGTCGAGTTATTATTCCCATCTGCTGCAAGAAGATTCTCTAGTGTGGGTTGAGGAAGCACTGATCCTTAGGAGTCATTTTATTATATATCCGATTGGAGTGCTCTTTTCTGAAGAACACTATTTTTTTCCATCCCCAGCATTCCTTAGCTGCTTGGGGTTCTTTATGTATTGTAGAATCTTCTTGATTTTTCCTACCATGCCCTTTGGCATGTATGTTATTGTTGTCCATTTTCACCTTATGTTTAGGCATTCATGTTGATGAAGTTTTATGATTGTAGTTTCTGAAATTACTGGAAAACACACTATCACATCAAACTCACTGTTACTCTGGCTCTTATAATCTTTCTATCTCATCAACTATAAATGTCCCTGAGCCTTAGGTACAAGAGTTATATAATAGATGCACCCACTATGACTGAGCTCCATGACCCTGTATTTGATTGTGTTTTTTCTCTAATTATCTCCATCCATTGCAAAGATAAGTTCCCTTGATAAAGAGGAAGAAATACACTTATCTGTGTATATAAGGGCACATATTTAATATGTACTTAAGGATTGTGGTGGCTTAATAAAGCAACAGTTGAACGTTTTCTTTCAAGATCCATAGTTTCATTGGCCCTTAGCATTTGGGTAGGTTTCTAGTACCAGACATGGTTTCCCTCTTACTGGGCATGTCTTGAGACCACTGAGAAAGCTATTTATTTCCACTAAGGGTATGAGTACCACTACTGCACTTTCGTGTTATCAGGCCATGCTAATTGTTGCTGTGGTTCATAGATATCATAGCTGGGGAGAACTATTGGTTACTTCCCTCCTTTGGAAGCTTGCATTAGGACTTCTGGTACCATGAAATCTAGTCTTTCCAGGGAGGAGAGTTTCAGGGTAGTTCTAGCTCAGGGGTCTCTGAGCCCTGGATCTGAAGTATGTGATGTCTGCAGCAATAGGGACTTACCTTCCACTTCCCGGGGGGGGGGGGGGGGGCTCAACTAAGGGCAATAGCAATATCCTTTGTATTTTGTAAGTCTCTTGGGCAACCCTGACTACTCAAAATAGGACTTCTCATGCTTGATTTCGGAGCTTTTATTAGATGACCTTTGGCTGTTGCAAAGAGCACTGTCTGCCCAGATGGGAAATATTTTGTTTGTTTGTTTGGTTTTTCGAGACAGGGTTTCTCTGTGTAGCTTTGCGCCTTTCCTGGAACTCACTTGGTAGCCTAGGCTGGCCTCAAACTCACAGAGATCCATCTGCCTCTGCCTCCTGAGTGCTGGGATTAAAGGCTTGCACCACCACTGCCCAGCTGGGGAATTTTTATTTAAACTATATATGTTTATTTAAACATCAACTTACACAATTTATAGATATTTTAGGTAAATAGTTAAAAATACGCTTCCTTTTGACTTTTTCAGACATCCTCACTGTTATTTTATCTTCTGTCCCTTTCCTTTGCATTTATCTCCTTGCCTATGTCTAATTAGAGCACCGCTTTTACCATTTCCCCAACAGACCACTTTGCACCCTGCTATTCCCTTCTCTATTGCTCCCCTAACACCTCCATTCTGGTGATGGTCCCTTTTTGCTTTCCTGCTTTCTTAGTTACTCCAGACTGTGTAATCACATCTTAAGATTTGGAGCTAGAAGTCTTGGATGAGAGAGACCATGTGACACTTGTCTTTCTGGATTCAAATTACCTTACTCAATATGATCTTTTCTAGTTCCACCAATTTTTCTGCAAAGTTTATTATTTCATTTTTATTTACAGCAGAATAACATTCTGTAGTGTATACATACTGGATTTTCATTATCCATTTGTCTGTTGAAGGACATTTATATTGTTTACATTTGCTGTCTATTGTGACTACAACAGCAATGATCATGGCTGAGCAAGTATCTGTGGAGTAGGATGTCACATCTTTTGCTCATATACCAGGGAGTGGTATAGATGAGTCATATGATAGGCTTATTTTTTTGAGACTTCTCCAAATTTATTTACATAGTGGCTGCACCAGCTTACAATCCCACTGACAGTATGTTATGGTTCCCTTTCCCCCACATCCTTTCTAGCATTTGCTGTCTGTTATTTTGTCTATCTTTGTCATTCTGACTGGGGTAAGATGAAAGCTCAAAATTGTCTTAATTTCCATTTCCCCAATTGCTAGAGAGGATGAACATATTTGAGATATTTATTAGCCATTTTTCTTCTTCTGAGAACTGTCTGTTTATGTCCCAGGACCAGTTTTTGAAATGTGTTATCAGATTTTTTTGACTCGATTACTTTTGCATTCTTTATATATTTTGGATACTAATCATATGTCATATGTACAGTTGTAAAGATTCTCTCAAATTCTGTAGGCCTTCTCTTTACCTGATTGATTTTTTTTAACAATATAGAAGCTTTTTAGTTTTATGAAGTCCCACTTGTCAATTGTTGGTCTTCCTTTTTTGGTCAAAAGGAGTCCTATGAAGAAAACCCTTCCCTTCATCTATATCTTGTAGGACACTGCCTGTGTTTTCTTCCAGCAGCTCTAGTGTTTCAGATTTCACATTTAGTTCCTGTCCCATTTGGAGTAAGTTTTGTATATGGTGATAGATAAGGGGTGTAATTTCATTCTTTAGCTTACAGGTATCCAGGTTTCTCAGAACCATTTCTTAAAAATGCTTTCTTTGCTCCAGTAGAAGTTTTTGGCATATTTGTCAAATACTAAATGGCTGGAGTTCTGCGTAGTCATGCTTGGGTCTTTGGTGTTATTCCATTGGTCTACACGTCTGTTTTGCGCCAGTGTCGTGCTGTTTTTGTTACTATGACTGTGACACATGTCTTGAGATCTGGAACAGCAATCCCTGCAGCATTGTCCCTTCTGCTCAGGATCGCTTTGGCTGTCTGTGTCTTCTGTAGTTCCATGTGAATTTTATGAAAATTTTTTGGGGTGTGTGTGTGTGTGTGTGTGTGTGTGTGTGTGTGTGTGTGTATGTATTATGAGATGGGGATTTTGATTGGGATTGTAATGAATCTGTACACAGCTTTTGGTAAAATGACAATTTTTTATAATGTTAATTCTGCCAACCCATGAGCATGTGGTGTTAACACATTTCCTAACACCTTATTCATCTTTTTAGAGGTTTTTGGATTTCCTTGTAAAGGCCCTTCACCTCCTTGGTTAGGCTTATTCTTCAATGCTTTATTTTCTTGAAGGCTATAACAAACAGGAGTGTGCTGGCAATCTCTTTCTATGGATGGTTGTTGTTGGTGTATAGATAGAATACTAATTTGTAGGGGCTGATTTGGATCCTGCCACATATTTGTTTCTTGTTTCTAGAACATTTCTGGTGAGATTTTTGTAATCTCTAACATATATCACGTCATCTGCATGTAGGGATAGTTTGATGGCCCCCATATTTAATTCCTTTCTCTTGCCTTGTTCATCCAGCTAATACATTGGGCACAACATTGAAAATAAAATGGGGATATTGGACTTCCTTGTCTAATTCCTGACTTCAGTGATATTGCTTCCAACTTTAGTCTATTTAAGATGATGTTGGCTGTAATTTTCTCATATATTGCTTTATTTAGCAAATAGTCACCAAATAACTGTTGGGAGGTATGATATATCAGTGCAGCAAATGTACAAACCAGAAATCCAGCAGGCAAATTACACAGAATGCTAGACTATGCTAACCTCCTCACAGAGAAAGTATAGCAGTGAGAGCGCAAAGAGTGGTGTGTGTAGTGATGAGCGGTACCGTCAGGGAGAGCCATGGGGTAAAGGAATGTTTGAACAAAGATTTCAAAAAGAATCGTCTAGAAAACCATTTAAGGGGAGACAGAGCATAGGAAGCATGGAGAAACAAGGTGAAGACTGGCAATTCTAAGACTAGGAAGGCAAGTTGTGTGGGGATGGTGGACTTAGCCTAAGTAGTAGGAGGCACCACAGGAGGTGTCCCAGACCACACTGCGCCTTGAAGATCATTGCAAGGCTTATGCGGGCAATGAAATGGAGAACCACTGTGGGCATGAGAGCAAAACTGATAAGCTCTGGCCTGGGATTTTACAGCTTCACGATGTTGAAAATAGACTAAATGGGGACAAAGGAAAAGGTTGACTAAGGAGAAATTCTATGTATTGGTGAAGGGGGTCATTGCAGCTTGTTTGAAATAGGAAGTAGGGGTTTAGATTTCAGGTACAACCTGAATAGAAAGGCAAAAGACCTTTCCTGAAGGAAAAAGAATAACACAAAGTGGCCAAATGGGTCGACCTGAGCAATCAGAAGGATAACAGTAATAATTTGCTTAAGTGGAGATGACGTTTCACAAAGTAAAGCCTGAGAGATCAGTTTGGTGATGTCTAGGTAAAGTGCCTACAGGACACTCCAGAACAGATGCCAGGAGGTAGTAGCAAGTTGCAGGAGTGTATCTCTGCAGAGGTTACAACTGGAAAGTTTGGACTATCAGAAAATATTAGAGTAATCCAATTACAGTAGAGAAGATGCAGGATCAAGTTTTAAGTCTTGAAGCTCTCTGCCATTTCAAAGTTGAAGCAAGAACAGAAACCAGGACTTTAGCCTCAGAATAACCAATGGCCAGGGAAGGAGGAAAGTCAGGAGATACAGTGTCATGGAGTGGTGGAAAAGGTGCTTAAGGAGGAAAGCCTGATCAGCTCCGGACAGAGGGCTGATGAATTAAGCAGAAGGGGGCATTAGTTCTTGAATTTAGCACCACGAATTAACTTTTGAATTAGGTTTGAATTTTGTTTCTTTTGGCTTTTGCTCAGTGAAGATTTGGCAGCATGTCCCACCTTTTGAAGCCAAGTCTGAGTCATCCTAGAAATAGATGCTTGCAGCATAATGTCAGGTCACATGTCTACTTTCAATATCTCTTCAAACTGAAACGCAGGCAATCTCTCTGAAAGGGGTTCTCCAGCATCCTCTTGTGTCTATTGGGTGTTGTCTAAGAAGAGGCCAAGAGGAACTGACTCCCATTCTTCCAGAACATTCCCACTGTGATGTATTTAGCATCAAGACTGTCAAAGAATATAAAGAACCTGGATCATTTTGCTCTAATAGTAACAGACTGGGTGATCTCTTGGCTACTTTTCAAAGGAATATAAAAAATTGAAAAAAGATAACACAGTGTTACAGATTTGGAATTTAAACCTTAATTTTATTTAACATTAATGTTGTCATTGATGGCACAGCACCCAATTTAATATTCTAGTTCTTAATCAAGTGTTGCCATGGTTTCACATTCAAAGGACAATAAAAATATGCAAACTTGTGGATAAACACTTTAAAGCTTTGAAGCAGTATAGTTACTAATTAAGTATGAAGGTCTCTCAGGAGAATAAAGAGCTGTTCCCATAATGGTACAAGCATCAGAAACATGAATTTAATTAATAGCTTATAGCCTTGTTTAGAAAATAGCTTAACATATTTTGACTAAAAACCACTTTAGGGAAATTCATTTCACAAATTACCATATATTTCTTTATTACTTATTTTCTAATCAATTGTTCACTTTGTTTAGGTTCTTTGTAAGAAAAATAGTCTGTTTTCTGAAGTGTATTCAAATTTCACACATTCATGGTAAAGATCCAGTGGCATGGAGTTGAGTATTAAGGGCTCCAAAGTGGAAACTATTAGTGTTATTAATGCTTGTATTTGGAAAGGTAAGAAAGCAATTTCTATTACTCATAATTACACTCAACTTTAGCACTATTTAAAGCAGTGATTCTAAATCTGTGGGTGGCTACCCCTTTGTGGGTCATATATCAGATATCTTGCATATCACATTTACATTACAACTCATGAAAGTAATAAAATTACAGTTATGGAGTAGCAGTGAAAAAATTTTATGATTAGAGGTCACCACAATGTGAGGAACTCTATTAAAGGGTTGCATCATTAGGAAGGTTGAGAATCATTGATTTACAGACAGGAAATAAACCCCATCTTAGTCTGTGGGTGAAAGGGAGAGTATAAATGAGTGTAGATATGTGTGCATGTTTGTGTACATGCAGGTAAAAATGCACGTGTACACGTATCCATGAGGCCAGAGGTTGACCTTTGTTTCTTGCCATGGTTAGCTTTAACTGTCACCGTCACACAATCTAGGGGTCAAATGAGAGGAGAGCCTCCATTGATGAATTGAATGGTCTATATAATATTGTCCTGTAGGAATGTCTGTTGGGGATTGTATTGATTGTTAATTGATGTAGGAGAGCTCAGCCCACTATGGGTGATTCCATTCCTTGGCCATGTGGGTTGTACTAAGAGCTAGCTGATTATAGCAAGACCATGGATCATCTAGCAAGGAGTAGTTTCAGTGGTTTGTCCTAGACTTCTCTGGCTGCAAATTGAGTTCCTTGGTTGACAGTGATACTGCATGGAATAGCAAGTAAGCCTTCAAGTACTTGGCTTGAGTTCCTGCCTTGACTTATTTATCTCAGTGATGAACTGTGACCTGAAACTGTGAATTGAATTAATCATTTCTATTCCTAAGTTTTGTTTGGTCAGTGTTTTATCACAGTAAGAGAAATAAAAGTCTCATTCCTCAGAGACCATGTTGTTTTTGAGACATTGTCTCTCACTGGAATCTAGGGCTTACTGATTACTTTAGGCAGTCTGTCCATGAAGTCCAAGGAATCTGCCTTCCCAGCTCTCAGATGACAGGCATGAATCACTATACCTGGAGTTTTAGATGGTGCTAGAGCTAGAAATTAGTTCAGTGCAGTGATCACTCTATCCCCTGAGCTATTTTCCCAGATCAATGTTCCTTCTCTTGAAAAAGGGATAGTTCATGCATCTCATAGGGGAAAAATGTCACTAAAGGCTGTCATAGGAGATTGGCTTCCAGAGTTTGTCTTTTAGCCTTAACAGTATGTGATTAATTTAGCCTCCCACCTTAAATCCCAAATTCTCATCCCATTATGAAAGAACTCAAAGGATAGTCTTATTTATTTTTTTATTTATTCATTCTTTTATTTATTTACAATTAAAGAAATATTTTAATTTAAAACCTAATCATTAGTAATCCAGGTTTATTTATATATATATATATATATTTGTGTGTGTGTATGAAATTATATAAATATATTATGGAATTCAGTGTCTATAACATAATACACAAGTAAATACAATACAATGAAAATCAGTCATCACAACAACCAGGACAACTATGATTTCTAAGAATATACAGTCAAGGTACACCAATACAAAAATGATTAAATGTCAGAAGTACATCAAAAAGTTTAATGAAATACTCATAACAATGTTTCAGTAAATAAGTTACAAACATGGTTGAAACAAATAAAGAAATAATTAATTATTTAAAAATGTAGAAAAATCATAAGTTTGAAAATATAATGACTGAACAGGTGATAAATTAGAATTGAAAGCCACTTTAGTGTGTGAACTCAGTGGCAGAAAATAATAAAAGAGAAAGGAATGTGGACCCAAACCCACACCAAATACATTAATCATATATAGAGAGAGGATATAGGATATTCTCATTTACATCATCACAGGTATGGATGGGGTCCTAAGGCACAATTCTGTAAAGTGAGGGAGTACTAACTCACAGTGTTTGTTTGGGGCAGCATGATGACAGGAAATCCATGAGAGAGCTCAGAAAAGCCACTAATGCATCTCATTTCTTCAAACCAGTTACCGGTGTTTCCATTTCCTCCCGCTTAGGAGTGAGGGATATTCCTTGATATGGAAAGTTATATTCTGAATGAATTCTGTCATTACTGGATCCTACCTGGTCCTTGGACTCCTCAGTTTTATTGTTTACTCATTTTTTATTCTTATAATGATCCATACATAGAACTGCACAGCTGTCTCATCTTGCCTCCCATCTATAGAGGCTTAGGGGCCAAGGTATCTTTTGTTTTCACCACATTATTTGAGCTTGTATATAGATTTATTTTTTTGGAACTGTTGTGGGATAGATAAGTAGTCAATTATAATCCATTTAGTGATGGTTAATGTTGATCATCAACTTGACAGTACCTAGCTAGAATCAACTAAGAGACAGACCCCTGGGTAGGTCTGTAAGGACATTTCCAGGACAGATTAACTAATGAAATAAGACCCTCCCTCTAATGGAGCAGGTGCCACCCTCCAGGTATCCCAACCATGAAGAAGTCCTAAGAAAAAGCAGCTTTACATGGCTGCCTTCACTTTTTCCTGGTATGTCTACTGGTGTTGCTACTGCCACTGCTTTGTCTATCCTCCACTGACATCAAGATCCATTGTCTTTGGCATCTTAATATAGACTGAAGACCAGAGTCTACCCAGGAATCTTCTGGGCCTTCAGTATCAGAGTAGGACTACAGAGGCATTCAGCTCTGTGGACTAACCAATGGCTAGTTTCTCTGCTTCTCCAATGTGCAGATAGCCATTGTTGGACTCCTCAGCTCCTGTGTAAGCAAATATAGTGAATTCTCTTTTTAATACATATCTACTGTTAATTGTGCTTCTCCTTGGTCACAGCAAGAGAAAGGAAACAGTTATAGCTCCATCTCTCTCTCTCTCTCTCTCTCTCTCTCTCTCTCTCTCTCTCTCTCTCTCTCACACACACACACACACACACACACACACACACACACACACACCCCTACAAATTCATGTGACATGGCCTTTTCTACAGTGGAACATGGGACTCCTGTCTAAAATTTCTAGTAGCCTCTTCTGGTATAAAAGACACAGAAATTGTTCCTTTCCTTTGTGATTCTTGAAGTCTTAATTATTTAACTGACAGGATCTACCAGGCTTAACCTGGAATTTCTGTTATCTAGAGTCTGAAATGTTTTCTGTTGTATTTTTCAGACTCTAAGAACTGGTCTTAAACCCACAGCCCACCCCTGTACTGATCTGACTGTGAAAATGTATGGTACTGGCAAGACCTGCAAGTCCTGGTTTGTTTTGAATGTGTTTTGTGAACTACAAGTTTGGGAACAACAGAATTTTATTTCCTAGTTGTACTTCTGGTGTTGGAAGTGTTTTCTATTTTGTACATGAAAATCCAACAGTTCTTTTGCCTAATTCATCTGTTTCTATCTTGTCACATTCAATTAAAGAAAAACATATGGCTCTTTCAGAAATATCGCTTGGTAATGTGTTTATCTGTATCTACACTTTCAGGAAATCTATTTCTTATCTTCCACATTACTTCAGGAGAGGACTCTCATTGTTTTTTCTCCACCCATAATCTATATAATTATTAATCTCCAATGACAGTGTTTTGGCTGACTTGCCTGTCTTCACTTCCCATTTTTGTAGATCCTTGTGCTCTGTGTAGCCACTTTCTCTAAATCAATGCTTCTGGTTGGTTGTTATAACTTAACATAATTCAGAAGCACCTGAGGAGAGGGGACCTCAAATGAGGCCTTGTCTCTACCAGATTGGCCTGTGGGTATGCACATGGGGTAATTGATGGTAGAGGGCACAGCCTCTTTGTGTGTGCTACCATCCTTGGGCAGGTTATCCTAAGTTGTATAGCTTTCTTATGGCTGAGGAAGCCATGAGATGCAAGACCGTCAGCACCAATCTTCCATGGTCTGTGCTTTGGTTTCTGCTCTCAGATACTTGAGTTCTTACAAGTGATGGACTGTGAGAAGGAAGGATAAGCTAAAAAAACACCTTCTTACCCCAGCTGGGTTTCCCCCGTGTTCTCCCACTGCTACAAAAGCAGACTATGACAGGGATACATATTGTAGGGCTTGCTTTTTTAAAACAACCTACTTCTAAGAATCAGTTATGATATCAGTTATAATACAATCAGTAAAAATATAGTACATCTAAGCAAAAAAGATGATCCTAAAATAATAGGAAAACTTCAGAAAGTAGTGGTCACAGGTTTTCCAGGGGTTGCTAATGGCTATCTATGTCTGAACTAGTATTTTACCAATAATATACCCATGAGCTCTCTGGTAGGAAGGAAATTTTTTGTGTGGTCACCACTCAAGGTGCAACACCTGACAGGTCTATGCTGTCTATGCTGGGGCACTGGGAGCTTTGAATTTAGATGCTTTTCTAAGAACTTTAAAAGGACACTGCATTCTCTACACTGTACTCAGCCTTGACTTAATTTTGCTTTGTGTCCTCTACCACTTGAGGTCATACAAGGTGAACCTTTGCAAGGTATCCAGAGTTGTATACACTATACTATGAGCAGCTGTTGACAGACACTCAGAGGGACCAATTTTGTCCTTTTTTCTTGAGGAAGACAATACTGGCCCTAGGATAATTATTTGAAGATAGAGAATAATTTCATTTATAACTGAAATAGGAAACAAATCTTACTATGTTTCAGGATATAGCTAATGGTCCCATATCATGTTTGTTTGTTGGCCTCTGGTCAATGGGACATCTAGGCCCTTTGCTATCTTTAACAATTTTATACCTTTGATTAATACTGTTCACTTATATTACAGAATTTCCTCAATTTTTAAGCTTTCTCATTATCTACATAAAAGGTGCTGTGTCTCCTCCATGTGCCATAGTAAGGGACTTAATTAAGGATCTTAATGTCTTTTCAAATTTAATTTGTGTGTGTGTGTGTGTGTTTGTGCGTTTGTGTGCAGGTGCGGGCACGCGAGCGAATGCACAACTGCATGTGGAGGCTGGAAGTCAGTCTCAAGACTTGTTCCTCAGAAGCTCTCAATTTTGTTTTTGGGAACAAGACCTCTCTTGGGAGCTCAGGCTGGCTGATTCTGGTAGGCTGGATAATCATTAACCTCTAGGGATCCTCCTGTCCCCATCTCTCAGTACTGAGAGTACCAGCATGTGCCACCATGCCTAGCTTTTTTACCTTAGTTCTGGGGTCAAACTCAGTTCTTGATTCTTGCACAGCAAGTATTTTCCCAACTGAGCCACCCCCATTATCTCCACACCTCCCCCTTATATGTCTAGTTTACTAGAGATAGTGACCTTGATTATTTTGTTAACATACCATCTTTCAAGTGTCGCTATTGAGAACTTTTACACTTGAGCAATGGGAAGATGCCTTTGAATAGTGTCTATGAGAGTCTCCCTTATCAAATTTCATTCTTCATTTATCTTTCTTGAAACAATTTTTTGCTATGAAGATTGTCTAATGATTTTATATGTCCCTCATTCCTCTTACATATTAGTTTCAAGTATTCTTCAAGGAAAGTTGCTCTTCAATCATTGGTTTACTTTTGACTTAGGTATATCAATATGTACATGGGCTTTTGTGCTTACAGACAGACACAGTCTACCTTGATGCTCAGATTTCAAAACTCGTTTTTGAACAGGGGTTTCCTCCAATTATGCTGCTGAGGCATCCCTTTGCTCTGTAAACCTCAGATCAAGGAAGCCCTTTGTCCTGGAATTATGGAGCATATCCTTTGTGTTTCAATCTATGTGTTCTTAAAATCTGTGACAAACAGAAAAAAGTCTTTTATTTGGACACTTTATGATTTTATATATTTACAGAGTACTATTTTCTGTATGTGTAAATATCCCAGATAGAATCAGGATTGGGAGCTTATTCATTTCTTTGTATTGAGGATGTTTTGGTCTCTTTTTCAGCTCTTTCAGTTGTACAATTTCTGCCAGGCTGTGGTTGTGCACACCTTTAATCCCAGAACTTGGAAGGCAGAGTCGGGGAGATCTCTTAGCTCGAGGCCAGCCTGGTCTACAGAGTGAGTTCTAGGACAGCCTGAGCTACACAGAGAAAACCTGTCTCAAAAAACAAACCAAAAATAAAACCAGCCAGCCAAACAAATAAGAGTTAAATGATTCCATAACTTCAGCCACCCTACTGTGTGCTGCAACATCTGAATTCATTCTTCCTAACTGTGGTTTTCAGGGTCCCAATTCTGTCTTTCCCTCCTCATACCCTTCAGTCTCATGAATAATACTGTCTTAGGGTTTCTATTGCTGCAGTGAAGAAGGTGGAAAGGGTTTATTCAGCTTATATTACCACAGAACTACTCATCACTGAAGGAAGTCAGGACAAGAACTCAAACAGGGTAGAATCCTGGAGGCAGGAGCTGATGCACAGGACATGGAGGGGAGCTGCTTACTGACGTTCTCCAGATGGATTTCTTGGCCTGTTTTCTTCTAGAACCCAGGACTACCAGCCCAAGGATGGCACCACCCACAATGAGCTGAGCCCTCCCCTATTGATCACTAATTAAGAAAATGCCTTACCGCTGGATTGTATGGAGATATTTTTCTCAAATACACTCTTTCCTCCTTGATGACTCTAACTGTGTCAAGCTGAAATAAAAACCAACCAATACAAATGCTTCTGTAAAGATGTTGGTGTAGATGCACCTTTGCTATATGGATTTCATTTTCTTTGGTTATGTTCTCAGTAATATCAATTTCTGGATCATATGAGTAGTTACAATTTTAATTCTTTGAAGAATCTTCATACTGATTTTTATAATGGCTGCCTGGATTTTTATTCCCACTAATAGTCTAACAGTAGCTTACTATTCCCTATGTTCTACAGCTTCCCTGACACTTCTTTTATAGTGTCTTTCTGAAATGAAAATGAAATGTTTCTGAAGTTTTGGTTTGCATTTGCTTGGTAGTAAATGATAGTGAGCATTTTTCTATAATTGTTGGTCTTTCATATTTTTTAAAAAAATATTTGTTTAGCTCTTTGGCATATTTAATATTATTTGGCTTTTTTGTTTTTTTTATTAAGTTACCTTTATGTTCTCAATATCAACCTCCTAAAATACAGTTTCCCATGTCTTCTACATTTTGTAGGTCATATCTTCACAATCTAGCTTGTTTCCTTTCTCAGACAAAGCTGTTTATTCAATATAATATATATTCAATATAATATCATTTCTCTATTTTTTCCATTTCGTGTTGCCTTTGTGGTTTATATAAAAAATTCATTCTCATTTAAATTTTGAAACACATTCCCATCTTATAGTGCAGTAGTTTTCAGTCTCTGGTGTTCATTAGTCTTTATTTCTCTGCAGATGGATATTGAACTATTTGTTGGAGTCTTGTCCTTCTTCCAAAATGTTCTTTGTTCCTTCATTGGGAACCACTCTGCTTGAAACCCCAGGTTTGCTTCTGGGCTCTGTTCAATTTCCTGATCTAAGTAACTGTTTTTGTACCAGTGTTGAATTATTTGAGACATTATAGTTCTGTGTTACACTTTGAAATCAAGTACAGTAATCTCACATGCTCAGGATTGTTTTGACTATTTTTGTTCCTTATAATTCCATATAAATTTTAGAATTTTGGGGGGGGAGTTCTTTGAAGAACGGAATACAAATTTTGTTGAAGGTTGCCTACAATATGTATATTATGTTGGTATTACTATAAAATGTTTTTTAAAAATGAACTATAGCTGGGCGGTGGCAACATGTGCCTTTAATTCCAGCACCCAGGAGGCAGAGGCAGATTGATCACACTGAGTTGGAGGGCAGCCTGGTCTATAAATTGAGTTCCAGGACAGCCAGTACTGTTTCACAGAGAAACCCTGTCTCAAAACAAACAAACAAAAAAAAAAAAAAAAAAAAAAAAAAACTGAACATAAAAATATTAATATGGCTGGGCGGTGGTGTCACACACCTTTAATCCTAGCACTCAGGAGGCAGAGCCAGGCAGATCTCTGTGAGTTCAAGGCCAGCCTGGGCTACAGAGTGAATTCCAGGAAAGGTGGAAAGCTACACGGAGAAACCCTGTTTCAAAAAAACAAAATAAAAAAAATAATGTGGGGATTGGAATGTGAACAGAAATAAAAAATTTTGAATAATTGAGAAATGAAGTTAAAATAGAAGATGCCAATAAAGACAGGAGACAAGACTAGAGATCTGAGGGTACAGGGCTTTTAAAACGTTTGGCTGTTTAATTAAGACAAGGACTGAATTTCTCATTTCTATGCAAGTGGAAGATTTTAACTTGAAATAAAAGAAGAATTTTCTGTTTCTGAGTCTCTAATTTGGTTTTCTTGATTGATTTATTTACTGATTTTATTATATTAAGGGTAAGGATTATCCTAATGTGTGTGTGTATATATATATATATATATATATACACACACATAAGTATATGTCTATAATATGTAATATGAATTTGTAAAACATGGATGTTCATGTATAAATACTGATATATATATATATATATATATATATATATATATATATATATAAAGAGAGAGAGAGATTTTTTGCATGTCTTAGATCATTAGTTCTATATAGAAAAATACAATCTTGATTAGTTTGTATTAATTCTCTTTTTTATTCTTTTTTTAAATTTTTTATTATTATATTTGTGTTTTAATTTTACATATCAGCCATGGGTTCCCCTGTCCTCCCCCCTCCCGCCCCCCCCCCCACCTTCTCCCCATCCCCTCTATTCCCATCTCCTCCAGAGCCAAGACTCCCCTGGGGATTCATTTAAACCTAGTGGATTCAGTACAGTCCCCTGCTTCCACACGGAGCAAAGTGTCCCTGTGTAAGCCCAAGGTTCTAAATAGCCAGCTCATGCACTGAGGACAGGTCCGGGTCCCACAGCCTAGATGCCTCCCAAACAGTTCAAGCTATTCAATTGTCTCACTTATCCAGAGGGTCTGATCCAGCTGGGGGCTCCACAGCCTTTGGTTCATAATTCATGTGCTTCCATTTGTTTGGCTATTTGTCATGTATTTAATATTTGTTCAGAGCACAGTTTGAGCAACTCATGCTGGGAAAATAAAAGGGTAAAATATGCAAGCACACATGTCTTGCCCAGTTTAAAACTCACAAAGCTCATGGTTTCTGTATCTGAGACTGAACTCATATAATCAATCTGATTCTAGAGCTAACATTGAGATGGGATGATTTGTAGAGGAGATGTTATTCAAATGTTTGATTGGTGTGTAGAGGTAAATATAAGCACAGACATTCCAAGCCTCGAACAAAGTGCAGGCTACCTGTCAGGTGCACTGAGCGGATGATTTTGTTGGCACATACATGATGTGTTTAGGTATACTAGAAATAATCTGGGAGAGTACTACAGTGAAATCACTGACCCAGCTTCCATCTGATGATGATTTACTACTTCCTGTATTATAAGCAAGAGTGAAGGATCTGGACAGATGCCCAGGCACCAAGAAGTGTACATCCTAAAATAGTTTGAGTTGTATTGTTTTAGAGTTGTATTGACTAAACTATGTTTTCTTAGTATAAAAAAAAATAGCATAACCTTGGACTTTGCATATAACACCACTAGGCAGCAGCAGATAGAATGGACTAGATGACTAGATACATGCTAGAAATGTGCCAGTTCAGAGTTTTAATCTAATACATACATAGATGATTAACACTACCCAAGAATCAGGTTTACATGAAATAATTTAAACCGAACAGCAGTATTCTTGTCTATAAAATAAATACAGCATTCTTGCTCAACAGACATTCTGTTCCTATAGGTATCTTACACCTATATACATATACTCTAATTGGGATAGTGGAACGTTACTTTTCCAAATACTATTTAAAGTAATTTAAAAAAAAAAAATTGCCATGTTTATTTATAAATCTTGTTAAAGATTGGGGTTAGAGAGTAGCTCATTATTAGGACTAACTGGAGAGAGGCCCAAATTCATATTATTCTCACAGTAGGTAGTATTTAACAGACTGCAGACTGTAGGCAAATTTGACTCCCAGACACTGCCATAGCAATTTTCCTCTTACCATTTAGTATAATCCCCTCAACAGCTCTATAAATTAGAAGACATTTTTCCCCCAAAGAAATAGGAGCAGTCTCTGACTCAGAGCTTAAGTAATTATCTAATTTGTTTGTACAAGTGAAAAAAAAAAACATCTGGAATGTGGGCTCGTGCTTGTCTTCATTCTTTGTCCTTGCTTCATGTTAGTTCTCCTTGAAATTTAGTATTTTCTTGAGTTATACCTCCAGGTAACAAATCACCAATCGAACACACTTCTCACTTAATACACCTTGATTATAGTTTCTCCTTCTACTTTTCCCAGTTTTTCCCCCACCATTCTGAGTCACCCCCTTCTGTCTCTCATTAGAAAACAAGCAGGCTTCTAAGGGATACTATTAAAATGAAATAAGACAAATCAAAAGCGAACATCAGAATAGGACAAAACAAACAAACAGAGGAAAAAGAGCCCGAGGAAAGGCATAAGAAAATGGTGCAGACAGAGACCCACTTAGTTCCATACTCAGGAATCTAATAAAGACACTAAACCAAAAGCCATAATGTATGTGCAAATGGGGTAAAAAGAGAAACTAAACTAAACTAAACTAATAAAATAAAGATAAAATTAAGAAAAGGAAAATTCCTGACACATTAAGAGACAAGGAACCGCCCAAGATGCTGTTGAGTTTGTTTCTTATTGGCCATCTACTGGATGCATTCAGCCAACACTTAGAGTAGTTTGCTTCTCTAGTAAGACTCCCTTGGAGGAAACTAAATTTTCACTTGCAAGTGGTTATAAATTGGAGATTGCTCCTGGTTTATGGATAGGGGCATGTGTCCACTTCTCATTTCAGCTCTAAGACCCCTTCTGGTGAAGACCCGTGCATATCCTGTGCATGCTGCTTCAGCTTCTGTGAGTTAATATGTAGGTTCATACTGTTGTTTTAAAGGGCCATGTTTTCTTGTGTCTTCCATCCCCTCTGTCTCCTACATTCTTTCTGCTACTTTTCTGCAGGCTTCCCTGAACCCTGAGGGAAGGAGTTTGATGGAGATATCTTATTTAGGGCTGAGTATTCTAACGTCAGCATAATGTCTGGATGTGACTTTCTATATACCCATTTGCTATGTACATATGTATATAACATTCATGCTATATTAGGCATTATAAATAATCTTGATGTTATTTAAAGTATACTGGAGGATATATGTGCACCTCTCACTAAGATAGTGCTATAGATATTATTCCCATAAGAAAGGCTTCCTTAGGCCTCCTCATGTTCAATTCAAAGATAAGCACTGTTTTGTTGTCTATTATTTTGGTATGCTTTCATCTGTTTTTGAAGGTATATGAATTATACAACATATTCTCATTTTGTGCCTGAATTATTTTGCTCAAATTTATATATTGGTAATTTAACCACTGTTTATTCATTGGAGTTTTGTATTCTTCACAGATAGAAGAGGCACAAGCTGATATGTAATGCACACTTTACAGATTCAGGTTAATAGCTCCTGCTGTAGCATCTGTTTGTGTATTTAAATGCTAAGCATCTAGACCAAGTCTTCTTCCCCTGGGTTGAGCTACTCTGGGAAGACCAGGCTACAGGCAAAGCAACTGAACACTCAAGTCAACTTTGGACAGGTGGGTACCTCTGAGTGCATTGTTTTGAATGCAACTTTCGGTGCCAGAGTAGATTGCAAAAGGAAACAAGACATAAAATGGCATAAAAATAAATTACGTAAAAGTAATATTAATATCCCACCAGTGAGATAAGCGAAAGTTTCCTTTTAAAATTTTCCTTTATAAAGAGTATAATTTTATAATTTTAGAATCTGGATCTTGCAGTTCTTGATGACCCATCACATGTTTTTTTGTTTGTTTGTTTGTTTGTTTTGGTTTTTCAAGACAGGGTTTCTCTGTGTAGCTTTGCGCCTCTTCCTGGAACTCACTTGGTAGTCCAGGCTGGCCTCCAACTCACCGAGATCTGCCTGGCTCTGCCTCCCCAGTTGCTGGGATTAAAGGCGTGCACTACAACCGCCTGGCCTACATGGTTTTTTGCACTGTAACATTACAATGTTTAATATAGCTTTACAATAGCCCTTGATTTCTGATAGTTTTAATATTACACTTTCACATTTCCTCAATATTCTAAATTTTATATCTCTACGCATACTTTAGAATTGCTATATTAATTTCTATGCTCGAAATACATTCGGTTTAGAAGCTAGTACCCAGAAAAGACTAATAACTCATGGATGCTAAATATACTGATGGAGGCAGTGAGCTGGAGAATGGATCAGAGATGTCTGCAGGGCACTCTGATATCTCTTGCTGCACACCAGAAAAACACACAGTTTTCTAACTTACATTAGTGGATTCTTTAGAAATATTTTGTTTCCATAATAAATATGGAAGTTACTGTTTTGCGTAAGGTTATAATAAAAAAAAAAAAATTCACATAGTAAGAGTGTGTATGCTACAGGAAGACTGAATTTCATATGATCTCTCTCTCTGTCTCTCTCTCTCACACACACATATACCTTAATGCATTTTGTGAACCACTTTCTTTTAAGAATTTAACAACACACTGGCAGAATAGCTTTTGTAGTAAGTATGGGTAGGATGCTTACAGGATCAAAAACAATAATCAATGTAGCCAGCCATTTCATGCTCTGATGTCTACAGATAAACATATAGTACAGGATACAAACTGTGGAACTGATTTCCCACCTGTTATGTCATTTTCAGTTTGATAATGTAATTTTGTTTTAATTGAGTTTAAGCACATTATTACACAGACACATACCTTTTACTTTCAAGTCACAAGTCTGCAATATTTTAGAACACAAGAAAAATGCTTCTGTCCTAGATGAAGGGAATTTTCATATTACAGCCAAGATAGGTTCAGTTCCATCTACATACAATGAGGATAAATCTTTTGTTTTGTTGAAGGATGCTTTTGACAACTGATTAAAATACAGAGCAGTTAAGTACAAAAGGTATGTAAAAGCACACAAAAATCTGTGTGGATAAGTAATATGAGGAGAAATGTGGAGCTGTGGATAAACAGTCAGAGATGCTGAAAAGGTGCGTTGAACACTTCAAACAGTGGCTCTCTAATCACATTGGGAAAAGTACATTGTTGCTTCATCATGTAAACAGTTGATTGCTTACTGTGTTTGGTATTTAGATATGAACATATGTATCTACACCTCTCCTGTCTTCTCTTTTCAGCTAATGATGCTAAAGTTTTGAGTTAATCTTCTGCTCCAATTCTAGCTCAAGAACTGAGTAGCTTTTAAGCAGTGATGAAGTGAAATGGGTAAGCCATACTTGCTTCAGGCCTAGGGTTAAAACACGGCCACAAGTAGCCATTCCTGCTGCTTTTGTACACAGAAACCACAGTGGGTATGGTGACTTTTTGAAGAAGATAGTTGAGTAAGACAAAATACAGGAAAACAAGTCATTCTCTTTCACCGGCTACTGTTCACATGGACTGGTGATCATTTCTATTCCATCACGAACTTCAAGTAGGACATGTGTCCCTCTTCATTGGTAACACTGCAGACCAGCCTCTTACCCAGGGGAGTCTTGAATGTTAACTTAGCAACATGACTTCACAGAAACCAGTTTCAGCCTGATGAAATTCAGACATCCTACTTTCTTCTTTGCAGGGTTTCTGACCCAAGAGTCCCATTCTTTTCTATATAACAAAAAGCCAAGCCAAAACAAAAAGCCACAAAACCCTAAATAGCTTTACTCATTCTTTAATGTCTCTCTGAGCACCAATTGCTCTGTGAAAAGCAAAGTTTCCAGAATACACAGGTGTTAAAGAGCCAGCTCAAGTAGGAGATTTCATTTCATTAGGTTCAGTAAGCAGAGAGGTTTATGTTCTGAGACACCAACAAAATGTATATATATGTGTGTGTGTGTGTGTGTGTGTGTGTGTGTGTGTGTGTGTGTGTGTTTCTCGAGATAGGGTTTCTCTGTGTAGCTTTGCACCTTTCCTGAAACTCACTTAAGAGACCAGACTTGCCTTGAACTCACAGAGATCCACCTAGCTATGCCTCCCAAGTGCTGGGATTTTAAAGCCTTCTTTTCCTTGTTCACAGCTGAGGTATTACACATTAAGTATTAACTTTTCCTCAAAAATGCAGGTTGAAAAAAAAGGGCTAATGAGGCATGTAACCACTCAAACAAATCACCACCACAAAAAAAATCAAATATGAACTCCAACAGCATATGATATCTGTGAGAAGACTCTGAGTCTAGTGGGGGTTATTCTCAAGACATTTGATTTTATCGGACATGTGCAATGTGTAATTCAAGAACAATTAAAGAATGACAAGCAATATGCAAAGAAGAAACATAGCCTACAGCTGACACCTTACATAGAAATAGAAGTTTCTACAAAACTTATAAATAATTTGCCAATAATGAGTTGAAAATCTAATGAATTTTTGAGAGATCTTCTGATGAAGACTCAGACACTTGTGTGACAATATAGCACTGTACAGAAGTTAACAGGACATGTATTGGACACAATACTCATACTCAAGGAACAGCCCTTCAGCCTGATTCAATAACCCCACTCTCTGCTTCTTCATTTATAAAATGAACATGATGATGGCAGACCATATTCTAGAGTTTTGTGCATGGCAAATGAGATATTTACTATAGATCATCTACTCTGCCTCCTGTGTATAATGCTTGACTCCAAGAGCCTGCAAAGCAATAACAAGAATAAACAGGAGGATGTTTTCTCCTCACAGAGAGAATAGAAAATACTCTGCTGTGAGCTTTATTAAAAACTATCAATTTAAGAAATATTAGAGGTGTGCCACGTTTCACAAACCTTCTCTCTGCTTTGGTGACATGTACTTGGGAGAACAAGCAGAAGAGACACAAGCTTTTGATGTGGTGCCGAGGAGGAGCAATTGGGGTATGATGGAAAAGAAAGAAGCAGAGGTTTCAATTTGAGAAGTTACAACAGTTCTGAATAAAGGAACATTTAAACTGATTCACCATCTTTTTAATGAATTGTACTGGATTTTTCCATGTTTTTTCAAATGATTGCAGAACCAGGTAATCTGTTGTTACTGTTGCTACAAAATACACTACTGTTGTAATTTCAACTTTCGAAGTTGTAGTTGTGTTGTCAAATTTTGAATAAAATTTGCCCAATTTACTATGTTGACAGTTGATGTTTTGAGACATTTATAACCATATTGGTTGAGACTTGTCTAAAATACTTCTCATTTTCACAGAGATAATGCACTGCACTAAATATACAAGGTCTTACTTACTGGGTTGACTACATAAACTAGTAAAGTACTCTATAAATAATTAATTTATAGGCTCCTTAAATTAATAAATTGACTCTTTAAAAATATCCCTGAATGGTCACAACATGAGAAAACATAAATAAGGCATTTCTAGTGAAAGAACACCATGTTGAATATTTAAATGGTTAGAGAGAGATGGCTCAGTGACTCAGAGCACTTGCTGTTCATATGGATGCTGGAAAGCCACCAGCATCCATGTGGTGGCTCTCAACTCTCTATAACTCCAGTTGCAAAAGACTTGACAACCTCTTCTGGCCTCCACAGGCAGGAGGCATACAAGTGATGTGTATACATGCATGCAGGCAAAACAGTCATACACATAAAAATATATGGTAATAAATGGTAAATGATGAAAAAAATGATCTTTAAATGATAAAAAGATTAATGTATTTCAGGAGACCAAAAAGCTCAGTGAGTCTGAGCAACAAAGTGAAGAAAAGGTTTTGAGAGGTATGCAGAAGCCAGATGTTGTACAGCCTTTCCATGCCATCATTAGAAATATGACTTTTATTCAATATGGCATTGGAGCCATATTAAAGCAATGGAGAAATATGATCTTTGTTGGGCTAAACTTTTGTCATTACTGTGACAAACCATCTGAAAACATCTGGTGAAAACAATTTGAAGAAGGGAAGCTATAGTTTAGGTCACAGGTGAAGGGGATCTGTTCCATCATGGTAGGGAAGGAGAGATGGCAGGATTATATGAGACAGGAGAGAGAGAGAGAGAGAGAGAGAGAGAGAGAGAGAGAGAGAACCTTGCTCACTTCATTCTTTCTTTCTTATTCTCTCCAGGATCTTGGCCTATGAGATGGTGCATTCCACCCTCAGCATAGGTCTTACTTCCTCAGTTAAGCCTCCTTAGAAACACCCTTGGACACACCAAAAGGTGTATCTCCCAGGTGATTCCAAATCCAGCTAAGTGACAATGAATATTAAACCATCGCAACTTTGGAAAAGATTGCTCAGACCACTGTATTCAGAACAGTTTGAAAGACACTGACCATATTTGGTGACACAGAAAATTGGAGTCCATTACAGAAGTCTAAGCAAAGTCTTAGTATTCTTATATTAATGGGAATAGAATCTGGTAAAAGTGAAAAAGGATCGGCTAGAGGCAAGTCTTCTGAGTATTATAGAAGTAGATGGGAGGAGTGCCTGGACTTGATACATGACATTGAGTCAGATCTAAACAATGGCACAGAGGTTTCCAACTTGAACAAAGTGAGTAATTCTGTTTCATTGTGGTTTTCAATTGATGTTTGCTTCTGAGTGAAAAATGCTTACCTCAATATCTGACATGTTAACTGCTCAATAAATGCTTGGAAATAATAATTTCTTATAATATGTCTTGAGAAATCATTTGTTACAAACCTTGGTTTACTGGACAGTGTACCATAGTCACCTGGAAACTTGCTACTCAAAATGACATCCACAGATGTGAGAACATGCCACATGTGAGAACATGCAGGGAATGACTCTTAGATCTTAGGTAGAATGATTATATCTGTATTTTACAAGACCCCCAGTTTGTAAGATCATGACATATGACTTTAAAAGATCCTGGTATAGTTCAGAGCCCACTCAAGGATCTGTGGTCTTTTGACCACACACTGGCTGTTTTTGTAAATAAAGTTTTATTGAAACATATCCCTGGTATTCATCTATATTTTTGGCAGGTCTGCTTCTGCTTTTATGCTCCAATGACAGTAAAGCAGTTGTAGCAGACGCTACATCATTTACAAAGTGAAAACGTGTGCTACTTATCACTTTTACAGTGAAGTTTGCCAAATCATGGTCTTCTAAAGTATGATGCTATATGCATTTGCATCCTTGGTCTTTCATGGACTAGATGTGCTGTATTGAACTAACTGTGAATGTAACTGTTTTTGTTCCTTAGTTTCATCACTAACAGGCTATCAGGATGATTACCTTGTAACATGCTACTGGGAATAAGGAATGTAAGAATGTAACCCAAGTGTTTAGGTAAATGGCAAACATTTGTCAAGTATCTACTTTTGTTTTTGCTTGGTGTACAGTTTAAGCTCCTTACAAGAATGTGCTGTGAAGCTATGTTGAAAGATGTCCTAGAGAAACACTGAGTTGAAAAACTATCTAGAGTTTGTGTTAGTCAGTATTCTCCAGAGTAATAGAACAGTGTTTGTCATACTAACATGTTTGGAACATTTTGTGTAACCTTAATCATAGATAATGGATTGAGACATAATGTGGACAATACTGTGCTCAAAGATTTCCTGTTTTATGACTATTTGGATAAGACATGTTTTTCTAGAATAGATCTTGGTAAACTTTAGCCTGTGAGCAAATGCAACTTGTTGTTATGTAGCTTTGAGGCCAAGACTAGTCACCAGACTTTTAAATTATTTTTTATTTTTCATTTTATTTTATTTTGCAACATGGTTTCCATGTAGTCCTGGCTGTTCAGGAACTTGTTTTGTACACCAAGGTGGCCTTGAACTCAGAGATCCATCTGCCTATGCCTAAGTGCTGAGATTAAAGGCATGTGTCACTATGTCTGACATTGGCCTTCTGACTTTTAAAAGATGATAAAATGAACAAAATATCAAAGACCAAGTTCCAGGGATTAGTTGTAATATACAGTCTGATAATTTGCTTATTTCTCCTAGGGAAAAAGTTTGCCACTACTTTTAATCTCATTTTAAAAATATATTTAAATTTATCTAAAGAAAACATAGTTTTAGAACCTACATTCTGTACAACATTTTATTTTTTTCAACTTAATGGAGTCATAAGTTCTGTCTGTTTACACATGAGAGACTCAACATGCATCCTTTTTAAGACCTCTTTGTCTCCTTTTTGGTAGTATCTACCTCACCTGTCAATGGCTCTTATCTGTGATTCAAGCTATACATTTCTCCTAATCACTGTAGGAATTAGAAGGCTAAATTAGGACAGCTAAATCATTTACATATTATGCGAATTGGTATGTCTGGGTGAAGCTAGCAGAGTAGTGATCCTCTTCTTAGTTATTATTAGCTAAAGAACTAGACTTTGGATTTGTTGAACTAGAAAGTCTTCACAAAGTAAAATTTAACTCCACATTAAAATAAATGGAATAAGTAGGTATGAAAGGAGAGAGGCATGGCGGCTGCTATCTGAGTGTTCTCTTCTTGGCCAGGCAGTTACTGAGCACTTGTTCGACCTCTTTGGGTTTTGGTTTCAACCCAAGAGAGAGCCACTCAACACAGTTGGCTCAAGTCTCATAGGACTGCTGAAGGGTTACCTGACAATCAATGAATCCCAATCTTTCCAGTATACTTAGGATATTTCAATGACAGGTAGGCCTACAAATATTTGTATCCACATTGGAGATTATATGTTTCTTGCTTTCTTAAGGCTGATGGCTTTGGATTTATTTGAGGCCATTCTGTTAGTAGAGATACACATGATTAATTTTCTAATTGTCTTCTAGTAAGTATCTGTAAATAGAAGAACAGTAACCTACAAAGGAGCTTGTAATTGCTGGGTTCTTAACCACCATTCCAAACATCTCAATAACTGCTTATAAAACCATCATGGAAACAATCCTCTGCATGTCTGATGGTATGTCCAGAAAAGTTTAACTAAAGAGGAAGATTCACTCTGAATGTGCACAGCAGCATCTCCTGGGCTGGTGTCCTAGACTTGAGTAAAAAGGAGAAAGCCCTCTGAACACCAGCATCCATCTCTCTGCTTCCTGACAGAAGATGCTATAGGAGAAGCTGCCTAACCCTCTGGCCACCATGGCTTCCCCATTTTGATAGATTGTATTTCTTTGTAAGTTGTCAGCCAAACCAAGCATTCTTCTCTTGAGTGTGTTGGGTATTTGGTTAGAGTAACAAAGATGTAGCTAATGTCATAAGCAGTCCTAAAACAGATGGTAAGACTATTTTAAAACACTAGTTATTCATTCTGGGAAATTGTCTGTTTTATTTCAAGTAGTATGATTTAGATAATGAGTAACAAAATAGAGGGAAGGAAGGTGAAGGCCAACAAGACACACTTCCAGAACTCCATTATCCAAAATGGCAGCCACAGCCACATTCTGTCACTGCACTCAGAAGCTAACATTTTAATATTGTTGAATTTGATCTTTTTAGGGCTTATTTATTTTTATTTTATGTGTTTGAGTGTTTCTCCACTCTGTGTGTCTGTGTACCATATATATGCTTTATGCCTGTGAAGGCTGAAAGAGGGCATCAGATTCCCTGGAACTGGAGTTACAGATGATTTTGAGCCATCATGTAAGTACTGGAAACTGAACCTAGTTCATATATAAAAGCAATAAATATTCTTAACCACTGACCCATCTTATTAGCCCTATATTATTGAATTTTCATTCATTCAGACCTGACTAAATATTCAATTAAGTATTAGAAATTATGTCTACTTGGAAAATAAATTATAGCAATATACTTTTTCAAGTGCTAATTTTGTAAAATTAAGCAATAGATATGTTTTAAATTTTTATTTGTCACCTATATGAAATATGTATGTTTTTTAAAATTATCTTTCCAAGTTTAAATAAAGTAAGAATTAAAAACACATACTAGAATTTAAATTGTTAGTGCAACACAAAAGAATGAAAATACTAATTAATCATTCTTCCGTTTTTAAATTTAAAATTTATTTGACTTCTTAGTTAGCCTGGGAAATAAAATGCTTCCTTGTGGCTTTTTCAAATATAGTCAGTCCCCATTGATTCTCATCCTCCACCTTGCGTATCTGTCTTTCCTACTCCCTGCCCATTCAGACTCCTCCAACTCCAAGATTTCCCTTTCCACTTTCACATTGCATGTATTCTACTGTCCTCGCCAATGCCCTTCATTAAAACCACTGCTTCCTCTTCTTATGGAAAACAGCTCTATACATACTCACTCTTGTATATACATATGCATAATGATTAGAAGCTAGATCTGTATCTCAGAAAAGACATTGAGTGTTCATCATTGTTAAGATTTGGTTTCTTCTGTTACACATAATGCTTTACAGTTTCATCCATTTTTCTGAAAGTTTCCATCTGTCCTTCCTTCCTTGCTTCCTTTTACCATATGTCAATAATTGACTGTATATGTCATGCACATTGTTAGGTACGGGTCCCTGACATCAAGATAGAAATAGCAATTAATTTAATGTAACAGATATTTCAGCAAGCATATTTACATTTATTTTATGTAAGACCAACATTTTCCTAAGAAGTTGTTATTTGATTCATACCTATAGACCCAGTAGGAGGTCAGCGGGACAGGAGAAAAAAATTCTACAAAGAAAAGCAAAGATGAAAATTCAGAAGCATGGAGTGTCTGTGAAGCTGTACACCCAGGACAGTTATTTAGAAAACTGAAGGCAAAAATCAAGCTAGAGAAAGAAATGTATCACAAATCATCTTTTACATTTATTTAAATGTTTTTATGTATTTTATTTTGTGTGTCTTAATATACATGTACACATATATATGCATGCCACAGCACATGTGTGGATATCAGAGGTTAACTTGTGGACATGGGTTCTCTCATTCCAGTATGCAGATCTTGGGAACAGAACTCAGGATGTCATGTTCACCCACTGAACCATCTGGTCAGCCCATTTATATGTCTTTAATGGATTTGGGATTTTACTTTGTAGACAATGAGGAATTGCAGAAAACCACAACCAATTTAAATTTAGAGCTGTGTAGCCCAGTCCCAGCAAATGCATCTACAAAACATTTCTGCATCTAAAGCTCCAGAAACATTGTAGAAGAGGGGATAGAAAGATTTTAAGAGCCAAAGAATCAGAGTTTGCTATGAGACTATGTCTCCTACTAATGTCAAGAACTACACCCATAGAGTCTCACCAACATGACTGTCCAAAGTGAACCTAATAAGGATGACACCAAAGAACATGCCACCCTGGATGGAGAAGACCATGAGGCCTTACTCTACACAAAGAACTATTAGCATCTGAGAAATGCTGGGAATGGGAGAGGAGGTCCTCCCCAGGGAAGAGCACACCAATTGGTTGTCCAGTGCCAAATAGTAAGCATTAAAAACATACATACAGGTAGCATTATATGAACTGAATTGATTATATTTAGGAGTTTATATTTTTATACATATGCATGTGTGCATGTAATAACAATTAGTTAAAAAAAAAAGAAGCTATGAATTTGAAAGGGAGTAGGGAGGGGTAAGTGGAGGGTTTAGAAGGAGAAAAGGGAAGAGGGAAAGGTAATTATTTAAAAAAATTTAGAAAGGAAAAAAAAATCACTGACATTTCTAAACATAGTAATTTGAAAACAAGAATTGTTCCAAAAAGAACATTTTGTCAGTTCTGGGAACAATGAACAAGAAACACTTCACATTGGTGATAGGGAGTGGTTAGCTATTTCAGAGGTCCTGGCATGTAATGGCAATGTAGAGAGCAAGGACAAGAGGAGACCACAGATATTTGCTAAGAGAACATGGATGCATTAGGTCAGGACAGGGGTCTAAATGGGGAGGTGATGCGTGAACTCACACTTCCCAGCATGCAGGAGAGAGGGAGGAATCTGCTGGACAGCTGTTCAGCTTCGGGCTTTTGAGACTGAAAGCCAGGGGGTCATCTAGGTAAAGGAGTCTGTTAGGTAATTCCCTGTGTATTAGCAGACAAATCAGACAAAATCTCAAGGAAATGTGAATATCTCTTACATTTTAATCAAGAACAGTGTAGGAGATAGAAATATCTAAAACTGGATGGTTTTTAAAAGTTTATCATGTAGTATGAATTACTTTGCCATAGAGGAAAATTGGGAGGAGATTTAATGTAACTAATATTCTGTAGAAGCCAGAGGACAGGCATTTAGTTATATAATAGGAAAAGTGCAAGGAGAAGCCTAAATGTGCAGTATTAAGGCAGTGGTTACATAAACAGTTACAGGCATCTCCTTAGGAACATTAGGAGTAGGCAGGCACCAAAGCTTCTATTTTGAGAAGAGTTGATCAGTAATGATGATAGGTATAACAGCAGGACAGATGCTCCTAGAAGCAATACCACCACTGTCTAGTAGTTGCCTTATGAACAAAAATCCCCAGCCATCATCTATATGGGATATGATTCTAAGTACTATCATTTTCCTCTAATCTATGCTCATCAGTGTGTTTTAGACTGAAAATTTATCAAAGATGCTAGAAAGATGCTAGAAAGTAAACTAAACAAGGAGTTTCCAATTTCACTGAATTAAAAAAAATAGTATGACTGATTTGTATATATATATAAAGGTAAAATTTGTCCAACAACCTCATTTGGATGTGAAAATGGCATGCGTTCATTTTCTATGATTATTACATCGGTATTTAAAAATTCCTAAATTCTTGTCTTTATTTGGCATAGTGTACATTCAAGTATCCATTAGGCTCATTTTAAAATATTGGAGTGACCAATAAATTTATCACTCAAATTGGAACAATTGTGACACTAAGGAGCTGCCATGATAATTAGTTGGAATGCTGATGCATATCTGGGTGAGGGGTCAGTTCCCTAGAAACAGCAAATGTTCACTTGGATTAGGATTGTGGCCTTCTTTTGTACCCTAAAAAACAAGCTCAGTACAATTGGTCTTGAATTTTAGAACAATGGGTGCTGAGATTAATTGATGGAAGAAAAATTATTACTTATTTATCATTCTATGCTGTGATACTAAGTCAGCTACATCCCAAAAAAACCTTTATTCCTGTTAAATTCAAAAAGCCCTGAAAACTGCAACATTTAAAAAATTAAAGACTAACACTAGGTCCTTTAAACCTAGGCATACACATATTAATTGTATATGTTTTATATGCATATATATACACATATGATCATTGTTTAATTGACAATGTTAAAGTAAGCTATTACTAATTTGTAGAATAAATGAAATTCACCTTTTTATTGAAAATAATTTTATGCAATATATTCTGATCATGTTTTACCCTCCTAGATCTTCCCCACCTCCCTACCCATCCAACGTTATGTTCAATTTTCTTTCTTATTCAAAAGAACCAAACAAACAAAGCACATGAAACAAAAACAGAAAACCCAAGAAACACAAACAACTCTATAAAATCAAAATAAATGAGTGTCAGAGCAATAAGTTTAAAAAAAAAAGGCAAAATGAAACCAAAAATCCACAAAACTATTGAGCTTTATGCTCCTGGTATGTCCATGAACTTGTAATCCATACACAAATCAAAAGACAATTAAAAGATTAAATTGCTGGTTTTTGCTTAGGGTAACTTGGAGAATGACAATATTCTATCCAATTTGATAACTAATGCTCCAAGTTGAATATTCTGAATTGAATTGGATGGAAAAGCACATGCAGAAAATTAAATAGTTTAAAAGCCACATTAAAGCGAGAGATTCTGCCCTAGGTTGATTAAAATTCGTGGCCCAGTCCAACATTCAAAGGTGAACAGGGCTATTAGCCCAGGGAAGGCCCGTGGTAGGGGTGTTACTGGAAAAGGGGTAGCTTGGGAAGGTACTGCAGAAGTGACAGAGAACACCAAAATTCACACACATTTTGTCCAAGTGGTTGCTGACTTAGGGTTAAGAGATGACAGTGCGGCTCCAGGCTCCATGCCTGCCTGTGCAGAACAGCAGCATTTCCCATCCTGCCTGTATCTAAGTCAGTTTCCAGAGAAGAAACTCCCAAGTTAGATTTTTGACTTGCAAAAATTTCTTAACTTTCTGTTGATGTGGTGGTGTGGATTCAAAGTTTTCTAGCCAGGCTTCATGGACCATGCCTGTAGGCCAAACCTTTGTGCTACAGAGGCAGGAGAATTGCTGTGAATTTGGGGTCATTCTGATCCACTTAGCAAGCTGTATACCAGTCAGGGATACAGAGACTCTTCATTGAGATAAATATAGAAAGGTTTTTTAAAAACTGAGGAAGGAAGGGAAGAATTCTGAGCTCTTCTTCAATTCATAAAATATTTAGTAATTCCATCTTTCAAGATATTTTATTTTTTTATCTGCATCCTTATCTCCTTTAACTCTGTACGAAAAGAAATCAGGTCTTGATTTCAAATCTATGAATGTATGTATGTATGTATGCATGTGTGTACGCATATATGGATGCATGCACATATGCGTGCATGTGTATATGTACATATGCATATATGTATGTCAGCACATATTCTTTGCAGATTATGTCTTTCTCTGGTGTAAGTTTTGACCAAAATAAAATATAGTAGCAGGGATATTACCTACTTGCTTAAGGAAATTTTTTAACCTCTCTGGGCTCCATATTCTTGATCAGTCTTGTAGTTTTGCCCCAGATGAAATGATGTAAAACATTTAAAATGCCTAGTACAAGGGGACATGCTTGGTTGGCTTCCGCTAAGTTTACACGTTGGCTTCTGTACTTTTCTCTCTGGCAGGCCCAATGTTCTGTGGTTGCAATATCTTCTTTTCAGGAAATTACAAGGAAGTCTGTTAAAGCAGACTATTTTTAGTGCACGGAGGTCACATTATTTCCTCTATAATATGACCACCAAATATAGCAATGCCTTTCTAGCCTCACAAAGGAATAGTGTCCAGTTTCAAAGCAACAGAAATGTTTACGGGAGGATTCTAAACTTTCCACACCAACTAGAATAAATCAGTATGTACCTTGTCTGCTGGCCAAGTTTGATAAAATAGTTTTGTATTGATAAACTTGTAATAAAATGAAAGAGGAGTGTTCTGAGTTTTTATTAACTGTGTTAGGAATGAACTCTTCATGTGGTGCTGTCACCCTGTAATTTCCCGCACATTTAAATGTTCATTGTGTTAGAATTAGCATGTATTGTCATCCTTATTCCCAGGGTGATAGGATGAAAACAATCGCGGTGTCTGAATCATTAATCTATTAGTGACAGGGAAATAAACCCACAGCGGAAAAAGAATTAAGAAATTTGCTTCAACTCTCACAAAGGCAAAATGACAGATTGATTTTGGAATAGCTGTTAACAAGGCGTAGATATAATGCCTGTGACCAATACTGACATGACATTTTATTTTTCCCTGGCTTTAGCAGTAAATGGCATGTGGGTGAAATCCAAATTTTCCTCGCTCTATTCATGGGGAAGAAAGAAATGGCCAGGCTTGTCAGTAATCTTGTAATCCCTGTTACTCAGGAGGCTGATGCAGGAGGATGGCAAGTTCAGAGGTTAGTATGTGCCACAGAATGAATTCAGGACCTGTTTGAGAAACTTATTGATTGTTAGTTAATATTAATACCAATAATAAAGTCATTTTTAAAAGAAAGAGAGATCCTGGAACTGGGATTCTGTTCTTTTTATTCCCTCAATTCCACAGGAAGAATCCAAGTACCGAGAGCCTTAGAATACCCATTGCCAAAGATCTTCTCTCAGTGTTGAAAGAGAATTTATCCTTTAAAAAACCTTGCTTGCACCTCTAGGGTTTTTTTTTTTTCTCCTCGTGTTTATGAAACGTTGAAGACTTGAGCTAAGAACTTCATTCTTCTCAGACAGAAACACAATAATCACTTTTCAAGGGAATCTCTTTGTAGTCATATCAGATTAGTGGAAATACTTTGTATTTTACTGGAGCCATAGAAATGAGCTACCTTTGGTCCTCTTACATGAGTTGCATGGACACACAGAACAAACTACAGACAGCCTCTAAGTTTTCAGGGGCTTACCAGAGCAAACTAGATGCAGAGACATCGTGATGTAAGGATACATTGTTGACAAATGTCTTTCCTAGTCACTGAGGTCTGTGACTGGGATATTTAGAAAAGAAGTCCTAATTCCATCACTTGAGGAGCTTGGTAACCAATTCTTTGCAGTTCCCTCCTACTCAGCCTTAACAGTTCCACCCTTGGCCCCAAAGCAGCCATCCATACCCTACATTCTATTCTCACCAGTCTCTTCCGGTTCCCAATACTTCCTCCCTAGGCCTTTGTTTGGTTATGTTCTGTGCCTGGAACTATCCTGCCTGCTTTGTTTCTGCTGAACTGTGATTCAACTCTTAGAGCCAGCTTGACTGCCAGTTCTGTAATAAGCAACTTTCTGGAAACCTCTTTTTTCCCAATAGTCAAGCAGAATTAAGTTTGGCCTTCCCTGAATTCCTGTAACACTTATACTTGCCTGTATATGGTACTTGGCATGCTGTTTATACAAAATATACATGGTACTTCCTGGGTCATGTATATTTCACTCTCTTGCTAGCTGGTAAGTACTTTGTTTCATATCCTTACAGTTGAGTCCTTGAAATACAGTAGCCATCAAGTGGAAATATATATAATTGAACATTCAAACACATTTATAAAATATGATTCCATTGTAGGCTCCAAAGTCTAAAGCCTTCACAGGCAAATGGCATGCTAGTTTGTGGGGGAAGGGAGGGGAAGGAAGGAGGACTTTGTCTCCTTTGCAGATACTTGTTCTCTGTTTACTGATGAATCATTAAGGTGCCTTAGGCATATCAAAAGTGAGCTGATTCAACTTGGCAAAATGATACATTCTTCTATTTCCTTCTATTTTCCAAGCTAATTATTGTGCTTCTTTTATTTTTTAAACACATTATTAAAGACTCAAACATTTAAACAGATGCATAGTTTGTTGACTATCAAATGTTTACTTTTTAAATTTTGATCAGGCACACAGCTGTGAGAAATTACTGTAAATCTGTGGTGTAGGCACACCTGCCTCTAAAGGATGCACGTAGATTCATTTTTATGTTGCTTCAAAAGCTGTCTTTCATTGTTAGATTATGAATTCCTAGGGATTAAGAAGTGATATAATTTAATATTGTGAAATTAATATAATTTTCATCTCCATAATTAGAATGACTCAGATGTAGAATCAGTTAGGGAATAGGGAAAAGAAACACAGAAGATAAAAGTCTTGAAACAAAGTCAGGTTGGCTAGATGGCTCTTTTTGAAAAATCATACTCAGAAAAATGAAAATCTAACACATTTGGACATCAGCAATGGGACCCTGGAAATAATTAAGTATGTAAGATGGTAAAAGGCATTAAAGGGATAGAGTTTTTCTCTTTTTTTTTTTATTAAGAAAAATTTTTCATTCATTCATTTTACACACCATTCAAAGATCCCCCTTTTCTCTCCTCCAGCGCCCCCAGCCTTCCCCTCCCAACACCCTCCCCTGCCCCACTCCTACCCACAATAAGGCAAGGCCTCCCTTGGGGAGGCACAGGAAGAAGCTGTTGACCAGAGAACACCAGTCTTTGTAGAAGAGCTGTGGCTCCGTAGAACCAAAGGAAGTCTTGGCTCACTAAAAAGGAACCCAGAGCTGACAAGAAAGGGTTCCCTTCCATAATAGAAAGAGTCCCTTCCAGTCACTGATTATATCATCAGCGGGAGTTTACCATGTGAAAGACTGAACTGAAGTTGGAGGGAGGGACCTTTCTGCCAGAAGTGACAGCAGAGATAAAGTCATGTTGTGATAACAGTAGTTCAGTGTTGCCAGGGGCCAGTGCCAGAAGGAGAGCTTGCTTGAGAAGAAGCTGGGATGGCAGAGAGGGCCGTTGGGGGTCTGTTTCTACCACAAACAGCAAAGGGATTTCAAAACCATGCTTTCAGTGACTCGGCTTTCCAACTGTGAGGAGAGATGAAATAATTCCAGACACTATCTTAAAAACAGTCTTATTTTCTAGGTTTCTTGGGTGTCAAAAGTTGATAAAGAGATGTTTTCTGGGAAGTTTTTTCTCTGCTTTCATAAAACGTCCAATAAAATGTACATAATGGTGTTTTGCGGCTCTCAGTGTGAGAATGCCACCAGGGTTTTCTGACTACTGAAAGACGCTATGCCGCGTGCACAAGGGAAGGGAGTGGCTTTGGGGAAGCAGAGCTATGTTCAAGAAATCACGCCTTTAATGCCAGCACTCGGGAGGCAGAGCCAGGCGGATCTCTGTGAGTTTGAGGCCAGCCTGGGCTACCAAGTGAGTTCATTTACACTATATATACATACAAAGACAAAAGCTTGAGATGTGCCATCATCTAATCTTAGGTTGGTTTATACACACTTACCTTGATCTTATAAAAGTGCACCTTCAGCCAGGTGGTAGTGGCTCACGGCATTAATCCCAGAATTCCAGAGGCAGAGGCAGGTGGATCTCTGTGAGTTTGAGGCCAGCCTGGTCTACCAAGTGAGTTCCAGGAAAGGCGCAAAGCTACACAGAGAAACCCTGTCTCAAAAAAACCAAACCAAACAACAACAACAACAACAAACCCCCCCCCCCAAAAAAAAAGAAATCAAATTCTGCCCAGCAAGTCTGACACGCAGCCCCAGCATTTCAAAACGCCAAATAGGCTTTCCCGTGACAAGTGCAGATCTGAGCAAATCTTCCCAGCTGGGTCCAGGAAAGACAAGGGTCACTTCACACCAGGGGTGTTATGCTAGGGAAATGCACTTTGGCTGGTGTGGAACGCTATCCTTCCCTTGTTCCAATGGTTCATTTCTACAGACGGAGAAAATGGGGTACCATTTCTTCTAACATTTTCAGCTGAAGGTTTCTGTACTGATAGTTTTTAAGTAAACTAAGACGTTAACTTCATTTACTCACCAAAACCTCCTTCATAATAAATTCTCATGAGTATCACAATAGATGGTGCAAAGAGCAAGAGGTTTCTCCTCTCCAAGTGCTACCCAGGTCTGGTCCTGCTTAGCTTCTGAGACAAGATTGAGCACATTCAGGTATTCAGCACATTCAAGGCCGCAGAAAGGTATTTCTAATCTACTTTTCAGTTCTCTATATAATTTCAATGATCTTTTAAGTATTTTTTAAAGTAGTAATTTCTTTCTTTTGTACCTGCCTCCCATTCTAAACACTAATGGACACACGCAGGTACTCACACATTTTCTTGCAGATGTACACACAGATACACACAAAGATGGGAGGGAAGGTCTTTAACAGAGCATTATATACAAGCCTTAGGCTGTAGACAAACATACATTTCTAGATAACAGATTTTCTCTAGGCAGATTTAGACCACAAAATGTAGCTACCAACTTACCACAGTAGACAAAAAGTAGTCTTTCCAACATGTAAAATTCATGATTGTTTTGGTATTTAAAAATATTTAATTTTAATATAATTTATTGGTAGAATTAAAGAAATTTCAATACCAAAGAAGACTAAAGAGAAGCATTAGTCATAGCAAAATGCACTGAGAATATAATAATTAATAAGATATGCTTCCTACATTTACACTGTATATACATACAAAGACAAAAGCTTGAGATGTGCCATCATCTAATCTTAGGTTGGTTTATACACACTTACCTTGATCTTATAAAAGTGCACCTTCAGCCGGGTGGTAGTGGCTCACGCCATTAATCCCAGAATTCCAGAGGCAGAGGCAGGGGGATCTCTGTGAGTTTGAGGCCAGCCTGGGCTACCAAGTGAGTTCCAGGAAAGGCGCAAAGCTACACAGAGAAACTCTGTCTCGAAAAACCAAGGGGGGAAAAAAAGTGCACCTTCATAACCATGGATATGACCTTATTTCTCTATCCAAGATGAAAATGGAGACCAAATTCTTCTAATTACCAACCAAGAAATCATATTTAAAGTCTCAGTTCTTTGACACTTGTAACTCTCTGTCACTATCCTTTGTGATAGCCAGCAATATTACTAGGTCTGCAGCTAGAGCCAGGCTCTTCTCCTCACTTTGTTGCTTCATCTGAGTTTATAGTAGACGGTGGATTGGACAGACCACGTGGTAAATGATCTATGGTCATAACAAGGAAGTACTTGGCAACTTCCAGACATCATTAACCTGAAACAAGAAAAGAAATGGATCCAGGAGCTTGGATGCCTTCATTTTCCAATAGCTGACGTTCCTTCAGGGAATCATCAACTCCTCCAGCCGTCTAACTCTAGATGTTTGCCTTGGCCTCACCTCCTAGGGTGGGCATTAGTTGGTGTAAGTCTATCAGTTTGTAACATCTAACTATTGTGATTCATTTGGAAACTATAGGCAGAGAAAGCCAAGAACTGTTTGTGTTAACAGAGAAGAGCACTGCTGGGTTGAACTGAAGCGGGAAAAGTGTAAAATGTTTCTAGGTGGCTGCAATGGCCAAACATCTACTGAGAATGAAGAAAATTTGGATAGGAGATTCCAGTATTTAGGAGAACAGAACCTGCCCCTGTCAGTCATATCACCAGAGCCACTGCATGAAGACTTGTCTAAAGCCAGCCTCACACTTGGGCTGCTCATGACAGGACTTAGTTCTTTGCTTCTATGCTCATGCCTGTTTTGTTGGGTCACAAGTTCCTGCTGTGTCAGGAACCCCATCAAATACAGCAGATAGTCACATCATCAGTTTGACTTCTACCTTTATGGTTATGACTTCATTAAGAGAATAGGGGAAACTCTCATCATTTCCCAGCAGCTGTTAGTGACATCAAGGACTGGGGTCTTATTTCTGACCATGTGTATATCACATATATCACATATATACACACACATATTTGTCTTATTTCTGACCATGCATATGATTGTGATATATATATATATATATATGTATATATGTATATATACATATATGTGTGTGTGTGTGTGTGTGTGTGTGTGTGTGTGTGTCTTTTTTTTTTTTAAGGTTTATTTATTACGTACAAAGTGTTCCACCTCCATGTATGCCTGCAGGCCAGAAGAGGGCACCCAGGTCCCATTACAGGTAGTTGAGAGCCACCATGTGGTTGCTGGGAATTGAACTCAGGACCTCTGGAAGAACAGCCAGTGTGCTTAACCTCTGAGCCATCTCTCCAGCCCCGTGTGTGTTTCTTTTAAGTGAATTACTAAAGGTCAACTTGTTTAGACAATAAGAAGTTCAGGTCGAATTTTTGTTCCCTGAAATCCAGACAGCATAGATATATACTTCTTTGAATAAAAGAAGTAAACCATAGAGTTCTCTGGATCTAATGCAGTAAGGATTAGGTGTTAGATTCTTTAATTCTTTATATATTTTAAAGATCAGCCCTTTGTCAGATGTGGGGTTGGTGAAGATCTTTTCCCATTCTGTATGCTGTCATTTTGTCTTATTGCCAGTGTCCTTTGCCCTACAAAAGCTTCTCAGTTTTAGGAGGTCCCATTTATTAATTGTTGCTCTCAGTGTCTGTGCTACTGGTGTTATATTTAAGAAGTGGTCTCCTGTGTCAATGCATTCAAGACTACTTCCTACTTTCTCTCCTATCCGGTTCAGTGTAGTTGGATTTATGTTGAGGTCTTTGATCCAGTTGGACTTGAGTTTTGTACATAGTGACAGACATAGATCTATTTGCATTCATCTACATGTTGACATCGAGGTATGCCAGCACCATTTGTTGAAGATGCTTTCTTTTTTCCATTGTACATTTTGGCTTCTTTGTCAAAAATCAGGTGTTCATAGGTGTGCAGAAAATATCATGGTCTTCAATTGGATTCCATTGGTCCGCATGTCATTTTTCTTATGCCATTACTAAGCTGTTTTTATTACTATAGCTCTATGGTGGAGCTTGAGGTCAGAGATTGTGATGTCTTCAGAGGTGGGAGAGTAAGGAAAGAGATACCATGATAAACGAAGACATCATGGGAATAGGGAGAAACAGAGTGCTAGGGAAGTTCCCAGGAATCCACAAGGATGACCCCACCTTAGACTACTGGCAATAATTGAGAGGGTGCCTGAACTGGCCTACTCTGGTGCTCAGATGGGTGAATACCCTAACTGTCACCATAGAGCCTTCATCCAGTGACTGATGGAAACAGATGTCCAGGAGTGAGGCCTAGCTCCAGGAGTCGAATTGGTGAGAGAGAGGAGGGATTCCATGGGCAAGGTACATTGAGATCATGATGGGAAAACATACAGAGACAGCCAGGCAAACTAGTGGAAAAGCATGAACTGTTTAGGGGGCCCCCAGGCAATAGGAATCAGGATTCATCCCTGGTACATGACTGGGCTTTTTGGAGCTCAGTGCCTATGGTGGGATACCTTATCCAGCCATGGTGCAGGGAGGAGGGGCCTGGACCCACCTCAGCTGAATGTATCAGGCTCTGCTGACTCACCATGGGAGAGATTGCATTGGAGGAGGTCGGAATGGAAGATGGGTTGCTGGGGAAGGCTGGGGGGGGGGCACAGGAGGAGGGAGGAGAGGAGAATCTTTGGTTGATATGTAAAATGAATAGAAATTTTAATAATATAAATAAATAAAAAGGATTAGGTGTTAGGAGAGAAAATTGTGTTGACTAACATAGGCTCCTTCATGGCCATAAGCAGGTACCTGGAGGAAGTAAAAAACATATTTTCTCATCTGAACAGCTCAAACAGTTTGTTTCTTTCTGCACCCTACAGCTCAAGCAGTCTTACTACGTCAAAATAATTTCAAATAACATTGTAACATTGGACAATGAGAAATCTCAGCCCATAGGCAAAAAGCAGTCTTGAACACTGGATTATAGTTTGTTAGCTAATAGGCTTAGAGTGGCTTCTAATATACCAGAAAAGGGATGAGATCAGCTGTCCACTGCATAATATTCAGTGGCATTAGGAAAACTCTGCTAAAGGGAATGTGACACTTCCTCGAGTCTCAGCAGCAAAGGCGAGGAGAAGAGGGTCAGTTATGCAACACTTTTCTGTATGAAATTCATTACCAAGCCCTTCAGCTCCAATCAAATAACATTGAGAGTGTTATGTGAGCTTCTCAATGGTATTCTACGTTTTGCATGTACAAACAATATTCAAAATATCAGCTAAACCCAGGCAGTGAAAAGCAATAGTAAAGACAATACAACATGATAGACTTTAGTATTCTTCATGTTATAATGTTTGTAATATAAAATGCAAGAAGTCACCTGATAGTAATCTGGCTCCTCTCAAAAGTGGTAGCAATTAATTGCAATGATTTCAATTTTTGTAAAAGTTAATTGACATACAGTGAAAGCAAATAAAAAAGAATATTAATAGTCATTTATTTAAAGAATAATGTTGAGTTTCTGAAAACATAACAGATATTAACTGGTAAGAAACAAAACATGTTTAAGACAACTCAAGATAAGCCAAATATAATGCTTTTGTTCTTTTTCATGAGGAAGAACATTCAAGAATCTTGAATCTTTCAAATTGGATTTGGCTACATAGTGTGTTTCTGATAAGCCAGGAGATTTAGTCCTTTGAGTACCTTCTTGAATGCTTAGAAGATAAAGATAAATCTGACTTACTGAATCTTCAGAAAATTGAATTCATGTTTCTTGTAACCTACCACAAGCTTCATGCACTTTTACTACACTAGAGGATAAACACTCTGACAAAGAATCTGTGTGATGGACAATATCTCATATACATCCCTCCAAGTACTCCTTTGGTGACAGCATTTCACATCCTTCTCATAACATGATCCTTATACCATCAACAACAGTTTAACAGTCACTCTGGCTGGCTAGTTGTAAAGTTTGCTTTTAATTCAGAAGTGCTCCAGTTTTGAAAGTTTCTCTCTATCTTTTATTTAACATGGCTTTTTTTTGAGAATTTTGTACATGAGTTCTGTATTTACATAATTTCCACTACTTGCTCTCCCCACTAGAATACATACATACATATACCCATTTATTGCGTGTTTATGGTTGGTGACTTGGGATTGGATAACCTCTCAGGAATCTTATCCCTGAAGAAAACTGACTGTTGTTCTCATTGGTTGCACACATGCTGTGTGTGGGACATTGTGAAATCCAGGGGTAGGACTTGTGAAATTTCCCCTATCCACATGAGCACGTTCACTATTGTTATCATTATGTAGGTCATGTTTAGGCAACCACATTGTTGAGACTTCATGGGTGCAGCTTCTCCATCATTTCTAGAAGACATTGTCTAATGGTTGACAGTGTATTTTTCTGCTATTACACTATTTCTGTTCCCTCTTGTGCTTAGGTGTAGAGGTTACATTTTAAATGTATCAGTTGGTGCTGAACACCCTCATGGCTACTCACTCTCTGTATTTTGTCTAGATCTCTGTAATAATTTCCACCCATCAACTACAAAAGATGTTTCTTTATGGGGAGTAAGAATTGCACTTATTTGTGAATATAAGATTAAGCATTTAGAATAGTTAGAGATCATACTGGTTTAAGAAAATGGAAGTAGGGGTTGGGGATTTAGCTCAGTGGTAGAGTGCTTGCCTAGCAAGCACAAGGCCCTGGGTTCAGTCCTCAGCTCCAATTAAAAAAGAAAGAAAAAAGTAAATGGGAGTAGTAGGTTCTCCTCAAGGTTCTATGCTCTCCCCAGCTATGGGTAGTTGGCCAAGTTTACTGTATTAGTCATGAAGTGCTTCTGATTGAGTAGGCTTTAAGACAAGTCATACAATGTTGGTTACTGCCAAGATAAAAGTGCCACTGTTGCACCTTTCAGAAGATCTTGCTGGGCTGGTAATTGTCATGGTTCATCAGACTTACACCTGGGTGTGACTATTGATTTCTTTTCTCCCTTGATGCTTACATAGCACTTTCTGATACCATGAGAGGTAGTCCTCAGGGAGTAGGCTTTCAGGTCAGTTCTAGCTCCCCTCTCCACAGGACTGCACCTCACACCTCCCTCCCACTTCAAGTCCTCTTTCTGAAACTATTTATGTGCCTATTTGTTTAACCCACAGGGCCCAACTAGTGCTGTTTATCTTGCAGAAACTACTGGCAATCAAGGGTGTTTCATATCTACTTTTAAAAACCAGTGCACCAGTTGTACCAGGTTAGTTGGCAAAAGGATGTAATTTAGATATTTCCAATCTCAAACATCAATAGTTTAAAAAATATTAACTGTGATTATTTCTACAAAGCGGTCATAGGATATAAGGACATTATCCGAAAGAATGGATGTGATCTCTGGGAGTTTCCAGCAGATAAGAAAAATGAAAATAGTAAAGACTCAGAATAACCTAATGATATAATTTTAGAACAAAACCCATGGTAAACGTGAAGGCTTCAGGTTAGCTCCCCTAATTTTGATTCTTGAAAGAGAACATTGAGAAGGGGTGGTAGTGGTTAAGCTCACACAGATAAGGGCCAGGTCATTACTGTGGTGATCTCCCACTTCACAAAGGGTCCATAGAGGAGTGATGCATATGCTCCAAGTGTGTCTTCAGTAAACCTTTTACCCAGGAAATCCAATGTAACAAAGAGAAGTGTCTAGGAGGAAAGCTACTGATTCCAATTTAAAGGTAATTTAGTTTGAAATTTTTGAATTCAGTATGAATTTCAATTGCAATCAATTTCAATTCAATCATTCTGTTATTTTATGAAGTGTTACTCTCAGGAGAAGAATTTACAATGTGTTGTTTCAATTTATAGAGCAAGAATGTATCTATTTGTCATCTTATTTTCTTCAAAGGTCATTCAGTCATCCTTTATACCATGCCTTTGGTCAATCAGCTGTAAGAACAGGTTCTGTGGAGGTATCAGAGAATTAAACACTAAGAACAGTACCTGAAACCTCATGAAGTTTACATTACAGTCTAGAGAAGCAGAAATAAGATACAATCCACCAGGGGACTCTGAGAATAGGTGTGATATGAGCTAGTTTGGTAGTTCTAGCAAGGGCATACAGCTACTTGTAAGCACCTGACTGAAGAATGGCCCTTCTCTGTCCAGGAAGGTCCTTTTGACTAATTAGACATCGTCGAGAGGGATGCACATGGAGTAATGAGAGGGGACACCAACTTATCCATCCAGATCAACCAAATGAACCCCGCTGGTCCATGGAATGATGCACATCACAATCTAAAAGCAGAATGGGGGAGGCTATTTAAGAAGAGGGAGAGAGGGGGCACAGGTGAAGCGTGGGGGGGGGGGGGGAAGAGAACAAAACATAAAACTGTGTGTGCATGAAAATGCCACAGTGAAACCAATTGCTTCATATGTCAACCACACATTCATTTTCTTAAGTATATAATAACATAAGCCAAGTGCCTCGCCTGTCAGTCTGGCTGTATTGAGAAGACAGTGGAGGTAGGAACAGGAACAATGGAACAAGGGACCGCTCATTGTAGTACTTCACATGGGAACTGATTCTCTGCAGACTGTGGTGCCAATAGTTCAAGAGATGAGGAATGATGTAGTTCTAGACATGTGCAAAAGGCAGAGCTGGCAGGATTTCTGATGCAATGCATGAGGGATGGGAGACAGAGTGCAGAAGCAAGAATGATAGGAAGGTTTTGGCTTAAACAAAAGAGGCTCAGATTGCCATTTACTGAAATTCTAAGGCTATGTGGAGCAGGGTTGAAAGTAATTAGATGAGTCTGGAGTTCAGAGAGATCTTAACTGTGATGTTGATTTAGGAGAATCTATTTAAAGCCATGTTCCTAGATACATAATGACAAGTAAACACAATTTGCATGGTAAGCAATTTGGCAGAGTAAATATTCAGAGAAATGCCTCTTGGCAAAGAATACCTAAAATGCTAGATAAAATATAATAAACTTGGAAAAGATAAGCCTGGGCTCTTCTAACAGATACAAGAAGATGGATAACTAAGAATGGCATGGTAGTAAGACAGATCTAGATTTTGTTTTTCATCTAAGGCCACCTGTCATTTCCTGAATGTTCAGGGTCTAGGGTATAACTGACAATGGGTTGGAAACAAAGCTTCAAGCCCTGGAAGTGTGCTAGTCAGGTTAAAGATACATCACTGAAACAGAAATCTAAATTACTGCTTTCAGAGACTGTACTAGGGCAAATTAACTCGCTGCTATCACCAAGGAGATGGCTGTTACAGACGACACATTCGGAAGCATGTACTTCTGTGAGTTAAAGGAGAACAACAATTCTCAGTCTGGAAGTACATTTCTATGTAGTTCTAGGTAGTTGGTGGCACTGGGAATAAGGCAGCAACAACCAGTTCCTCTGTGGAGAAGATGACATCATTTAAGTGTGTAAGGTTTTCTGGCTCCCCTGGCTTGCTTTGGTTGGGTCTTCCTTTTCTCTGTCTCAAACATCTTGTATCTTTCTCCATTTGAAAGCTATTTTCTTCAGTGTGCAGGTCTGTTTTGCAAGAGAACCTCAGTGGGCCAGTGTTTCAGAGTTGCTTTCAATCTATTATTGGCTCTTATAGTCATCTGCCGCTGCAGTGGGTAAACTGCCCCTAGTCCCATGGTTCAATTGCTGTCTCATTTGGATCCCTTGACCTTTTAGATGAAGGCCTTTACTGTCTTTATCTACTTGAGCGGGCTTGCTTTCCACTACTCCCTGTAGCAATGCTCCTGAAAGTACGTGACCTTGGGGTTGCAGATGGATTGACCCCACACATGTGGTTTTGATTTTATGGAGAGATCTTATCTCTTGGTTATTCTGCATATTATCTTTAGATTTTTAGCTTGTTATTAAGTTTTTCTGTCTATTTCTACAGGACTATGGGAGCAACAGAAACATGGCCCAGCATGTGATTCAATTTAAATTGTTTAAATGCAATTTAAAGTAATGAACAAGTGAAAGGAACTAGCTTGTGTGTATGAATGAATATACTTATTACAATATATACATATGGAAAACTGATTACATTTCTCTAGAACAATAGTATATAAAGTAGAGAGCAAACAGAAATGGTTATTTAGAAAATATTATAGTGAATGATTATACAGGAAATTAGGAATGATTCTATATGATTATCAGGAATCTGGCGTTCCCTGGTATTGAGTGCTTCCTATTTCTATGGTTAATCTTTTTCTCGCTTGGCAACCCTGGCATGCCTGTCATTTCCGAGTTTGTTCTCAGCTCTGCCCTATCATAACTTTCTCTTTGATCCTTGCTTACCACTTAACACTATTTCAGTGATAACTGGAATTTTGGAAAGAACACTATGCCAAGTAGGAGTCTGAACTCAGATATTAGTTGCCTGGGCCAGCTTTGACCAATCACTTTACTTCTCTGTTTTATAAGTACATGTCTGGATATAAATAAATTATAACAAAGTAAAGAACAAAACAATTTAATACCTATAATGTACACACAGAAATAAAAAGCCAAACGACACTTATAACAAACTTTGAAGTGTGAGACAAGTGCAATCCACTGCACATTGCTTTTGATCTGGTGTCAAAGAGCATATAGTTGGTCCTCATGATTAACAAGGATTCCCTAAGCTTTCAAGTCAGGGTGATTGGTGGCAGTGAGGTTACTAACTTACATCAGAGATTTTCTTTCTCTTTCCATAGCAATGCTGCTCCAGCAGCTTGGACAGATAGATGACCCTGGGAAAGCTTCTTTCACCAAATGCTTTCTTATTGGCTTCCTGGCTTCTGCATGAAAGGCTCACATGTGTGCATGCACCCCCTTTTCAGGGATGCTGTCCTGTCCTTGTCATCTTTTCACTCAGGTGTACCTCTACTCAGGTTCCTTTCTCCCACTTGTCCAGTAACAGATATTCAAGACATTTTAGATGTTACACTGGACTGTGTACAAGCACATATTCTGTCTATATAGTAGAGAAAATACAGCCTTCAAACAGGATTAGAAGTTATAAGGGGAATGGAATTAAATCCAAAAGCTAAAATGCTTTAACAGATTTTACACAGCAGAAAGTACTGATGTTGGAGAAAATTGGCTTCAGAATCCTTTCCAAGTCTGAAAACATCTTATGCTACTGTTTCTCACAAGGGTAATTGCATCCCCAAAGGAACTGTGCCAAGCAGGTCAATTTATTGAGGTACTTACATTTTGTTCTTGACGTTGAGGAAGACTGAACAATTTAAAGTATTTTCCTAGAAAAGCTGACTAGTCCCATTTACTCTTGGGGGAGGGGGTTGCCTTCTCCAGAAGATCACTGAGTTTGTTTTTTAGTCTTGAAACTGCCATAGGCAAGACAATGGAGGGACCCCAGCCTGTTTTCTAGTCCACAGTGAGAGCCTCGTGTTCTATGGGACACCATACACACAGGGTTGATTTCAACTCCACATCTCTTCAAAGTAACCTAGTGTGACAGACACTTTGCACATGTGGTTTTCTTAACATGTCATGTTTCTACATAACTACATTCTGTTTTTATTCACATGCAGTATGCATTTTGACTATCCCATACAATTTCTGATTTCTCACTTCCACATTTCTCTTCATTATTTCTTTTGTAGAACTGATCATTGATCATACTTTCTAATTATTTCATATTTCTATATATCTCACTTTGTTATGAAAGGAGAGGTAGATTTGTCATTTTTACTAATGCATGTTTGATATTCAGTAGAGTTTCTGGAGCACAGAGGGCTTTCATATCTTTATTGGTTATGAAATGTGTTAACGGAGAATGACTAGAGAAATAAATAGGACACATGAGTAAAACATTGCGAGAGACTGGGATATGAGTCTGAAAGTGAACCAGATTCAGAAAAAAAATGTTGTTCAGCAAGAACAGTGATCTCAATTCTACATAGAGAATAGCAAGAAAGTATAATGCATGTTGGGGCAAAAAAGGAAAAATAAACTATATGTTTAGAGGGAACCTAAGAATTGTTAGTAAAGAAGAAAATAAAGAGATAACAAATTGATAGTCCAGACAAAATACTTGGTTAAATAATAATAGTTATTTGATAAAACTTGCATTTTAGTTGAAGTAGAATTTGTTATTTAAAAGTTAATAGCAATATGAGCCAAGGTAAAGCTAAATATTAATAAGTTACAGCTAAAAATTACAGGGATATGACACAAAAAAAGATAACTGAAGACAAGGGATGAAGATTCATTTTGGGTGGAAAATTAGAAAAGTGTTATGTAGAATGACATTGAGAGTAGCATGGCTGTCCACATTAAAATTTATAATGAGCAACAGAAATGTCACCTAAAATAACCTCAGAGGTTCTTACTTAAGCCGTGAATTTGAGTTGAAATTAGAGACTAATGACTTCTTACATAAGTTCTACTTAAAACATCAAAAGATCCATTGAACATTTTCATTTCCATAACATCAACATCAGAAGATGTACTTAATGAGATATGTTTTTTATTAAGATATAAGAAACATTGTCTAAATTTATGTAGAATGGGCCAAAAAATTGGGCATCTAAGAGTCAAGAATAGAAAAACAGATTAGCATGAGATTGTCAGTCACAGGGGTGAACAAATTGGTTTATTCCTTCTCATAGGAACAGATGATATTCAGGAGCAATCAACAAGAACAGTCAAATAATGACCAACAAAGTTCTTAAGGATGAGCGTCTGGATTTAACTGCCTGTTTGATCTGTGACTTCTCTGACCTCCAGCAGGGAGGTCTTGTGTCACATGCAAACAAAGTATCATGCAGCCACATCTCACCAAGATGTAAAATGCATGCCTCCTCCACCTCTGGGAGAGCTGGGACATGATCACAGTGTTATTAAACTGTGCATAAGCCATAATAACTAGTTGAAATTGCATAATGAATTAAATACATTCATCTGGGACACTGAACTTGCCGATGTACCAGACACTGCCTTTCAAAAGTTACTGATAATTCTGAAGAGAAAATAGCCTACACTGAAATGTCTTCTTGCTCTGGGCAAAGTCAGCCTCAAATGCTAGGGTTTTAAACCAGAAAAATATTTTTGTGGGGATTCCATTAAAGTTTTACTCAATAACCAAATCCTCTAATTCAAAAAATTCAAAATATAGAAACAGTAAAATTCAGAGATGATATGAGATGAGATTCTGCCTATGAGCCATTTATTTTAAGTGAATAATGTGAATGGCTTGCCATGCCTGAAGTCTGTGAGCCTTATATGTAAGAATAACCCATTTATACAGCATTGCAGGAAACTGCTTCACCTAGACTACTCTCACAGATAAGTGAAGCATCCAACCAGGACAGTTGTCTGTAATACATGACCCACAGCATTGCTTTTCCAGTAGAGAAAATGAACCATAATCCACCCTTCTCTACTTGAAGGATGACTCATAACCATCAGGAGACATTGTCCTTGCAAATTACCAGAGAGTCTACTGAGAGGTAGCGCTCTGAAACCTTCACCAAATGGACTTGGCGTGCTCTGCTTCTCTAGTTCCTGCCAAACACTGAAAATGTGTTGCTTTTGTTCTTTTGGCATCTGTTCCTCTTCTCTGGTTGGTGTCTCCAACTTGCTGACTTCTAATTTGAAAATTCCCTTTTTAAAAGCTTTATTTCTCCTTAATCTTATGGAATCTTTACTTCACACAGCCATTTAATACTCAGTGGTCTTTGTTGTTTAAATGACAGATGAAGGAGAATGTGTGAAGTCTCATACCTAAGCAAATCACAAAGGAAAACAATGTTTTACTGTGTATAATTGGGAAAATAAAATAAGCCAATAGGGAGTTCAGCACATGTAAGTTAAAAAATTAAAATATGGGGAATTCATGAAAGATAATGGGTTAAACTATTCTACCTACAATGATACAATTCCATATTTTCAGGGAAGGCACAATCTACAAGAATTAATATTTTAGTAACCTTTCTCCATCTATCCCTGCTGTCCAACCATATATTTATTACTCTAGGTTGGATGAATTCTAAGATGTTAAAAAGATTCTAAACAGATCAAGCACTAAATTTAAGAAAAGAAAGCATGACTTCAATTTTGTAACTCATCTTTCTAAATAGTTTTCAAATCTTATTCTTCTCTCCCTCTTTGAATTCCACTCTGGAGTCAAATCTTATTCTTCTCTCCCTCTTTGAATTCCACTCTGGAGTCAAATCTTATTCTTCTCTCCCTCTTTGAATTCCACTCTGGAGTCTGTTCGTTCAAAGACTAGAGAAAGCTCTGAGGATCCTGTTTGAGACTCCATACTTCCTACAGAGGTGAAAGTCTCTGTTAGGAGAAGTACAGATTATGTGAGCAAAACAGGTTTAATCCAGTCCTCCAGACATCAGAAAAGCCCTTGAATAGGCTTGGAGCACCATACAACCACAACACCAGGAGACACTACAGCATCACATCTCCAGTTTACTCCTAAGAAGCCAATTCTTTTTGGTCCTGTCTTCATTACCTATTTATTCCTTCCATTTTCACTCTCCCTTTAGTGGGTATTTTCTCACCAAATCTTCTGAGCACACACTTCTCTCATATACACAAGCCTTTCTTCAAAGAAAACAGGCACCTTAGAAAGATTTCTATCAGAGTATATTCGTAAAGGTTCTCATTAATATCAACTAATCTTAAAAATTTATCTGAGGACACATTAGTAGCCAGGAGGAACCAAAGCAAAAAGAACCTTGTTTCCTTTCTTCTCTTCTTCTGTCACCAGTGGACATTCATGCCCAGAGGAGGAAATTTTTTTCTTTAATTTTTTTAAAATTCATTTTACATACCAACCACAGATCTGCCTCTCATCCCTCCTTCTGCTCACCCCTACCTCCTCCGACTTCCTGTCCAGCCCACCCCCACATTCCCTCCTCCAAAAGGGTAAGTTCTCCCATGGAGGAGACAGCAAAGCCCCACACATTCAGTTGAGATAGTATCAAACCCCTCCCACCTGCATCAAGGCTGTGCAAGGTGTCTGACCAAAGGTAATGGGTCCAGAAAGGCAGTTCATGAACCAGGAATAGATAGATCCTGATCCCACTGCCAGGGCCCCTCAAACAGACCCAGCTACAAAACTGTCTCCCATACGCAGAGGATCTCTAGTCCATGCAGGTTCCACGGCTGACAGTCTAAAGTTTGTGAGTTCCTTTGAGCTTGGTTCAGTTGTCTCTGTAGATTTCCCCATCATGATCTTGATGTCCCTTGCTCATATAATCCTGCTTCCTTTGAGCTCAGCCTGGTGCTTGGTTGTGGATCTCTGCATCTGCTTCGATCAGTCACTGGATGAAGTCTCTATGATGACAGTTAGGGCATTCACCCATCTGATTACCAGTGTAGGCCAGCTCAGGCACACTCTCCACTATTGCTAGTAGTGTAATCTGGGGTCGTCCTTGTGCAGAGGAAGAAATATTACACATTTTTAATTTTTTTATGCTGTACAGTTACCCAGTAGACGTTTTCCCATAAAACTGATAAAAACAGAAATAAAAGCCAAAAGCAATGACATGTCCGTAACTACTTTAACGCTATTTTTGTTTTAAAATCAGACATCTATCCAAAAACAAGGGGGGGGGGGGATGATTAAAACACTTGTAATTATATGTTCTTAAATGAGCTTTTAAATTGATTAATATATTTTAATTAGAGATAATTACAATTTCTATTCAAATTAACCAATGGAAACAACATATATTCACAGCGTACAGAAAGACATCCCACAGTACCCATGTACAAATGACAGTTACGGAGAGACTAGCAGATCTCTGTGAGAGTCTCAGAATGAGAATCATCAAAGTTTGAGATGGAAGAGAAAGCCTTGGAGCAGATACTTCAAATCATCATTCACATATTTAATTGTGGAAGAGAAAACTTACTATTTTATTTCACAACATGCCACGTCTCATTAAAGATCCATAAAAGCCAATTTCAAAAAAGTCTTCAGCCTAGCAATCCTCACACAGAACCTCCTTCAATTCATTGTCTTCCAAGAGGTCATGGGGCAGTTTCCCACTATCAAACCTGTCACCTCTCACTTTAACCATCCCCTGTAGCTGGTGACAGTAACTTTATTTCAGTCATACAGGAAAGCAAATTCACTAGATTTTTCATTGCCCAGACTCAGTCTGTTTCTCTCCGTTCATCCTCATCTCTTAGCTATTTGTATACATTCTATTTTATGTGCTGATATTACACTCTAAATTTCCCCAGTCTTTTAAACAAAATACGAGTCTCATTCATCAGCAAACATAAAAACCAAAACAATGGCCCCTTCACAACTTTCTCTACCTCCCTTTGTTGTAATTTAGTGTTAAATGTGAAAAATTTAGAACCCACCTCGGCAGCAACTCCTTTCCTCATCTCTCTTCATTCTGTCTGAGTGAGTCTCTACCAGGTGTTCTAGGTCAGTAAGTGTGCCACACTATGACCACACCTCTCTGGGTAAGTCTGCCATGCTGGTACAGGCATCTCTGGGGAAGTCTAGTGCATTGTGACAGGTCTCTCTCAGTAAGTCTGCCCCACTGTGACCATGCCTCTATGGTAAGTCTACCACACCGTGACCACACCTTTAGGGGTAAGTTTGCCATGCTATGAAGTCCTGTGAAGACTTCCAGTTCTCTCCTCTCATGTCTTCTTAGCATCGTGACTCTGGTAGCCATTTTCTTCTCAACCCATGCTCTCCACTGGGCTCTTTGCTATACAGCTCTCCAGGCCTTTCTTCAGTTGGAAATAAAACATACACTCTATTTACCCACACTTCTATGAAATCAGACAGCCAAATGGCTCTCAAATAGATAAGGATTATTTCCACTTCAAAGGAGAGTAGCAGCTACTGTCATGCTCCCATACCCTCACACCCCTCTGCTCCATTTTGATAAGAGCAACCTCATTCCTTTGCTGTGAGAACAAAGCATTAGAAAAATAAAAGAAATTTCCATCCTTCATAATAGAAGGTCAGGGTCTTGATTTATAGATGTGGGAGTACGGTTGCTGAGAAAACCTTGATTTTGCAAGCAGACAATGCAATAGGTGATTAATAGCATTGCCAAAGAATTATTCTGTTAAGAAAATAAATACTAATAGAAGTCTTTTAATAATTGCTGATAGAATTTTTTATAAATATTTTACGTTTCTTTGAATTTTTGAGTATCACATAGAATGAACTAGTTATTAATATATCTATGTGGGAACAATGTGTTCTTTTCAAATTTTTTAGAACATTGCTGATGATTGACTGGACATGTTCTCATTTATTCTTGTGACAATATTTACTCTTGAAATGACTGGCCAGGAACAAAAATGAACATTCTGCTTTCTGGCTTAAGCAATAGTCACAATCATGGACTCATTATCAAAAGCCCAAATAAAGACCCAGGCAATTTTGAACACTAAGACAACAGTGTGACATTATTATTTTGGAGAAAATATTTTGGATAAATCTTTCTATCTCTAGATTTAGGAAGAGGAAAATCCAGAAGAGGAACAAGACCATTTGAGCAATGACTCCTCAGAGGAGCAAGTCAGATCAGGACCCATTTTTCCCCCTTATAGTATGTAAACTTGAGCTCCAGACTTTTCATGAGGAAACATGTATTTCAGTTATGAGCACACTGGAGAACTCTGTAGCAGATCTTCTAGTCTCTCAAGCTACTATAAATAGGTAGTTGCTCTATAGCTCACTTAAATACATCTAGAAGATGGGGCAGGACTGGTATGCATAGCCCCAGGGATTCTACTTCAAGTGTTCTGAATGAATAATGAGACTATTAGGAGGGTGGCACTCTGTGGTTACTGTAAATCATACTCCCATCTTCTGTTTTAACTTTATCTTAATGTATATTGTAGGTTTCATTATCACATTTTCATATGTGTGGATCATTTTTTTATAAGTCATTCCAATGACCCTCTTTTGTTTCCCCTCCCCTCTGAATGATTTTTATTAATCCTCCCAACTACTTTTCTCTTTTTGTGAATTCCATGAATGTAATTAGGGTTGTTTACAGAATCATGAGTGAGAGCACATTAGGTTGTGTGGTGGGTATTGTGTTCCCTGAAATATTGTGTGTTCCCCGAAATAAACATATCTGGGGTCAGAGAACAGACAGCCACTAGAACAGAGCCAGAAATGGTGGCTAGAAAATGGGAAGAGTAAGCCATAACAGAAGTTGGGCGGTGGTGGTACACACCTTTAATCCCAGCACTTGGGAGACAGAGCTAGCCAGATCTCTGAGTTCAAGGCCACTTTAGAAACAGCTAAGCATGGTGACCCATGCCTTTAATCCCAGGGAGTGGGGGCAGAAAGAAAAAGGTATATATAAGGTGTGAGGACCAGGAACTAAAGAGGAAAAAGCATGTAGTTAGTTTAAGCTTTGGAGCAACACAGTTCAGCTGAGATTCATGTGGAGGAGGACTCAGAAGCTTCCAGCCTGAGGAAACAAGATCACCTGAGGAACTAGCTGTGGCTTGTTCTGCTTCTCTGATCTTCCAGCAGTCACCCCAATAACTGGCCTCAGGTTGAGTTTTATTAATAAGACTCTTTAAGATTCATGTTACAAGGTTGGGTGGGAATGGAGGTGTGACAGATCTGGAAGGAGTTTGGAGAGGGGGAAAATGTGATCAAAATATCTTATATGAAAAACATTTAAGTATTTAAGGAGGTCATCAAGATGTTTAGGAGGTAAAAGTGTTCACTGCCAACTCTAACAACCTGAGGTCAGTCCACAGCATCTACACAAAGAGAGAGAATGGACTCCCAGAAATTATCCCCTGGTCTCCACATATGGGCCTTTGCACACACTTATATACACAAATAAAAATGTATAAAATATATTGAGTCCTTAGGGAAGCACCTTCTCTATCCAATGTTAATTATATCTTTTTATCATATGTATTTGAGTCACATCAACAATATCAAGAATCTATTTTTTATTTATCTGAAATATTGCTTAAATGAGATAATGCCTAAACCATTTTCCTTTTTCAGCCAATAGAACATAATCAGTTCTTGTCATGATATGAACTCATTTAAAAAAATCCAATCCTAAAATGAAAATCCAACCTGAACAAAAAGTTTTTAGCCTGAAACCATTGTTGAAGTCATCTGATAAAGGAGTTTCCACTCACCATCTCGTAGTAGAGAGATGTAATGGACTTCTACTGTGAAAGTGACTTCTCATTTTCAGTACAGAATTTATCAGTGACTATCATTACATTCAAAATAAACCCCGAGCTCTCAATGACCTTATATCCAGCTAGAGCACAGGTTCAACCGCAGCCATAGTGAACGAGGCCCCAGCAGTGGCCTTTGTAAGGATGCCCTCTGTGTCCCAGCTTCTCTCACTGCTGCTTAATTGAATGACAATCTTCTGACCTTCACACAGTACCTCAAGATCATGCTTTCTCACGGATCTTCTGAATTTGACTCCAATCTGTGCTAATTATCCATCAAAATCCTTTTCTAGCCACTTTAAACATTCATTTCATACAGTGTTATTGCAGTTGCATTATAATTGTTATCTCCATTGATTGATGGCTTGATTGATCCACCAAACATTTTATAAATATTCATTGACATTTATTATTGCATGTGAAACTTTACCATGGACAAACTAGAGATCTAATTTGTTGAATTAATAATGAATATATCAAAGTCTCAATCATCATGGAAGTAGCTTTCAGTTTGGACATAGAAAAAAAACTGCATAAACTCATGCAATACCAGTGCTATAAAACCAAGCAGGGTAAGGAAAACAGAGAATGCGTTGGTTCTAAAGAAGAAATAATTTCTACTTTAGAAGGGTGGGCCTGAGGACACTAGTGAGATGAGAGGATTTTTTTTTTTTTTTTGCTTTTTTAGTTTTATTTTCCCTTAAACACACACACACACACACACACACACACACACACACACACACACACACACACACACAGATACAAAACCACCACCAAAAAACAGACAAAAACCATTGAGCTCATTTTGTGGTGCATGGGGCCTGAAGTATGGTTGATAGTGCCAATGATACTTTGTTGAAGGAAATTGATTTTCTCCTGTTGTCAATTGTAGTTAAAGGTTAAAGGTGAACTTCATGTCCATTTTCCCCTCTGAATGCTGGGGCTTCGTATGGTCTGAACCCAGCAGACCCTTTGCATGCTTCCACAGTCCCTGTGAGATGATACACGCCTTGGTGGTCCTGTTATTTCTGGAAGAAGCTAATTCTTTGGAGTCATTCATCACCTCCACCTCTCCAAAAGTCTCTCATTCTGAACACTCTTCAATTGTGGCTCTCTGTATTAAGTCCCATATACTGCAAGAAGTTTGTCTGATTTGGTTGGATGAGGCAACCATCTATGGGCATATCAATGTGTCTGTCATTAGGAATTATTTTATTGCTATGTTCTTTAGCAGAATAATAGTTTTAGGTTTTCCTCTAGGCCCATGACCTACTTAGTCTCAGGTTCTTAGATATTTTAGCCTTGTCAGGTGTGGGTTCTTCCATCTCATGGGGTGTTCCTTAATTCTAGTGAAAAAGTAGAATTATATCTTCTTTAGTCTCAAAACATTTTTATCATTTCAGTGTTTTTGGATACTCTGTTTTATTTCCTCCAGGCCCACTTTTTGTATGGTTCTTTTCCTGGATAGCTAACCTATATGGACTGTGTTGGAAGGTGTCCAGATGGAAGAGAATCTCATGAAGGTGGGATGAGAGAAGACTACAGGTAACATCAGTCATCTTTGCATCCCTACCTGACATATGATTATCATGACTGTTTCAGTGGAATGCGTCAACTACTGATTTCTATTTCCCACAATCCTCACCTTTCGGTCACTTGAAGGCCAAAGGAAAGTAAGGGCTCATCTCCACTAGCAGTTAAGCCACTCCCCTCTTTATATAGTCCTTCTCATGGCCAGGGCAACTGCCCCTTTACGCAAATTCTTACCTAGTCTGGGTGCACATCTGTTTCATAGTCTGATAAATATAAAAGTGTCATTCCTGATTTTTAGTTAATAACATTTAAGCTTTGACATAGTCTACCTGGAGTAATAAAAATGGTAAACATTTCAGATAGACAGGGATTCAAATCTTCTGGAGTTTTAGCTAATCACTTAAACTCCTTTTTGAGTTCTATGAGTCATATAAGGAATTTTGTAAACATGAGAGTTTAAATGAGTTGTTTTGACATGAAAGGCTTAGGGCCACTTCCCCAAATATAGACCTACCTATATATTGTGAAGTTATTTTTAGGGGAATCACCATAAATAAATCACTATATATAAAGTACAAAAATGTCTACACTTAAAGTTTTTAATAAATTTGTGTATAATTTATGACTCCAACTTTCTTATTTTGTTATTCTTCAACTTTCTCTGCAACTTTGAATGAACCATTATGAAACATGTGTCTGCTGAACTGTCCTTTTTAATTTTGCAAATTTAGCTCTAGATATATGATTTTACCTGTACTTTATATTTCATCCTGGAAAATTTACATAAACACAAAAGCAACACTCTTGGGATTCTAATTGAGATAGTTGTCATTGTTGTTGTTCGCCATTTGGCAAACTACGGCACATTTTCTTCAACATGACTTTTGTGATGATTACAGTAGTCATCAATACAAGACCTGCTCTCTTTAGACCCTTTTCTCATTGATGTATTTGATAGTTGTATATAAGGAAGTATTTGACTTTAAGCTCTTTCTAAAAGCTTCTCAGAGGATCGAGACTGCTGCTTCTAGCAATGCTTGGCTGGAAATAATTGTTTTGACTTTGGGGATTTTCAGTTATTACCAGGAATCCAATTGCCAATTGAAATCACACCAGAGTGCTTTATTGACTCTGACATCATGTACAACAAGTGTATTGATTGTAATATGTCAGCTCTAGGCATTCTCCCACTTTTTTTTCTATTTAATGCAACTGTCACTGGAGATTTCACTACCAAATAGGCCATGGATCTAATACTCACAGGAAAAAAAGTTGATTATTTTAAAAAAATGCATTTTACAATTTAAGAATGAGCCTTTTCTTTTTTTACCTATATGAATAAATTTTCACATGCATTTTTAAAGCTGGAATAGAAGATTGGAAGGAGATGATGGCTAACTGGCTGTCCATATTTTCAGGCATTCTTCACAAACTTCACCATAACCTTGCAAGGCAAGAACTGTCCCCAGTTCACTGACCTTGACACTAGGAAGGATCTACTATGAGCCACCTAGATTGATGGTAATGAATAATCATATCACTTCCCCACTTTCCTCTCTCCTACTCCTTCCATGCTCAACATCTGCCTTCCAAATTCATGTCCTCCTTTGTTAACCATTGTTGCTATATATACATATAAATAAATTAACATATAATACAACCTGCTGAATCCACTCAATGTTGGTGGCATGTATTTGTTTCTGGAGCTGACCATTCAGCATTGTTAATCAGTTAGAAGGCTTGTAATTCTTTTTATTTTATTTTAGTATTTTTAAATTTTAAGTCATTGTTTAATATATTTTTCACAAAGAATTAAACAATTTGTGTTGTTCTATCACACTTCTCCTCTCCCAAGCTTGATTTCAAGGGCAAAACTTGCATGTTGGTGGTAGCTTCCTTTTTAAAGTTACTCCTTTTGTTTAAAAGATTACAATATAATTATTTGATTTCTCCACTTCCTTTCCTCCTTCCAAAACCTCCCATATATATCCCTCTTTGCCCTTTTTCAAATTCATGAATTGTTACACACACACACACACACACACACACACACACACACACACACACACACACACACACACACACACACACACACACACACACACACACGCACACACATATACATATATTTCCAAATACGCAATTACAACCTGTCCCTTCAATATACTGCCACTTACATATATGTTTTCAGGGCTGACCATTTGGTATTGGATAACATTTGCCTTGTTCCCTGAGCTTCAGATATGGAAGTTATTTTGTAGCTGTATCCAATGGGTCAGGACTCCACAACTCTGCATTTTAATTGGCTGTGGTTTCCTGTAATGGCCTCTATGCCTTGCAAAGGGAAGCTGCCTTGATGAAGAGTGACTTAGCTGTGGGTATAAAGACAAATATTTAGAATATAGTTAAGGGTTTTTCTGGCTTAGTAGTGTGGAGGTTGTACATTTTTCTCCAATATCTATGACTTCACTAGACCCGGGTGGTTGGATATGTTTTCAGTACCATTCATGGTTTCCTTCTTGTTGGTAGGTCTAAAATCAAATTAGAAATTTGTTGGTTGCTGTTAAAGTATTTGTGTTACTACTGTATTCTTAGTAGAAACACATGTCATACTGATTGTTGTGGTTCATAGGCATTGTGTTTGGGTAGGACTATTGGTTGCTTCTGTCCTTTGGAGGCTTGCATGACACCTTCTGATACCATGAAGTCTAGTCCTCAGGAAAAAGGCATTCATGTCAGTTCCAACTCAAGAGAATGTGTTCTTTATCTGGAGTGTATGGGGTCTTCAGTGATAGGGACTCACCTTCCACCTCTGGCAGGCAACCAAAGGCAATAGAAATGGTCTATAATGTTTTAGAAGTCTCTTGGGTAACCCTGACCAGCAACTCAAAAGAGAGTTTCTCATGCCTGGTGTTTGGGTTTTGTTGGATGGTCTTTGGCTCTTAGAGTACACATTGTCAGCTCAGATGAAAAATTTCATTTAAAAAATATATATATAGTTTATATAGTAGATATACACAGACTTATATTTATTATAAGTTTGTATTTTGGGCAGATAGTTAATAGTATGTTAATATATAAGTTAAAGGTATAAGGTAATAGTATAGTTAACATATGCTAAAGTCCATATGACTTTTTAGATATTCTTAGTGTTATTTTATCTTCCTCATTCCTTCTGTATTTATTGACCTCTCTGTGACTCCCTATCCCCACCCTAGCAATGGTCTATTCTTATTTTCCTACTTTCTGCAGGTACTGCAGAGTAAGTACTCATTTCTGAAGATTTGGAGCTAAGAGCATCCAGTGAGAGAGAACATGTGGTAATATTTTTAAAAAATTCCTAAGGGGGGAAAATCTGATCTCATTTGAAATTTCAGGAACTAATATTCTCACTTCATAATGACTTTCAAATATTTTTAAATAACTGTTATTCTATTCTCAACTTCAGGCTTCATGTAGTCTTACCGATATTGTTGCATAACTTTATGTTCTGATGTACAGTTTTCTTATCATCAATACATTAACATCATTGTAATGTTTCAGACATGCATTAATCCCAATTAAAATCATCTCTGGTTTTCTATAATCATTGGGGGTAAAGTATCAACTCCTCAAATCATGGCTAACTCATCCACTATCATGCCCCTTCTGATAAACATGAATCAGCATGTGCATCACTAAAGGCATGCAGAGGTCTCTGAATATTTCTGATAACGTGTTTCTCTATTTCTCTGTGGCTCCTCTCTTTGGAACTCATTTACATCTACTAGCTAAAGAGTGTTTGCTTTTCTTTTGTGATTCTGGTCAAAATTTCATATTCAATTAAACCCTCCTCACCTCTGAATGACATTTTGCCATAATAATTTTAAAGATTTAGTTTATTTTTAATTATATATTTATGTTTTGGGGGGTGTACACATGATTGTAGATGCCTGTGAAATGCAGAAGAGGATGCAGGATTCCCTGAAGCTAGAGTTACAAGTGGTTAGAGATAGTCTTACATAATTGCTGGTAACTGCTCCTCTTGGGGATAAGTATGCACTCTTAACTACTAGGCCACCTCTGCAGCCCTTTTTCCATTAAAAAAAAACATAACTAAATTTATTTTTTTCTTCTGTCTCAACATTTTGAGATCTTTGGAAGAAGGAACAATGTCTAAGTGGTTAAGAACTTTTAAAATAAGCAGGTCTATTAAAAACCTTATGGTTAGTTCTTTGCTTTCAAAGAATTATCTTTTGACAGAATGGAGGATTAAAACTAGGGATTCTTGCATATCAGACAAGAGCTCTACCACTGAACTACAGCCACAGCATTCAGTAAATATCTTTGAAAGTAACAACTTCAAGGGCATTACTCATCACATAGATGCCTTAGAAATGTTTGTATTTGCCTATATTCTTAGAATTTTAACTGGTTAGACTTGACAAGAACATGAGAGTTTCTGTCTAACTATTTATTAAATGACAGAAGAGGGCTTGGGAAGGGAGGAATCAGTGACTAAAATGAAGATTAGAAATGAGGAAGGAATAGATAGGAAGGCCAGAGCAAAATGAAAGTCACATCCTGAGAATAAGATTTGGTGTTCCAGAGTTGAAAGAGACAGCATCTAAATAAAGGATATATAATGAAATGGAGGGAAACTCAAAGATGACATCTTATTTTTTTTAAAATATGAAGTAGGAAAGGCAAAGCTATAGATTAAGAAGGAATCTAATCTGCCACATCCCTATAATCCCAGCATTCAGGGAACCGAGGCAAGGGAGTCATGAGTTTTGAGGTCAACCTCAGTCATACAGTCAGACTCTGTCTCAAAAGGACAACAAAAGAGAATGGGAGTATTCCCAGGGAAATTGAGACTCATTTGTGGGAGTTATTTCATTAGTAAGAGAATTTAAAAATTAACTCAGGAGGAAGTTCTTAAAATATTTTATTGGAGTCTGATAGAAAAATAATAATATAGGTAAGCTAAAAATTCTGGCAGGAGAAGATGGGGGAAAAAAGAAATCTTTTTCAGTTATCCATGGAGGTTAGTGAGAAAATCAAGAGTTTGGGGAAAGCATGTTTAGGAGCGCTGAGCTGAAGATCTAAGTTTGGAGGGCCTGTCATACCAGGCTGTTTGTCTTAAGGCACAACATAATGCCAAAGACACATGGTTAGAAATTGAAAATAGAAACAGCCTTTTAAGAATAGAAAAGCATAGGGCTAATGAAGTGAGGAAAAGGCCAAAAACAAACCAACAAACCACCACCACCAAAACAAAAACACAAACAACTAGCTACATGGTGTGTAGCCCTTTTAGTGACCTTTATAGTCTGCATTCCCATTTCCCACACATGCTCTGTTTGTTAGATGTAGCCCAGGTTATTCCAGTCTTCTTCTGAAATGGATTTCTTTCATATGTATATTTTGATATTTCATTTTAATACTTGTTTTCCTGCCATAGTGTGTGTGTGTATGTGTGTGTGTGTGTGTGTGTGTGTGTGTGTGTGTGTGTGTGTGTGTAGGGAGTTGAGTGAGATAAATTGAAGAAAACATGGGTGAATGCACACTTGACAGCTGTGTATCCCTCCTTTCTCACTCTACTATGAGGATGTTACATGAAACTAATAGTAATCAGAGACATGCCACCCACATTTTGCTTGCCACTCTGTCACTAATACTTGTGGAGAAGAAAGACAGTGAACTTGGTGAAAAACAGACAATGGATGTTGACTGAACAAACCCAAACTGAAGTTTTATGAAAATAAAAAACTATCTTGACTAGCTAAGTCCCTTGAAATTTGTTTTAGTGATCCTCTGACACAGTGTCCTTGATAAGTTACATGGCAAAATTGCCAAATGAGAATGAAGGAGAAACTGAATATGTGCATGACCACTAGACATGGCAATCTGGCCATTTATACCTAAAAGTTGATGGCAATGAATGTAAAAGAGCTAATCACTAATTAATTTATTCATTCAAAAAAAGCATGGAGTTCTTGTGTTTATTTCATAGTTCAAAGCGCCTAACAGTTGTCTACTATCAGAGCAGCCAGAACACTGGCCACCACAGATGTGTACAGCCACTCTTCACTCATCTCCCGTTCTAGCCTGAGCTTTCCAGTCAATAAACAGGACCATATGTGGCTGTTTATGTTTTAATTTACATTAAATAAAAATTATGATTTCAGTTTCCCTTTCACACTATTCACATGATAAGAAGTCAGTAACCACATGTCGTACAGTCCAGTTGCTGAATTCTCCACCATGGAGGATTTTTTTGCTGTTGTTGGAGAATTCTGCAAACATTGCACCCTGCTCTAAATTCCCCCACTAAAGGGAACCTTTCCACACATAATCCTATCAGATCAAATTCTTCCTCAGAAACTTGCCACAGATTTCTTACTGACACCAAGAAGTGTATCTGAGCTTTTAAAAAATGTGGTATAAGTGTTTTGCCTACATGTATGTCTGTGCACCAAATGTATGCCTGGTATCCAAGAGCTCATAAGGTGGCACTGAGTTCCCTGGGACTGGGGTTTTAGATGCTTGTGAGCAGCCAGCCTTGTGGGTGCTAGAAATCAAGCCCCCATCCTCTGCAAGAGCAGCCAGTGCTCGTGAGCCCTAAGCCATCTCTGCACCCACAGCTTCTGAACTTTTAGTGTGTGTTCAAGTTACCGGAGGAATTTGTTCCGACACTGTCTCTGATTCAGTAGGGCTGTAGATCATCTGACATCCTGCATTTATGAAGTACCAAATGCTGATGCTGTTCATCAGTTATCTCTAGCCATCACGGCTTTCTCAGGTATCCACACCTATCACCAGCCTCTCTCATATCCATTGCCTCCAGATAAAATTGCCCTTGCTCCAGCAGCTAAGTCTCTTGATAGCCTTTCCATACAAGAGGACCTCCTGACTCCCCACCATTTTCTCATCTTCAAGAAGCCCTCCTGGAGGCTGAAGCCTGTGAAAGCATCTCCATACTATAGTTAGTGAGATAATTGTTGCTGATTATCAGCTTGAAACGATCTAGAAATCACTTAGAAAACAAACCTTTGGCATGCCTGTGAGGGATTTTCTAGATTAGGTTAGCATCTGGCATGCCTGTGAGAGCTCACACAGACTCCATTAGTTGAGGTGAGAAGCCACACCTTAGTTGTTGGCAGCACCATACCATGGATCAGGGTTGTGAATGAATAAAAAGGAAAAAGAAATGAAGGTCAGAAATCATCTTTCTTTACCTCCTAGCTTTGGATGCAGTGTAACCAGTCATGTCAAGCTCCTGTCCCCATGAATTCCTTACAAGGATGATTAGACTGTAGAATGAGGAGTCAGAAAAGAAACATTTCTCCCTTAAGTGGCTTGTGTGCTGTATTTAATCACAGCAACAGGAAATGTAACTGTGGTTGGTTCTAAGCTTTACTGTAAAGTTCTCCCACTGGAGCTTGAGAAGGAGAACTGCTCAGGCCCCCAAGCCATCAGGCTGAGATGGAGCCCAGGAACCTGCTTCTTTAGATTGTCAGTGACTTTAATTCAAGACTTTCCCTAAGCAGATGCTGAAAATGCTGTCATGATAAACTTATCTACATTACTACTCATAAATCTTAAGATTATATTGATAGTCAACTGCTTGTAGCCTTTTTAATTTATTACAAAACAGTATACATCTAAAATGTCAACTCTGACCATGTTGAAATCCTGTGAATTATTTCAGAGATATAATTCAGGATTTTGACATTCCACATATAAACACCATCCCCAGAGTTCCTGCTTTAATTTACTGTGAAATAAATCCATTGAGATTGTTTCCCTTTGTTCCTAAATATTATTTAGTGTCCTGGACTGCCATTGCAAAGTCCTGCACACATGGTAGCTGGCTAACAATAGAAGTTGACTTTGTCACAATTCCCAAGGTTAGACATAAAGTAAAAGTCTTGGCTGGGCCATATTCCTTCTGAAGGCTATAGAAAAGCATCGATTCCATACCTCTCTCTTAGGTCTGGGTGATTTCTCGTGAAGTGAGACATGGAATGTGCAGCTGCATCATTCCAATCTCTGCCTTCTTTGTTATAGGACCTTCTTGCTCCTGCCTGTAGATCTCATTGTAAGGATATCGGTCTTGGAGTTGCAGGCCATCCTTAAGGTATGACCTCATCTTGATTACATCTGTAGAGTGTCGACATAAAGTAATATTATATTCACTAGTCTCAGGCATAGAGCTTTTTGTAGGACATGATCCAGTCCACAACTTCCCCAAATGACTCTGGTCTACAGCCAAGTCATGCAAACAAATAGGCCCAAACATTGGTTCTGAGCCTTGTGCAGGTCTTCACAAACTCTGGAAGTCTTGGTGATATGTGGATTCTTAGAACACACCCTAAGTAAGATTCAGCAAATGTGGGCTTGGTCTAGAAATTTGTGTTTTTCTAAGAAGTTTGGAAACCACCCTGTAAACAAAAAATGAAGTGAATTCTTTCTCCTGCCCTGGATGGTCAGCATCATCTGAAAGTTTGTTGAAATTGCAGTCTTGTGAATCTGAAATTTTTTCACGATTTAAAATGTTCCTGAAATTATTAAAAGTCATTTTGTATAATATTTTAAAAGCTTTTTTAGATAGCTGACAGAAAGAGTTACTGATAAATACATAATTGAACAACAAAGATTCTCCAGCAGAACGTCTCCCAGAAGGCAGAAAGGAAAGTTCTACATCCTCTGGCCAAGAAGGTGTCAGCAGCTGTGGAGAAAGTATCTTATTATCAGTGTGACTGGAGACACTTGGCCCATTGATCCTTCAGCAATTAGGTGCTCATTACACATCAGCCCCTTCCAGGCTCTGAACAAAAATTCCACGCATTTATCTCTCTGCCGGCCTTCAGATGATCTCATCTACCACTTCTGTAGCTTCTGTTCTTGGTGCTCTGTTATTGTGCCAAAGTTTGAAGTAGGAGTCAGGCTGGCATGCAGCACACTGTGGATTTAGAGAGGAGCTGGCCTAGGGCCAGCAAAGTAGCAGGTGAGTTTCAGAGGTGAGGCTAAAAATGGAAGAACATCATTGAACAGGCTTAGAGTCAACTCAAAGCATGGCATAGGTGATATCCACTTGGCAGATGCTCTGTAAAACAAGAGTGGACCAAACTCCCAGGTCTTCATAATTGATCCACAAATACCTTTTTTTTTTTTTTTTTTTTTTTTTTTGATAGCTTGTGTTTTTGGAAACATTCTAGACATAAAGTGCCCATGAGAATCTCAGAAAGGAATGTTGAATAAGGCATTGAATTTCCCTCTTTCTCACTCCCTCTTGCTCTTTCTGCCCCCTCCCTTTCTATCTCCCGCTCTCCTATTACTACTAACTTCAAGCTTTGTCTTGAAGTAATACCCTTTATCTTCCTCCAAGAAGTCACACATCATAGATACTCCAGTACCCCCAATGGCTGTCCTTTAGAAACAATTACTCTCATTTCTTCACAGAGCCATTCTAACCCATCTTGAATCATTTTACACAAAGATGAATTGAGTTCACAGTTGGATCAGCTTTTCATCTCATCAAGTTTAGGAGGAGTTGCTCCTATATTTTAATAAAATGAGGACTACTGCAGAGGAATAGTATGGTTTGGATTCTTGTATCTTCTCTAAGTCCAGGTTGAAATTCCAACTTCATGACAACAGAATGAGGATCCAGGGCCTTGAGGGTGTGAGATCTGCCCTTACATATGGGAACAGGGACTCTATGAGTGGTCTTAAGAAAGTGCCCTTCTTTCTCCTTTTTGCCATGTGAGGACACAGTGTTTATACCCTGCAGAGAGGCAGAAACAGTGTGCCATCCTGAAAGATGACCATGGCCTTCCTTAGCATCAAACCTACCAGAGTCTTGATATTGTACTTCTCGGCCTCCAGAACTATGAGAAATACATCTCTTTGCTTGTTAGTTGTCCAGGTTGTGATGTCTGTTATAGTGGCAAAGATATGGGCAAGCATTCACTGACTTCAGCAGGCAATGCCTCTGTGATATCGAATTCATCACAGAGGAGTGAATGCTCCTTCATTGTTCACTTTTATTGTTTTTCTGTAAAGTAGGGCCAATAAAAATTTCTGCTTTCTCAAATGCCTGTTATTGTAAATAAAACATACCTCATCATGCAAAAGAATCTTGCATGTCTTTCTTTAGTCATGGCTTATGGACATGTTTCTCTAAACACTATTTTATTTCTTTAGTCATGGCTTATGGACATGTTTCTCTAAACACTATTTTATTTTATAATTTTCGGTATGAGCTTACAAAATTGATTTCCACTTTCAAGGTGTTCAATTAGGCAAATAAGATTTCTTTATTTGGAAGTCAAGCAGTTGCACACATTAGTAAAATAAAGAACCAAAATTAACCACCACAGGTCTCTTGTCATTTGTTTACAAAGAACAGTGTGCTTTAACCAAAGCCAACACGGAAACTCCCGCTTCTCCTCCCACACTCTCTGTGAATAAATTGCTGAATCACTATGCGTAGCAGCCACATTTAATTCTATTCGGCATGCCTCTTTGAGAACTGTCAGAGTGACATCCAAGGTCCTTCTGATAATTTCTGGATAATTTGAACATAGAGACAATGTGACCTATACCCTAAATAGCTAGGTGTGTGAGTGAGTGAGTGTGTGTGTGTGTGTGTGTGTGTGTGTGTGTGTCCATGTATGCATGTGTGTATAATAATAATAATGTTGGCATAGTGGCTAGATTTATTTATGGATACAATAGATTATACAATTTGAGAATATGTGGAGATTTCAAGGAGTCATGGAATGAGCATCTAAGCAGTATGTGATAAAATGAACAGCTAATCACCAGAGAGCTAAATGTTGGATTACTGGGGTGTACTAAATCATTTCCCAAGACTAGTGTCTATTTTTTATAATGAAGACTTTAGTTATCTAAAATTAACCACAGGCTGCAAATGGACTCCACTATCCTTAGTTCTAATAGGAAGCATTTATTGGTTCCGTATTAATAATTTGTTATTGATTTCCCATTCTACCATTTAGTCCATCTTTTTCATCTTCAAATTAGAAACAAAACACATTAATCTGACCTCACAAAAGTCCTGCATTCTCTCTTAACTGTTACTTATTAGAAATAGTCATTGTACCATTGTTATCAGCAAATGGGACATCAATAAAACTGCATATTATTTTACAGAACATGTGTTGAGAGGAATCAGCAAGTCTATGGAAATGGTGCTTTGACTGACTGACTACTTCATTAATAATCCAAATCTGAGTGTGTTCTACACAGTTTATATGCACCAGTTACTTCCTGAGAAAAATCAGTAATTATACTATAGCATACACTGTAGAATCACTGTGGGGGTAAAATGCTATGAAAACCATTGCATTTCTGTTTATTGTTTCTAATTAGTATTGAGTCCATTGGTTTCTGGAAGAGATCAACTATAGAGACTTGTCCTATCTACATATTTATAGTAAGTATCATCTACTTTAATGCTTCTTAAACACTTTCAATTTCGGTCTAAGCCCTCTTGATTATGTTTGTCACACAGATGTTCATGATCCTGTTAAGCTCCCCAGTATTGCCCTTCATTTTAGTTTTTGTCTCACTGACTGATCCTTTTGAATTATGTTATAACCTTTACGCTTTTCCAGTTTTCCCAATATAGTGAGTGATAGTGTTAACTTTTCCCAAGTTACAAATTCTAGATGTGAGGCTACTTCAGAAGAATTCTAGAAGCTGCTATTTCCAACCATGTTTCTTTTACTAACTGTTCTATTATCTTTCACATAGAATTTTTTGTTTTGTTTTGTTTTGTTTTGTTTTGAGACAGTTTCTTTGTGTAGCTCTGGCTGTTTTGGAACTCACTCTGTAGACCAGGCTGGCCTAGAACTGACAGACATCTGTCTGTCTCTGCCTCCCTGAGTGCTGGGATTAAAATTGTACTCCGCCACTATCTGGCAGAAAATTTTTTTTAAAGAAGAGTATAAATCAGTGAAAGAAAGTTTTAATAGTCTGAAGGAATTCAAGAAGTTTTCTGTATTTTTAAAAAAGAGGTTTTATTTATTTTTTGCCCTCTTTCAAGAAAATTTACTAATAACTGCGTGAGTCCAATTAGTACTGCCCATTTGGACGAGTGCTGGGCCATCCACTGGGGCCTGGGCAACCTACCAGCAGCACATCCTCGAAGGAGAGTGGTCCTCCCTCACTGGGCAGCCAGTACCAACAGCTCCCTAGCCAGTGTTGTGGCCTGAGGAGGCACTTTCTCTCATTCACACTGGCATTTTTATCTTGATCTTGTGAAGATCTTGTGTAGGTAACCACATCTTCTATGGTTGTATGTGGAAAGCCCATGTCATATCTAAAATTAAGATTTTCACAGATCTCCTGCCCATTGACAAACTCTTACGTTCCTTCTACTCCTTTTAACAGCATGTTTCCTGAGCCTTGACTGGTGGGAGTTTGATACAGATAACTTATCCATAGCTGAACACTCAAAAGTTACTATATTCAATAGTTTGACCAGCTATGCATCTCTTCATTAACCACTTCCCACTTCTCAGAACAAAGTTGGGAGCAGCAAAAATATGTGGAAATAAATGTGAATATTTGGAAGGTAATTGACAGCATGACCGTTTAGCACAACAAAAACAGATGGTTTGCCCTGCTGTGAGAATTCCGATCTCTTTAGCCACAAGTTTTTGTTTGTTTGTTTGTTTGTTTTCCCCAGAGCTGAGGACCAAACCCAGGGCCTTGCGCTTGCTTGGCAAACATTCTACCACTGAGCTAAATCCCCAACCCCAACCACAGGTTTTTGACTACATTTACACTACCAGGTATGAAATTCTTTCCCATGGAGTGTGTCTTATATCCAATCAGAAAGTTATTGGTTGCCCCCATAACCATGCCACTGTTGCACTGGTGGATACATTTTACCAGGCATGTTAGTAATATAGCTAACAGAATCTAGTGCTACATAAGAAGATAGTTGATGTGTTTTTCTCCTTTTTATGGCTTGCTCCTTCTGACATTCTGGAGGCTAGTAATCAGAGTTTCCTGGTCTACTTGAGGTTGATTTCTCTATGTTCTACATTCAAAGTGAATTGTGTCTTCAGCGGTAGGTTTTTACCAAACAGTTATGGTGGGCAACTGAAGCTGGACTTAGCTTTAAAGTATTGTCACCACTCAGAAAAAGAAAAATAACAACAATTCCATAGTCATTCCCTGTTGACTGTCTCACATGTATCTTCTATGTAAATGCCCACTCTCAGGCAATTACTTATCCTCTTTCAATTGTTTTTTTGTAGACATTTGGAAACCTTCCTTCTACTTACTGTGATTATGAATTTCTAATATTTCACATCCCTCTTCCTGCCACCCAAAGTTCTTGCTTGCTAACCTACTGTTTGCTTTTATGAAACAATTCTATTTGTCTTTTTGTGTCTGGCATATTTCACATTAAATAATGTTCTCTAAGTCTATCCATTTGATCAGGAGAAAACATTTCATTCTTGTGTTTTATGGTACATAGTAATTTTTATTCATTTCTACATATATAAATTTTTACTTTGATACTTCCTTTTTGACCCATGTGTCATTTCAAAAACACATTGTTTAATTTTCAATGCTTAAAGATATTTGTTTTGTCTTTTTTTATATCAGTTTTTTTTCTTGATTCCATTTTTGTCAAAATGCTCTGGTTTTTTTTATGTCATTTATTGCTAGTTTGTTGATTTGGAGCTTATGACCTCAGATCTGGCAAGCTCTAAAGTTTGTGATATTTCTGCTGAATTGTTTCTAGACTCTGTATTTGATATTTGGCTTGATGAGTAAAAAAAAGAATAAGACACTGATTTTATATCAGACAAAGTAGACCTCAGAACAAAGAAAATGATGAAGGAGAAATGTGTTTGAAGTGAGCTTTTACAGACATCTTTAGTTGAGTCATATTTAAATCTGATCAAACAATAACTCTTTTCCAACTAGTTTATTTAATCAATCCATATTTAAAATTATTATTGACATAAGACTTGCTACTTTTACATTCATATTTATTACATATATATTTATTAATACTTTGGTAATTTCATACAACTTATTTTGATCATATTTATCCCCTATTGCTCCCTCTCAATCTACCCAGATACACTTTTCCTTTCTACCCCTTCATAATGTACTCGTTTTTTAAATAACCCAATGAGGTCAATTTGTGCTGCCATATACTTCTGGGTGTAGGTATGTATTAGAGTTTCTATTGCTGTGAAGAGACACCATGACCGTGACAACTCTTACGAAAGAAAACATTTTATTGAAGTGGCTTACAATTCAGAGGTTCAGTCTATCACATCATGGTGGGGCATGGCAGCATGCAGGCAGACATGATGCTGGGATCATAGCTGAGAGTTCTACAACTTGATCCATAGGCAACTCAGGAAGTGAACTGTGACACTGGGTATGGCTTGAGCATATATGAGACTTCAAATCCTATCGCTACAGTAGCACACTTCATACCTACTACAACAAAGCCACACCTCCTAATAATGCTACTCCTGTTTGGGGGCCATTTTCTTTCAAACCACCATAGGGGCCATCAACAGGAGCATGGATGACCTATGAAGGGCTATACCTTTAAAGAAAACTGACTCTTCTTACCCCAGAAGACTTCAAATGCCCCATATCTTCTCAGTTAGTGGGTAGAGACTCATGCACCTCTTTCTTCTCCATGCTAGATTGTTGACTGACCTGATACTGTACAATGTTAGGCAGACAACCATTGCTGCTATGAGTTCGAGTTCATGAACGTAGCAGTTCTGTCATGCCCAGGAGACACTGATTTACTCAGTCGTCCTTGATCTCTATCTTATAGTTTCCTCTCTGTCCTCTCTTCCTCCAAATTTTCTGAGTCTTGTTGGGCTGTGCATGCACATGCCCAGGGGTGGGGGTGAGGGGTGGTGTTTCAGTACAGTTATTCTCTATATTTTGACGGCTGTGAGTTCCTGCAGTAACCATAGTCTACTGCCCCAAACACCTTTTCTGATGAAGACTAACAGCTGCAGTAATCTATGGGTAAAGAGATGAGAACTGAGAGGAGAGGGCAGCATGATGCTGTGCCCATTTAAGAAAATGATAGTTGTAGATAATTGTAGGTTCACCCCTGAGGCCACCACTTGCCCTTTTAATTTTTGTTCTTTCTTCTAGTTTGTGTTTCTTGGTCCAAAGCCATTGTTAGACTCCTTGAAATAATTATGTTTTTTATCTTGTTTTATTTTAATGTTTTTGAAAATATCACTTGGAATGGTTTGCTTGATGGCCCATACAGAGGTATCAAACTTATCATACATGTCACATTATGTGGATAGCAACACTTTACCACTGCTACTGAAATATTAGAAGCTTTCTTTTGCTTAAACTCCTTACCTACTTCACTTTTAAAATGTAAGTCTTTCAAACATTTCCACATACACAAAGCTCCACAACAGATAGTATTGTAACCACTGTTTCAAGCAACCAAATAAATGTAGGAATTCACGATAGTGCTTCACTATATTTACCCCTACTCTACACAGCCCATTGCTGTTTCCTTTCTGACGTGCCAGTTCTGCTTCTATTACCATTCATTTTCTGGTTCATGAGAAGTCTTTAGCTACTAATTAAGGCTAGATAGATAGTAGAGGAATATTCTCTTATTTCTCCTTTTTCTTAAAAAAACAAAAACAAAAACAGAAAGATTTTATTTCTGGGAAACTAGTCTTACCAGTTACAGAAGTGAGGACTACAAACTTTTCTTTCAATAAAGTCAATGTGCCAGTGTCTTCTGGAGCCTATGATTTCTGATTAGAGATTCATGTTCCTTCACACTGGGCTCCCCCTGTATTCAGAACATTGTTTCACGAAGGTTCCTTTGAAGCATTTACTTTTGTCATGATTTTCAGCATAGTATGATGTGCCCTTGTGTAGACTGAATAAGAATTGTCAATTTTTCCTGAAGATCACTGTCATTATACTGCCATTTTTATTCCTCCCCTGAGTCTGTGCGTTGAGCTTTATTGCTGCTGTTGTTTTTCTCCATTTCATGTGGTTCTCTGCTCAGCAGTGCTGTTTCTTTGCTAAGGTTTTGTGTTCCATTTGTTTCCAGAAACTTGTAATTTCTCACTGAATCAATTCTATGGTTGCTGCTTTGAAATCTTTCTCATATACTGACAACATCTGATTCGTTTAAATTTTGGCTTCAAAACTGGAGAACAATACTTCTGGCCCATCTTCCATGACCCACTGTTGTTGGGCAATGACACTAGAAGTGAGAAACACTTGCCAGAAATGTCTTTTACCTCCAAGTACAAAACCTGGAATGCCCAGTATTGCAGGTACCATATCTACCTTCTACCATAGGTAGGGTACTCATAATCATAGATCTTCTTTAGCAACTAGGTAGAGGCAAGGAAAAATAGAATTTGATTGTCTTCTACTCATAAATAGCAGAGCAAGAGGCTTATTGTCTGCATGTTCTGTTGGATGGAGTGCTGGAGTCATTGGGTCAAGATGACCCACTGTATTGGATTGTGTCTGTGGTTTGTTGCCTGTCTCTAGGCAGAGAGTAAGTGTAGTTGGAGAGCTTCTCTCCAGCCTCTGCCAAGCCCTATTAGTCCAACAACCCATTTATAAAATAAACACACAGACATTCATATTATTTAAACTGCTTGGCCATTAGCTCAGGCCTACCATTGTCTAGCTCTTACTCTTATATTTAGCCCATTTCTATTAATCTATACTTTGCCACGTGGCGTGTGGCTTACCAGTACCTTACATCTTGTCATGGCAGCGGCTGGCCGTATCTCTATCTTCCCCTTCCACTTCCCAGAATTCTCCTTTCTCCTTGTCCCGCCTATACTTCCTGCCTGGCTACTGGCCAATCAGCATTTTATTTGTACAGATCAATATCCACAGCAAGTGAGGAGACATCAGACTTGTTGGTGTTACTAACACTGGTGAATGGCCTACTTTTGCTATATATGTATATCTAAACATCTGAAGTGATTTTACTTTTATTTCCTTCACTTTAAGCCTATCATGAAATTTCACAGTGATTTCTGGGGTCTGACAGAAGGAAAACTTCATTCAGAGTGATCAAGGCCATGGCCTGGCTGGCCTGAGAAGGTGCAAGCAGGGGAGGCCTCAATGGGGAAGCTGGAGGAGCACTGACTGCCCTTCTGGCAGGTAGGTGATGTTCCAAGAACAGAGGAGATGGTAAGTAATATGCTCAGCAGCTTCCAGCTTATGTAGCTCAATCTACATCACCTGCAGTAGCCAATGAGTTGGCGATCATTCAGCTCGGCTGCCCTGAAGTCACCCTCAGCTGTAATGATGGCTGCCTTCTGCTGCTCAGCCTCTTCCACCACAAATCTGGCCCTCTCTGCTTCCTGCTGAGACACCTGTTTGTCTTCCACTGCTTCTGTGAACTCCTTCACAAATGTCAGATGTGTCAGGGGCATGTCATCCTGGATAAGCCCAAATGTTGCTGCTCGTTCTGTGAGGTCATCATTTACCCAGATTAGCTCTTCCTTATTGGTGGAGTTTTTCATCAGGACCACCAGCCATTTCTCAAATAACCACAAAGACTTAATACTAATTATAAATGCTTGGCCAGTAGCTTAGGCTTGTTGTTACAACTTAAACTAAACTATATCTTTAATCTACCATGAGGCTTTTACCTCTATCCCATTTTGTATGTCCAACTTGTCCTGTGTCTGGCTGGTGATTTCTCAGACTCTGCCCTTCTTCTTCCCAGTTCCCCCTACTCTGGCTCTCCCACCCAATCTCTTTCTGCCCAGCTATAGGCCAGTCAGTTCTTTATTAACCAATGGTAGTAATACATATTTCAGTATACAAAGGCCATTCCACAGCACTTGCTGGGTGATAATTTGTCCAGCATCAAATAAAGCCACTACTGACTTGAGGATCTCTGTGGTGATGGATAGCAGCACCAGCTCATCATAGTTCTTACCAGTGTTGGTGTAGATATGAGGAAGCTAGGTGGCTGGAAGAGGATGCATAGTGGGATGCTGACTTTCTGCAAATCTTTGCTACCAGTGATGATTGGTGCATTCCATGGTGGAGAGCAGCAAAGACAATTGGTTCTTTATCAAGGGCTGAGAAAGTGAGTCTTTCCCCCTACCACAGTGTCCTGTGCCCCACAGAATCAGTAGAAGATGACAGCTTTGTACCCAGCACCCATGTTATATATGGCAGAGTTTATCATGCCTCCTACAACTGCTAAAGTTAGGCCAAACTTTCTAATGGACTAAAACACTTTGGCAGCAGTGATTTCTTCTGTTGCACCCACTGACACTTGCTATTACTCTGTCATGTGTTTTCTCCAGCCACACAAGTATATTTTAAGATCACTTCCTGAGCTACTTCTCTTCAGTCTCACCTGAGACCTTGTTTTATCAATGTTATCCCCTCTTCTGTGACTTTCTGCTAACTAATGTGCCTTTGTGTTTGTTTATTTTTTGCTTCTTTCAAGACAGTGTTTCTCTGTGTAGCTCTGGCTGTCCTGGAAGTAGCCTGGAACTCAGAGATCCACCTGCCTCTGCCTCTTGAGACCTGGGATTAAAGCCAAGTGCCACCATTGCCTGGCTTTAAAATGCCATTTTATCTATCATCGTGCCTGCTGTTTAATTGAACCTGGTCCTTTGTTTATTTTTTTTTCTACTAGTTGGTGTCATTTTAGTGCTATTTTGCAGTTTTCATCTCTTAATGACAATATTTACACTAGAAATAGGAAAAGTTAAATAATTCAATCACTGACACATTAATATTAAAAAGAACAACATTCACCTAGAATTTCTTGTACAAGTAATCAAGCTGATATGTTATGTCAAAAAGCATAAAAATAATTGATACAAGGTATTTCTAAGAACTCCCTTTGTTCATCCCTCAAAGTTGTTTAATTATTAAAAACATTATTGGCTGTAGAATGAAAGAGTTGTACAAAGTCAAGTAATTTATTCAGTAAATATTAATTCAGCAAATACTGGCAGATTACCAACTACCTCCTGGATGTTAATCTGCTCTAAGGAAGGGGGCAGCTTTTCTTTCTGTGGAGTAAGTCTTACTGTGTATGCTGCTTTCCTGAACCATCTTGTATTAACTCCCAAGATGGAATAAGCAGCCTTGGTAGATTCTGTGTAACCTGCAGCACCTTGGTTTTCTTCCTCACAGACAATATCTGGTGCTCCAGCATTGGTGCCACAGGAGCAGGTGTCCTAGAAATACCCCAGGAGCTTCATTGGCAGCTGGAAGGCTGTGGGTAATAAACACAGCCAAGCCTTCTCTCACGATCCCTAGATTAAGGAAGCAGAAGGGCCTATGATAGCAATTACCAGCCACACCAGCGTTTATGAACTGCTGTTTCAGGACCACGCCTCTTGATTTCTTACTTGGATTTTACCTAAAGCTGTTGTTGACTCTGAACAATTATTAATAAAATGATAATGCTCTCCTTCTGATAAGCAGCACTCACACTTACACCAGAGGAAGTTGTGGGTATAGATTTCACTTACATATTTCTTAACATTGGGAGTCTCCTGTTCAGCTAGAAACATGCCATGCCCATTGTATTTCTTAGCTGCCCAGATTTCTGTTTCCTAATATATTTGTTACAAGTTAGATCACTTATTGAGGGGTAATTACTAATCAGGTGAGTTTTAGCATTTGCAGCTTCTTTAGATTTTTTGGACTGTGTGAGGCTAATCATTTCTGGAACACTAGTATATGACTCACCAGTATTCCTTCTGGTTCATAAATCAAAGCTACCATCTTTCTTGCAAAGTTTCAAGAAGTGTGCAAACAGCCTTCCTTCAAAGGAACAACATATTGAGGTCAGACTCTGGCTCCTTCCATCTCTTGACAAGTTCTGGATTGCTAGTGTTCTCTGTTCCCATGCTGATTCTTCAGACTCAAACTACCAAAAAGAAGCCTAATTAACTGAGCCCATATCTCTCTTTCATTTCCTCCTCACTACTGCCAATTTTAACCTGTTCAATGATAAATAAGAATTTAAAGCCAAGTAAGCTGTTATCAGATGGGTCTCAGAGGGCAAGACTAAATTGGACAGATGCCAACAAACTGTGGTGGGTGGTATGGCATCCTCTGTGTGCGTATCCCCCTGAATGGACTATGTTTTGTCCCTTTTGAGTCTATGACTCTTTAAGAAGGCAGTCACCGCCTTTCCTGAGAGGATTAACCCAGTTGACAATACCCTTTTCTTTGATAGGCCAAGATGGAGAAACTGGTCAGATAACTAATGCTTTCTGTAGCATTTTCAAAGCACAATCCACTAATCTAAAAAGAGCCTCTCCTCTGGGGGTCAGCTGTCCTGGCTTCTCAGTAACTGGCATGAGTCCCAGGATAAGGATTCTCAGTGGTAAAACTAGACTGTTCCTGGGAAACTGGGCTAAAAAACTCACCACCCTTTCTCCTACTCTGTATCAGCAACTTCTACTGCATCTGTACTTCTTTCTTTTATTCTACCATTCCTTTCTCTTAAACGAAAAACTGAAATTTTAAATATTGGAAATTAGCTCAAGTTAGAAATAGTTTATGATGCAGACTGGACCTTCATTGTCCATGTTTGTAACAATTTCTAAGACATGAGAATGTAGACGCAAGGGGAAAGTTTCAAGTACGTGGCCTCACCTGTCTTCTCAGCCTGGATCATAATACGTCACAGTTGAAATGAACCACTGTAGGTTGTCAGTGCATAATACCTCACAGATACCCATCACTGTGTGTAAGCTGTGGAATGGTATAGGAGTTAGTCCTACTCTGATGTTTTCTCAGACCTTGTCTATGTGTGTAAGCCCACCTTGGGAACCCACCAATAATGTCTGTGAGAAACACTACGCACAGTTAAAACCAAAACACAGCTAACAGTCTAATTACCATAAAGCTCTGCATGTTCTTTTGCTATTCCGTGGCTGACTTTTACCATTCTTTCTATTATATCTTTGGAATTGACTCATTTAATAAAAAACAGGATTGTTACAGTCCCACTTTCTTCAACAGATTACTCTGCTTGCTATAAATACGCTAAGAAATATAAATGCAGTTGGGGCAGTGCCAGATCATAATGTATTAACAAAACTCATTAGCATCATCATGACTACGGACTGAAACATGGCTCTACCTGGGGAACAGATCTTTGCAATCCTCTCAAGAGATGTCCCACTTTCTCCCAAGATTTCGGTTTTCCAAGGCCTGCGTTGGGTCTTGCTAGTTCTTCCAAGTGCTCTCTGCAGGCCGTAGATGCTTATCTGTCTAGCTCAAAGCAGTTCATCTTCCTTGGAGACTCATGCCATGAGAATAAACCCTGCTCTCCTCCACCCTATCAATCTTTCCTCAGTCTCCTGTCTGCAGACTTTGGAGCTGCTGTCTTCTCCTCTGCCCCTATTATCACAAGCCACCCACCAGAGCCTGTTCCTTTCTTCACCCACCATTGTTTTGCATCTTTATTTATTCACATCTTTAGGAAACTTTGAAACCCTAGGCTTCAACATCCTACTCTCAGATCACAGCTCCGTTAAAAACTACTTTCCTTTCAAAGGGCTGTTCAGTGCTTTCCACTTAGTGTCCTCTGTTTTTCCAGTGCTCTCCCTCAGAGAAGAAACTGAAAGCACATGTGGAAATGTTAGACTTGACTTACCTTCTCAACTTTACACCTTGAGACATACCTTCTCTTCTAACATTATCCAGCTCAGGGAAGTTGGGGCTCCACTTACTCTAGGTCCACTCTACCGTGTGTGTTCTTAATATACTGTCTCCTGTCTCCGTGGGTCAGTTCTAAATCATTGAACTTCATCTCTCATTTTGACTAAGAGATCCAGCTGTCAGCCTGTGAACTTATTCACATCCCCATGTCAAGAAGAAACAGAAAAATCTCTTATCTCCAGCTGGTACCCTAGTTCTTCCCTTTCTTCCATTACACAATCACTACAGATGATCTGCATCTGATATTTGGCTTCCTTAGTCCCCATTCCCATTGTACTCCTTAGTGGGTTTTGTTGTTGTTTTGTTTGTTTGTTTTTTGCTTTTTTTTTTTTTTTTTTTGTCAACTAGACATAAACCAGTCATCCAGAAAAAAAGGAAACTCAACTGAGAAAATGACCCCATCAGATTGGCCTATAAGCAAGTCTGTGGGGGCATTTTCTCAATGATTGATATGGGAGGGTCCAGCCCACTGTGAGAGGTGACAGCCTTAGGCAGGTGTTCCTGGGATGTATGAAAATGCAAGCTGAGCAAGCTATGGAAAGAAAGACAGTAAGCTGTGCCCCTCCATGGTACCTGCTTCAGTTCCTGCCTCCAGGTTCCCGCCCAGCCTCCTTCAGTGAGGGACTGTAAGGGGCAAGCCTAACAAACTTTTTCCTCCCCAAGCTGTTTTTAGTCAGAAAGTTTTTATCATAGTAGTAGCAAACTAAGACTCCTTCACACATCTCTTGCAGCAGGCTATTTCCACAATCACTCTACTTAAGCAACTCTTGTTAGCTTACTTAATATACTCAATGTCCAGTGGATTCCTTTTTATTTCTTTCCTTTTTTGGTTTGTTTGTTGGTTTGTTTTTTGAGACAGGGTTTCTCTATGTAGCCCTGGCTGTCCTAGAATTAGCTTTGTAGACCAGATTGGCCTTGAACTCATACAAATATATGTTCCTCTGCCTCTCAATTGCTGGGATTAAAAGCTTGTGGCATTATCACCTGGCTCATTTTGATTCCTATAATGCTTGATCTTAGGAATATTTGATGGATAATATTATTACAAAGCATTATTATTATTATTATTATTATTATTATTATTATCATCATCATTATCATTTTTGGACAAGATCCTGCTATGTAGGCCAGGACTACCAAAACCTAAGACAGGTATAAATACTATTTTAAACATTGTATCATTCATCATTTTCCTTGTTTTATTCATAGATCATTCCTCACAAATTTTTTTTATACTGAGCACATTTTTTTTTATACTGAACACATAGCCACATGACAAACCATCATAATGTATGATGAATCAAATATATATCTAGATCTCTGGCTTATCAGCTAAGATTTTTATTCATGACATGTCTTACTTCATGACAATATTTACTGTAATGTCTTAGAATTCTGAAAAAATATGTACACAGTTGAACTTGTCTTTTCAAACATCTTATTTTTGTAATTGTTATGTGAATTTAACTATTTTTGCCACAAAAATCTGAAAATCTTAGAATATTTTCTGTTATTATTCCCTACATATACTTAGTACTTTTTATGTTGGATTCTTTTTTTAAATTTATTTTGTTTAATTAACATTTTTCATTTATTTTACATACAGACTACAGTTTCCCCTTCCTCCCCTCTTCCAGCCCCCCCACACACACACTCCCATCTACCCCTGTTCCCATCTGTTCTTCCTAAGTCTCCATTAAGAAATAGGCAGGCCTCGCATGGACTTAAATAAAGCCTGGCACATCAAGTTGTGGTAGGACCAAGCTCCTCCCCCTACATCAAGCCTGAGTGAGTTAATCCAGCATGGAGAACAGGTTCCCAAAAGCCAGCTAAGTGCCAAGGACACGTCCTGATCTCACTGCTAGGAGCCTTACAAACAGACCAAGCTACACAACTGTCACACACATGCAAAGGGCACATGGACTCTGGACCAAGATTGGATTCTTTGAGAAGCGTACAATGAACACAAGAAAAGAAAAGCGTTGGAAGAGGTTACTGAGGAAACATGTAAAAGAAGCAAAGAGGAGGGCAGGAGGCAAGAGAAAATGGAAAGAATTTATGTGGAAATAAAGAGAAAATCTGTCAGTATCTGATCTGTTGCATAAAAATATTATATACTAGGGATACACACACACACACACACACACACACTTTATTTCTCATAGCTCAGGAACTGGGAAATCCAAGGATAAGGAGCTAATAGGTCAGTGCTTCCTGGTTGGTAGTTGGATGACTATTTTCCTGTGTCATCATATAGCAAAGGGAAACATGAGTGTTTCAGGGGTCTCTTGTACAGGTACTATAATGATGGTTTGAATAAGAATGCTTTCAAGAGCTCATAGGTTGGAATACTTGGTCCCCAGTTGGTGGGACTATTTGGAAATGATTAGGAGGTGTAGCATTGTTGGAGGAAGTGTGCCACTGGGAGTGGGCTTTGAGGTTTCAAAAGCCCAAGCCTTTCTTAGGCTCTTTCTCTCATTTCCTCATGGATATTGTCTCATGATGTGCTCTCTCAGCTGCAGTTCCAGCACCATGCTTACCTGTCTGCTGCCATGCTAACTTCCATGATGTTCAAAGACTAACCCTCAGACCTATAAGGTGTAAATCAACTCTTTGATAAATTGCCTTGGCCATGATATCTTATCAGGGCAACAGAAAAGCAGCTAAGGCAAGGACAAACCCTGTTTATGATAGTTCCTTCCTTGTGAACTAATCAGGTCCCAAATCTCTAACTGCAAATGCTATCAATTAAGGATAGGAATTCAATGTAGTAATTCCTTAGAGAATCAAATCTATTACAAGATGAATGGGTAAGAATGGAAAGTTTCAAACAGGCCAATGAAAAGTTCCAAGTGGCAGTCTCTGGTTATAGGAGACTGGTTATATATTCCATGATGGGAGGGGTCCTATCTACTATAACAATCGGCTTTATCAATTCTCCCGGGTATGCTTATGCATTGGCTAGAAACATCATGGGAAGCATGGCTTTGTTGTAGATGCAGAGATAGAACTAAACAAATCTGTGACCATTTGTGAATTATATTTCCCATTGCAGAAGATCTAATTAATGTAGTGCATGACTACTACTTTCCAAACTTTATGCATGTAACCTCCTTAATATCTACATAGTCACTCCATTCTCAGCCATTCCCTTACGCCTAACCTTGTCTTCTTCTTATTCTGAAATACTAATTGTTCTCTTTGCCATCACCATCTCATTACCCAAGTTGCTGCCAAATATGCTCCTTTTTCACATGCAAATCTAATTTGGAAACTCCCCAGCAACCGGATTCCAATCTTTCACCGGACACTCAGGAGCAAAAGCCAGGCTTCTTAGCATGGCAACAGATACTTGCCAAAATATTCTGTTGGGCCTGCCTGGATGTAGCTCTCAACATTTCCCCACCCCCACCGAGTACACAGTGCATTTCACTCACTAAATTTAAGTCAAACACAAATAGCCACATATCTCTTCCTGTGCTCACTTGCTTGTATCTGCTTGTAGTGTCCCCACTGTGGTTGCTTTCCCCTTCCCTATGGCATAATTATTAACTGCTACCTAGTCAGTAGTCAGTCTAGAATCTTAAGTCAATGGCTCTTCTCTTTTGGCTGGGCAAGAGATAAGGATCTTCACATATAAGGCAACACTGATGTTTGGGTCCATGCCAAAATATTCTGACTTAATGAGTTTACAACATGGAAGGGTGGAGGTTTGAAAAAAAATATTCCCAAAAGGAGTAGCATTATTAGGAGGTGTGGCCTTGCTGGTGTAAGTATGGTTTTGTTGAGGAAGTGTGTCATTGTGGGGGTGTATCTTATTTGAAGTATCTTATGCTCAAGCTACTCCCAGTGGGACAGACCTGGGAGATGTAGAACACTCAGCGACCTTTCCAGCTTCGTATCTGCCTGCATGCCACTATGTCCCACCATAATGATAATCGACTGACCCTCTGAAACTGTAAGCTGCCACCTCAATTAAGTGTTTTTTATTATAAGAGTTGCCATGGTCTTGGAGTCTATTCACAGCAATAGATAGCTATTGAGAATATAAAATCTCTTAATGCAAGCATATTGAGCAGACACATCAGAACTGAGAACACAGCTTGTGAATTCTCTCCCATAAGTCAAACTCCTAGCAGGAGTTTGTGTGTACAGCAGGTGAAGGTGCTTTTCATGTGTATGATATACTGTGAGCAGTCTGGTATACATTTGAGTTATCTTACCTGGGCATGATAAAAATCGGCTGTTTATTTTACTTTTAAAATGATGCTAGGGGTTGGGGATTTAGCTCAGTGGTAGAGCACTTGCCTAGCAAGCGCAAGGCCCTGGGTTCGGTCCTCAGCTCTGGAAAAAAAAAAAAAAGATGCTAAACATGATGTAGGTAGGGGTCATGAAATACCCTTATTCTCACACTGTTCACTTCAGATTTAAATGGTGATACAAAGAATTAGAACCAATAGCCCCTACTCCTTCATTTTTGTCTCTGAGATATCCAGTGTCTCAATCTAAGCCTGATGTGCCATTGTGGGTAAAGAGATAATGAATTACCTCTGTGTACATTTATACTCCATAGCCAGGACTTTTACAGTGTGGACTCACTGAACACACACTAGTATTTCTCAGTGTTTGGAACAATTTTGAAAACAAAACCCTGGGTGGGTATGTTTTCTATTTGCCTCTCAAGTTACACTTTGGGGGCTTGGTGAAAGCTGGCAAGGATGAACAAGACAATTGCTTGCCTTATTGTACTCTTAAAATATAGAGAGAGCTGGGCGTTGGTGGCACACGCCTTTAATCCCAGCTCTCGGGAGGCAGAGGCAGGTGGATCTTTGTGAGTTCCAGGCCATCCTGATCTACAGAGCAAGATCCAGGAAAGGCACCAAAACAACGCAGAGAAACCCTGTCTCGAAAAACCAAAAAAAAAAAAAAGGAGAGAGAGAGAGAGAGAGAGAGAAAAGTTTATTATCATTCATACAATAAAAATGGAAGCAAGGCAGAAGTGAATATTGTGATATATTACCTATGCCACTATAAAATATCTTATTATTTAATGAAATGCCAGAATATTTGGGATGTAATTAATGTTAAGAAAACAGAAAATATGTATGTTTCTAATGTTGTATCTCAAGCAAATAAATGCAATTCCTTATTCATGCCTTTTATAATGTGCACACAAGTAAGAGTCTATTGGGGTTTATAGATAACTGTTACTTTCTCCTTTGTTATGTTTTTTAAATGAGCATGTTTTAAGAAGAGGAACTATTAGCTGGGCAGTGGTGGTGCATGCCCTCAGGAGGCAGAGGCAGGCAAGTCTCTGTGAGTTTGAGTCTAGCCTGGTCCACAAAGCAAGTTGCAGGACATCCAGGGCTATTATGAGAGAAACCTTGTCTTGAATCTCCTCCCCAGAGGAGGAGAAGAAGGAGGAGGAGGAGGAGGAGGAGGAGGAGGAGGAGGAGGAGGAGGGGGAGGAGGATAAATATGCTCTTATGTTAAATTTAAGAAATTCTACATTTCTTGGTAAAATGTGCTAATATATTTCAAAGACTGTGTCTAGCTTATTCCATCAATTATTTTGATAAGGGGATATATTTTTCCTGAAAAGTATGTACAATTTCTTAAAAACTATAATAAAAATTTTAGAGATGCCAGAGAGTAAAGAAATAAATATCAAGAGCTTGGAATAAATCCTAATTCTACCACAAATTAGTTGTCTTGATCTGAGAAAGTTAAATTAACTTTTATTGGCAAAGATACCTCTTTAATTAAAAAGTTATACAACTCACCATATAGTATCATTACAAGAATTAAATGATGTACCATCTGAAGTATGAACCTAAGTAGACTTTTTGTTAATGATTGATTTCAGTCACTGTTCCAGGTAAAGATATAATCCCTGGAAACAGAAAAGCTTAGAAGTTTTAGTACATTGTTCCACACTACTGGCATTGCTAAGAACACTAAATCTGATAGACTCTATAAAGGGCTGTTGTAAAGTAACTTAATCTTCATCATGATATTTAGGTAGTGGTTGAACAAGCAATCCAGTCAGGGATCATGGTGCATATCTTTGGCCCAAATGCTTGATAGGCTGAGGCAGAAGAACAATGAGTTTAAGGTCTGACTGAGCTGCACTGTCTCACTCATATACTGACCAAAAAAACACAACAGAAGAAAACAACAGCAACAACGGTTGTGTGATATTTTGATCCCATTCTGACAATAAATTTTGCTTGGAGTCAGAGGGCAGAGCTAGCCACTACCTGACCAAAATTAATTATAGAGGTTTTGGAGGACTGAGGACAGAGGGGAGACAGGAAATGGTGATGCAGAGCTGAGAGAGGAACTTGGTCTTTTGGGTGGAGGAACAGGAGAGATAGGAAGTCAGTAGTAGCTTGTTCGGCTCTTCTCTGATCATTCAGGTTCTTACTCTGATATCTGACTCCTGATTTTTTATTGATAAATAATAACTAGGTAAACACACCAAACAACAATGACAAACAACAACCACCCAGAGGTACAGCTTGCTTATGTAATTTGCTAAACAAATGACAGAGCCAGGACTTGAGCCAGTCTAGATTCTGGCTGCAATTGTCTGCAGACTGTCCCTGATTGTGCTACCCCTCTGAATTAATTTGGAGCAAGGTCTGGATGAAGAATAGTTGAGATTAAGTGAAAATGAAGTATTTCCACACTAATATAAATTATCTTCCAGCTTCACTTTGAGAATGATGGAAAAATGAAGAACGGACAAGGCAGTTTGAACACTTTTTGTGAAGACGATAATAAGTAGAATAAAATAAACACAAAAACAAGAAGGAAAGAAACTAAAAGAATACTTATGACAGAGCACATTTGTTTCATGGATTTTGAAGGAAGTGACTGGTAGCAGAAAAAGACATACAGAGTTTGGGAGGGAAACATTTAACAAAATCAGTATTAAGTATGACAGGAGAGTTACAGAAACAAGGGACTGAATCCTGCTGGTGCATCAATGGTGACTGTAGGCACTAATTAATTTGAACGTATCTGATACGTTGAATGCTATAGCTGTATAGTCTGGAGCAGTCCACGGATTGATGTGGAAGATTAAATTACTTTCCATCATATGTTCACTCAATGGTGAAGCCCCACTTCTTCTGGAAGAAGATTTCCCCTGACCTATTGACTGTATGGCTTGTGTGAGTCAATGGGCTGTGGAGACATGTTGCTAGCAGAGGCTTGAGCACACCTGTGAAGTATTTTTCATGTGTTTGCTTTTTGTTTTACCTTTGGCTGTGACAACAACACACTTCGACGGCTAGACCACAAGACATGAGTGTTCTGTGGGGTAAGCTTGGACTTCATCTACAATTTGCTACCTCAACAGGCAAACCTAGGTCCAGCCAACTTTACCAGCAAACACAAAATGAAATGTTTCATATAGTAAATCACTGAGTTGCAGGGTGATTTATTTAGCAGCATACCATGCGAACCAAATATGGTACAGGTTTGTCTGCAACTTTGCAGACAAAGAAACTGATTTTTAAAATATAAACAATATGTGACAAAGCCAACTTTGTCAAATTTTGATGGAACAAGTCTAATGACACAAGAGAAAGAAATTTGAGGGCATCAGTGTTATCACAGGATAAGATAATGAGATCTAAAAGGGAGATAATTAAATAAAAAAAATCCATAAGCTTTCTAGACCTATCAAAATGGAAAGGGCCTAAAAGGATTATAGGTAACTTCTCTGAGTGGGAGGAAGGAAAAAGCCCCACAATAAGTCTGTATTTTTGTCAGCCTTTTCTGTAAAAAGTGAAGACAGACACTGAGCTCCAGTTTGAAGTCATATAAACCTTTTATGTAATTTCAAATTAATTTAGGAAAATGAATTTAGATAAGTATATACAAATAAATGATGCCCCTAAGTCAACAGTATCTGTGATTTCAAGAAAATCATATCTCTATTACCTTGCAACCCTAACTTCCTCTAGTCATCCTTTATAGTTACTAAAATCTGGCAATGAAATGACAGAGCAATTCAATAAATGGAGGAGATTCTAGTTAAGAGAACAGATAAAGTGTTATTCTGAATGAGGTCTATTTGATGATGTTCTAATGCCTCTCTAAATCTTTCCCCTGCTAAATGCTGATGTCATACTTCAGGATGTATCTTTAAGTGAAAATATGCTTTTTAAGGTATGTTTCCTGAAAAATAAAAAAGGCAAAAATGAACTGAGAATCAGAAAGCAATGTCTAATTTTATCAAAATGGACAGTTGATGACTTTTTATGTGTGTTAATTTTATAATATTAAACCTCTATGGATTGTTACAGAAATCATAACAGATTGTAAGAGGTTCCCCAGTTGCCAATAGGGATGCTTCCTGATCTGTGTCAGAGAGTATAAAGATGAGAAGGATTATACAAGCCACATGGATTATCATGGATTATAGCTCTATTAGGGAAAATCAGGGGTAATTTGGAATAGTTAATTTAGAAAACATCTTTTCTAATTTTATCAGTGTTAATAGAATTTCTCAATGTGGATTGATTTGGCATTTTCAAGTTGGTTGACCTCATTATGGGAAATTATAAAAATGATACATATGCATTCAAATAAAACTTAGGATTTTAAAATGAGATTTAGAAAACACAATGAGTAAGATTAGGCAAAGCACTCAATTTTATCAGTGTTTTGAGTGAGTTTTATAGTTGGTAGGTACTAGTCAATTATTAGGTATATTGAAAAACTGTATAAAGAACATGTGGATGGGACTTATAGGCTCCCATTTCATAGCCACAATTCAATTTAAAGTTATAGCTATAATGTGAGAGCATTGTTTACTACAAGAACCTAAATAACATTGTTTAGTGATGTTCATAGTGCTGTCAACTCCCTCTAGAATTATCCTCAACTCACCATGGGGGAGAAACATGTGGACTGTTTAAACCTGTTAAACATTTAAACCTGTTAAAAATTTAAACTGTTTAAATCCTGTTAAACCTCTACCATAGTGCAGAGTATGAGAAAAATTCCTGTTTTCACTCATCTGCTTAAGCTTTGATTCTACTAAATTATTTCTTTAAAGGGGGTAAGACAGCTACTAATTTCTCTAGGAGTTCAATGATTGCATAGTATAGATATCAGAAAAGCAGTAAGATAGATACAACCTCAAACATCCAGTTACTTGGTTTGGGGCAATGCTGAGGAAGTATGAATGAAACATGTGCACAGACAACCCTGGGATTGAGGAAAGCAGGTGTCTCATTTGAAGTGCAAAGACTATCTAAGTTTAAAAGCAGGGAGATGAATACCTGCTATGCTCTTACATGAACAGTGTTGTGCATGGCTATCAGTAGACTACCACAATATAAATAAATAAATAAACAAATAAACAAACAAACAAACTGGAAGGAGTCTTGAACTGAATTTAAAAAACAAAACCAAACAACCAAGAACAAAAAACCAAACTAACTAAAAAACAAACAAACCAAGCTGAGCACCAGTGTTTCTTACTCTCTGCTTTCTATAGGCTCTAAGCACCTGATCCTGTGACTATCCTGTCATGACACACTGTCATTTCATACTGTGAGCCAAAATAAACTCTCCCTCCTTCAAAAGGAAAGCCAGTTCTGGGTGCAGCAGCCCTGCCATTTCTGGCAAATACTATTACATTGCAGATGTGCACTACCCATGGTGCTTATCATCTTTGCACCCCTTCTTCTGAGACAATCCCTTTGCTTTAGGAGGTAGGCTGTGATACAGCTATCCCCTTCAGAGCTAAGCATTATGAATTCTCTTATTCTCTGCAGGTTGACCAGTTGTAAGTCTCTGTATTAATTACATCTACTAAAAAAAAAAAAAAGAAGAAGCTTCTTTGATCAGGGTTGGCAGATACATTTATCTATGGATATAATGATAAAAACTTAGGGAACAGTTTATTACTAGTCCATTTAGCAGACTAATAGTATTAAGTTCTTCTCTGGGGCTTGTAAACAGCCATAGGTTTCTGACCCAGTTAACAGTTCCAGACATAAGTTCCATTTTGTAGAGTGAGCTACAAATCCAATCAGAAGTTGATGGGTTACTTCCATAATATTCATATCACCATTGCACCAATGGGCATATTTTGCCATGCCAGTTGTTGTCATAGCTAGCAAGGTAAACAGAAGGGTAGAGATGTTGACTTCTTTTCTCCCCTAGAAATTATGTAGAATGTTTCAATGCTACTTGCACAAGATCAAACCAGCCAAACTTCCACCATGGATCAGGTAGGAGCTCATGAAGTCCCACCCATAACTGAGAAGTTAATGTCAACTTATGTCTTCTGGGGAGTGGAGAGTCAGTTTTCATCAGTGACACAACTATTTAGAGGTTACAGATGCTTTAATAGACCATCCTACATACATGCAAACATGTAAGCAGCACTAGGTAGACTCGGTGGATTTAAAATAAGAGTGCATGAAGTTAAGAGGGAGAAATGTAGGGAGGGATATAGGAGGAATTAGAAGGAGACAAATGGACATAGATTTCATCAGAACACATTATAGATGCCTGAAATGCCCAAACAATTAAAAAAAAAAAAAGCACACCTTTAAAGAAACATCATTTACTTTCTTTGAGACAAAAGTTCCACATGGATGACCAAGATGGAAAACATCTTCCCATGAGTCTATAGATTCAACAAAGGCAGAGGCCCCATCATCCAAAGTGAAGGGAGGATATTCAGTAGATGGTGAATTTATAATTTCAATCTGTGCAGGATGTACCCACAAGTCCTTTATAATAAGAAAAAACTAAATGTATCACTTCTCTTTTTTTCTTCATTTCTTACTTAAATATCATAACTTTCTGAGGTAACTGATGATCATATGATTAAACTGCTGCTTGGGACAATTATGAGAATTACTCCAAGTTGCACAGCTCAGTGGATAACGATTTGGACCCAAAGTCTAGGGTTTCAATCACTGTTTTTCACATATCATCTTGAGTAATCAAAGGTGTGAAAATATGTGAAATTGCTATCAATGTGAAGAAAGGATTATTCCAACCATGGAAATCAGTGCAGGTAATTAAAGTTGACCTGGTCATTCTATAATAGAGATAATTGTGACATAGCAACAGGATATAATCCTGCACTTTCCAGTAGTCACCAACATCCAGGTAGAAATTCATGTTACTTAAAGTCAATAAAATTAACAAGTCAGTTCCTCAATTGGAGTGGCCACATGCCAATGATTCAATAGCTGCATGTGCCTTCCAGCTGCATAACAGTCAAACAGAATGGTGATATATTTCCATTCCCACAGAAAGTTTTATTTGAGAGCATTGTTCAGTTGTTTAAGACAAAAGGATTACTCTTTATGAGAAAATAAAGATACCAAGGGAGCAAAGATCAGGCATGTGCTAGGGTGGAGTGTTGAGTTTTTTACTTTAATCTCCTGATTGCTGCATACGACATAAGCATTAAATTGGTTACTTTGAATGTCAGAGGGGAAACTGCTATGGATATCTGTATACTATGAATGTGTTGCTCTAATTGATTAATAAATAAAGTGCTGATTGGCCAGTAGCCAGGCAGGAAGTATAGGCAGGACAAAGAGAGAAGAGAATTCTGGGAACAAGAGGGCTGAGTCAGGAGATGCTGCCAGCTGCAGCCATGAGAAGCAACATGTAAAGATACTGGTAAACCATGAGCCACATGGCAAGGTATGGATTTACAGAAATGGGTTTATTTAAGATGTAAGAACTAGATAGCAAGAAGCCTGAGCCATTAGGCCAAACAGTTTAAATATTATGAGTGTCTATGTGTTTATTTGGGTCTGAGTGACTACAGACCCAGACGGGACAGGAGAAAACTCCAGGTACAGGAAACTATGTTGAATTGGTTAGAAATGAGAAGCATTGATGATTCCTTATCCAGCAAGAGTTACTATTGTACTTGGTCTTTGAAACAATAGTTGAGGAAATGAATCATAGAACTGGCCAAGCAGCAGAGATGGAGATGTTAGTTATAAGCTGTGAATTGAAAAACTAAAAAGCATGTTGAGAGCCTTTAGCAAGAAGCCAGATGAGTTGACATTATGAGGAGAAAAGGAAAATGAGGAGTAAATAACTGGGATAATGATGAGGTTCTGGTCAGAAATGCAGAAATCAGAGATGGGTGTGGCTTGCTAAGATGAATAGAGTTGAGTTTGAATACATTGAAGTTTCTTGTGGAATAGTTATCCTAAGATGTCCATGGAGCCTGAAGGAAAATTTCTAAATCCACTTCTGTTTTCATGAACAAAGGTCAACTGGTGGCTTATGAGAATGGGAAATATTGAGATTTAGGGGTCATCTTGACTGAGGAACTGAGTGAGGTACAAATAGCAGGGGTGCAGTCTAATATAAAATGCAAGCCACAGGCACAGGTGTAAAAGTTAATGTAAGGGCTGGGCATGAAGCTCAGTTGGTTGAAGGCCCGCCTCTCACACATGAAGCTCTGGGTTGAAGACCTAGCATCGAATAAAATGGCATGGTGGAAAACACCTGCAATCCCAGCAGTTGGGAGGGAGGTGGAGGCAAGAGGATCAGAAACTCAATGCCATCCTCTTCTATATAGATAGATCAAAGCAATCCTGGGTTAAATGGAACTCTGCTCACCTCTCCCAAGCCCTGAAAAAAATCCACAAAGCAAAATAAAAACGAAGACTGAAAGTATTATTTTTGCTCTTAGAGCTAAAGAACATTGTAGTTTCAAAACAGATGTGTTGTTTTGTCATCTCCAAAAAGGCTCCTACTGAGCTTTCAACAACAGCATCACATGCAGTTTGTTTTGTAATTTAGCCATGCTTATCATAGCAAGCAACGCCCTTTGGGAATGTGTAGAAACAATTATTAGCAGTTCATATTACATTGCTTTTTCTCAGAGTGAGGTAATAGTTTTAGCATATATTTATAAGGAATACTAGATTTTACTGTGACATTTTCATTCAGCCATATGTATTACTTTAATCCTATTCACTTTCCTCTTTCCTAGTATGGTTTCTACTTCCATGTCATCTTTATCACCCCAAGCTCTATTTAGGGAAGGAAGCATATGATGTGTGTCAATGTCTCCATTATTTCAATTAACACAATGACCTCCAGTCCTATCCATGTCTATGAAAATGGCATGAGTTTGTTCTTTATGGCCAAATAATACTCTTATGTGCATTCATACATTTTCTTTAACCATTCACACAATGATTTCATAATGTGGCTATTGTAAAAAAAAAAAAAGGTGATAAAAATAGGTATACAAATATCTTTATATCTTTACAACTTTTTATTTAAGGAAGTTTTAAATTAATTTTACATACCAACCACAGAACCCCCTCTCATCCATCCTTCCACTCACCCCCAGCCTTGCCTTATCCCTATTCCCTCCTCCAAAAGGATAAGGGCATCCACGAGGAGTCATCATTCAGCTGAGGCAGAACCAAGCCCCTTCCCCTAAATCAAGGCTGAACAAGGCGTCTCATCATAGGTAATAGGTTCCAGAAAGCCAGCTCATGCATCAGGATTAGATCCTGATCCTATGGCCAGAATTCCTCCAAACAGACCAAGCTACAGAACTGTCTCTCATATGCAGGGAGCCTAGTCAGGTGCCATGTAGGTTCCAAAGTTGTCAGTCTAAGGTTTATGAGTTCATATGATCTTGGTTTTGTTGTCTCTGTAGATTTCCCCATCATGATCTTCACCCCACTTGTTCATGTAATCCCTCTTCCTTCTCTTTGAGTAGACTTTCAGAGCTCAGCCTAGTGCTTGGCTGTGGATCTCTGCATCTGCGTCCATCAGTCATTGGATGAAGGTTCCAGCTTCTCTGGAGCTGTGGATTGTGGTCTGGTTATCCTTTGCCTTACATCTAGTATCCACTTATGAGTGAGTACATACCATGTTTGTCTTTCTGAGTTTGGGTCACCTCACTCAGGAGGAATGTGGAGCAAGGGAAGCACTCCTCCACTGTTAGTGGGAGTGAAAACTTGTACAGCTACTTTGAAAATCAATATGGTGACTTCTCAGAAAATTAGGAATTAATCTACCTCAAGACCCAATGATACCACTCTTGGGCATATACCCAAGTAATGCTCAATCATACCACAGGACACATGCTCAACTATGTTCATATCAGCATTATTTGTAATAGTCAGAAACTGGAAACAACCTAGATACCCCTCAACCAAAGAATGGGTGAAGGAAATGTGGTACCTTTACACAGTGGAGCATTATTCAGCTGTAAAAAAACAATGACATTATGAAATTTGCAGCCAAGTGGGTGGATCTTAATAACTTTATAACTGGCTGTTTCTGGTTCTTCTGGGAAGGAACCATGTGGTAATTTTAGTTTTGATTGTTTGAAGATATCCTATATGTTTTTCCATAGCTTAAAGACTAGTTTCCACTCTCACCAACAAATATATAAGGGCTGTTCTCTGTCTCTGTCTCTGTGTCTCTGTGTCTCTTTGTGTCTCTGTCTCTGTGTCTCTCTCTGTCTCTCTGTCTCTGTCTCTCTCTCTCTCTCTCTCTCTCTCTCTCTCTCTCTCTCTCTCTCTCATACACACACACACACACACACACACACACACACACACACACACAGAATTTTCTGGACAGTGGATATTCTGACTTATTAAGATAATTTTTGATGTAGTTTTTATTTGCCTTTCTCAATGACTACATGTGGTGAACACATTTTCATAAAATTATTAGTCACTTGTGTTTCTTCTTTTGACAACTCTCTGTTCAGTTCATATGTCATTTATTGTTTGGATTACTTGTTCTTTGGATGTTTTAAAATTTTAGCTCTTTGTGTTGTCTAGATATTAATTTCCTGTTGTGTGAATAACTGTCAAAGATTTTCTCCCATTATGTAGGCTGTTTGTTTACACCATTGATTGTTTCCCTGGCTAGGCTGAAGTTTTTGAGTTTTCTGTGATCACATTTGTCAATTTTTCCTATTATTCCCTGAGCTATTGGAGTCTTGTTCACAAAGCCATTGTTTGTGCTTCCCTGTGTTTCCTACTATGAGTTGCAGAGCATGAGGCCGTAGTTGAATGTCTTTGATGTATTTTGGGTTGGTTATTATACAGGGCGAAATCAGGGTCTAGTTTCAATTGTGTGTATTTGGGTATTCAGTTTTTCTAGCACATTTTGTTAAAGAGGCTTTTTTTTTTTCTCAATAAGTATTTTTGTCACCATTGTTGAAAATCAGATGCATGTTTTTCTTTTCTTTCAAGTCCTCTAATTTAGTTCATCAGTCTGTGGTTTTGTTTTTTGTGCTGATACCATGCTGACTTTGCTATTATGGCAAAGCCAAATCATCATTGTTCTTTTCACTCAGAAATTTGGATCTTCAGAGTCTTTCATGCTTTCTTGTGAATTTTAGGATATTTTCTTCTAGTTTGAGAAAGAATTCCACTAATATATCTCTTTTGGTAATACAACCATTTTAATGAATTTAATCCTGCCAATCCACAAAAATGGGTGTTCTTACAATCTTCTAGTATCTTTCTTCAGGGTTAGACTGCTTTCCTTTTAAGTGTCTTTAAACCCTTTAAGTAGGTTTATTCCTAAAATAATGAATCAAATAGGATTGTTTCTTTTCTCACTAGGTTCATTTTGAGTATATAGAAAAGTTATGCAGTTATTTGTGTTGATTATGAATCCTTATATTTTACTGGAAGGTTTATCAAGTCTGAAAGTCTTAGTAGAATCTTTATGGCCTTACAAGATCCTACCTGCTACTGGGAATAATTTGGCTTCTTCCTTCCAGTTTCCATCACATCTTTGTTGCCTTGTTGCTTTAGTTAAAGTATCAAACACTGTGCTGAGAGAGTGGTAAGGAGTGGATAGCTGTGACTGGCTGCTGACTAAAAGGGTTTCAGTTTTCCACAAACAATACAATGCTGTCTATGGATGTGTTGTACATAGCCATTAGCATGTTGAGGCATGTTCTTTCTATTTCTAGTTTCTTCAAGACCTCTGTCATAAAGAGGCAATGAATTTTGTCACAGGGCTTTCTGATCAATTAAAATGATCATGTTTTTAGTTCTGCTTATGTGCTGTACTATATATGCTGATCTGTGTATGTTCACTCATCTTTGCATTCCAAAAATGAAAAGAGCTTTATTATGGTGTGTGATCTTTTTAATATGCTGATGAATTCACTTCCTAAATATTTGTGGGAGATTTTGTTTCTATATCCATCAAGGATACTGTCCTATAATTCTCTCTATCTCTCTGTCTCTGTCTCTCTGTCACTTTGTCCCTGCGCGTGTACATGTGCGTGCGTGTGTGTGTGTGTGTGTGTGTGTGTGTGTGTGTGTGTGTGTGTATCAGGGTAATTCTGGCTCCATAGAATAGCTCTATAAATATTGTTTACCTGCCTTTATCATGGAGTAGCTTGAGGAGCCTAAGTGTCAGTTTTTGTTTAAAGGTTTTATAAAATTGAGGAGCATATGTATCTCATGCTGGCCTTTGGTTTGTTGGATGAATTTTTATTGCTGCACCAATCTCCTTATTTATTATTCACGTTTTTTCATATCCTCTTGGTCTAATTTTTGTTAGGTCACAGATTCCTAAAATTTTATTTCTTCTACATTTCCATGTGTTTACATGTTTTTGGTTTCTATTTATATCTGCATTCAGTTTATTTCCAATGTGATGCGATAAGATGCAAGAAGTTATTAAATTTTTCAAAGACTCTCAAGTCCTACTTGGAATTTTATGCATGATATAAGCTATTGTTATAAACTGTCACACTCATGGTTTCAAATATTATAAAGAATTGTGGCGTTCCTTTCCCTTTGGTAAGCAAGAAGATTCAAAGATCCCTGATGTGTATCTCATAGGTGCCTCTGCTCACCTTCGGTGTGACTGGCAGAAAAGAAAAGATGCAGCTATGTAAGCGACAAAAGAGAACCCAGATCACCAGATAGAGTTCTGTGCATTTGTCCAACTTTGTGAATGGAGACTGGAAGAGGTAAAATTCTATCTTTCCAAAGATGTGCTAGCCTGTGTGAAAAATGGAAACACTCCTGACAGCCAGGATTGAAAACAGACTTCAGTTTGACCGTGTTTGCTCTAAGTTGGAAGTTTGACACAGTCGATTCCTGAAGGGAAAGAATTTTGCTACCAGATCTTATCCTGCATTGCTGAATTTATAATTACTGTTTTTGTTCAGTGATTTGGTTGTTAGCAAAAGTCAAATGCTTACAGTTCAAACACTTGCCATGTCCCTCAGAATTATTTAATTCAAGAGTTTGTAGTGAGTCAATTCATGGTCCTCTTACTATGTATCTGGAATTCAAATGAAAGCCAGCAGGTGAACCCTGGATGCAGATTACTCATGGAAAACTTGGAGAACTTGTTGGAGTTAAGTCATGTCTCTGTTCTTAATTTATTTTTGACTGAAGCCTAAAATTGAAAACTGTTACAGCTGCATCTCCATCTTGTACTTTTCTCACATATCATTTTTTTTTTTTTTTTTGAGCTGAGGACCGAACCCAGGGCCTTGTGCTTGCTAGGCAAGTGCTCTACCACTGAGCTAAATCCCCAACTGTACATATCATTTATTATGATCCTAGGAATGGCAAAAGTTAGAAAGTTAAGCAAAGTTGTCTTTCAATGGTATGTTTCAATAGAATGATTAATAAATAACTTCAAGTTGGTTTCTGAGAATTAAGTTTAGTGTAACAGGTATCTTAGCCTGAGTCTTAGCTCTGCAATTATCAGCCCATGTGTTTTAAACAGGGTATTTACATATCCTGTGATTCAGCTTGGTGCAGTGGCTAACAAATGTCTACTTAACTTATGATTTCTGAAGTTTCAGATGCTTCATTGCAAACACCCAATGTATGGCATACAATGTCTGCTAAGTGCATGCAGTAGTGATAATATTGGTGGTGAGGACAATGGCAGCATTGTTTTTTTTTCCCTCACATCTGACCTTATCTTTTTTTTTTCCTTAGATGTATGCATTTTTTTTTCATTTTTCTTTATTAAGAAATTTTCTACTCTACTCACTACACATGCTATCCAAAGATATCCTCCTCCCTCCTCCCACTCCCAGGCCTCTTTCCCAAGCCACCCCACATCCTCACATGCCCCAAATCGAGGTCTCCCATGGAGAGTCAGCAGAGCCCAGCATGCTGAGCCTAGGCAGGTCCAAGCCCCTTCCCACTGCACCAAGGCTGTGCAAGATGTCACACCACAGGCACTGGATTCCATAGACCTTCCCATAGACCAGGAACAGATCCCGATCCCTCTGCTTGGGTGTCCCCCAAACAGTTTGAGCCAAAACAACCATCTTCCATATTCAGAGGGCCTAGTCCGGTCCCATGGGAGTGCCACAGCCACCAGTGGGTTTCCACTAGTGTGGCTGCTGACCTTACCTCTGATGAGTTAACCTATCCCAACATTCCTTCTGCTCTCTTTCTCCTCTTCATTCTTTCAGGATGCTTCTCAGCTCATAAGTAATTATTCCTCAAGGGCCTGTTTTCTATCTCATTTCTCACAATGTACTCTGTCCCCGTTTTAACTTTTTTACTTCTGGTTACTATTTACTCATAATCATCAATTAATTATTTATATTTAATAATAATTATGATAATTCCTCTGATTAATATTATGAAGTCATAGCTGGGATAATGGCTCAGCAGGTAAAAAGCACTTACTACACAAACTTGATGACCCGTGTAAAGAGAGAAATGACTTCTGGAAATTGTTCTCTGACCTCCACATGAATAGTTTCCAATTTTGATGGCATACATTTTCTCATTGTGGTCTATTTCAAGCCACCAACTTAACTTCACTGAACACAGAGTTGGAAGGAGATAGACATATTAAATCCAATAGACCATTGAATCTTCCCACTCATAACATCCCAACAAATGTTCATTACTTTTGTTGCATTTCTATTTAATAACATATTATTCCCCAACTTATCTGGGCTGCAAACATCACAGGCAGCCTCAGCTGAGGAATTCTTTGCTCAGTCTTTCTCCACCTACCACTCCTCAGCTAGTGCAGTTCCCAATCAGAAAAGAGTATCTCTACCAGATCCCTTCAACTTGGGTTCCAGTGGAGTGCCATGATTAGCTCTCCTCCCTCTGCTCTCCACTTAGAAGTCTTCACTTCTGCACTTGCGCTAGATGTTTATCTATAAATAGAGCTGTCTGTAGTTGCTTCATTAAAACCAAACCCAGCTTTCTCAAGGTGAAAGGAAGGAAGGAGGAAAATTCCACTGAAGGGTAGGAATATTATCTTGATAGAGCTGAGATCTGACCTGCAACCCTTTACCTTTTTCTTGAGTTATGCATCACAACCAGCACTGTGAAGACCTCAAAGGAATCTTATCTATTATTATGCTCTGAGAAAGTAATTTTAAATTTGTTTTGCTAGTATTTACAACACAGTTGAGTGAAGACTGGAGTTTCACAATAAAGCATGAAAATAGACTCGATAACAGCAGCGGGAACACTGCATGCGGTCAGATGGTGTGGCCCTTCCAGCATGATGTCTGAGTTCATAACCAAATCTAATCATGTAATTAGAGCTAAAATTTTATTTAGTTTTTATTAAATCTGCATAGCATAAGATTCATAAAGGAAAAAGTTTCTAATATGTGTCTAGCTACTGATATCAAACACAGCTGCATGTATTTATACAAACCCTTACTGGAAGATTATATTTCTAGAGCAATTTAAACTCATGTGTGCCTTATCAACATACTGTGACCTTAAATAACTATAAAGATTCATTGGCTCTTGGTCCATTTTTCACACGAGGCTTGAGTTTTGTATATTTCAGAGATTTGAATAGAGGTGTAACATGCATTCAGCATTACAGAAAAGCCTTGAGACTCCTCTGTGCTTTATCTCAATGACTCTTGGTGTCGCTAAGAAAAATGCACTCATTTTGATGTCTTCATAACAACTATATTCTTCACCAGGCAGTTTTAGCTCCTTATATACAAGTATAGTAATTTACTCATTTCTAAGTTGACCATGATGACTAGCTCTACCTGATGTATACAGTACACTCCAACAATCTCAGAGAATCCATGATATGGTCTAATTGATTTCAATGATTAGCTTAGAAGTGTATGACAGACAAAACATAAAAATCCTCTTACATGGATGTCACATGGTGTCATTCTATCTATAAGCTCATGTGGATTTGTTTGACTCTAACTTCCATATTATAAAGAGTGACTTCATTTTTATTTCTAAATATGTCTTCCAAGTAAAGGAGGAAAATATTCTTTCCAACCCCTAGTTCTTTGACTGAGGACCACTTTTAGCTTCCTTTGTGCTTCAAAATGCTAATGAGCTTTGTTGTTCCATGCTAAATTTCCAAGCAATTACTTCTCAAGAGTCTAGCAATGAAATGACTTCAAGACTGTGGAAGAAATACCTTAATTAAAAGTGTGTGAATGATTTAGGGGTGCATTTTGTTCTTGAATGCAGAAACTTGGTTGCCCAGAACAAAAGAGGAAGAGGAATTATGTCAGGAACTGTGACTAAACTTATCCTAGGAGAGAAACTGGCCAGACATGGTGGGTGCTTGGCAAAAGCTCTGTCCAGGCTTGCTGCTATTGCACAAGAGTTCTCTGTCTGCTCATCAGACCCACCCATTTCCTTCATTAGAAATAAGTGAATCACATTGGTCCTGAGTGAGCCATCGTGATCTTGCTTCCTTAACTTCTCTACTGCATAATTTCTGACAACAGTGTTCTTGTCCCCTGCCAGTTTGCTTTCAGCCTCACAGACCCTAGACAATAAAATATGCTTGTATGAACATATTGAATGAGGAATTATTCTGGAAATAATTTGGCTAGTTTTCAAGACAACTGTCTTCTAGTCCTGATAGTTGGAGGCAGTTTGTTGACTTTGAAAGAATCCTATGTAAATGGAAAGAATCTAGATATGAATTATAAAATTACTAAATTAGATTGGAAGGATTTGGTACTTAAAATGGACTTTGCTAATGTGTATATATACATACATACACATCTATATAATGCAGTAGTACAGAAGTAGATATGATAGTGCAATGTCAGTACAATTCCAAGAGGACAAAAACAACAGGGAAGAAGAAAAATGAATAAAGAAATATAAAACTATGTACAATGATAGATAGCCTGACCCTCAAATTTATTATGCAAAATTGATACTATTTAAAGGAAATGGTTTGAAGGGGCATAATTGGCTGGCACCTTTTACGTATTTTATACATTTTGAAAACTTCAAGTAAAAATAAATACTACAGTAAGTATACTAACCATTCAGAATCACTTTAGTATAATTTAGACATCACTGTATTCATTTTCATTTGTATTAGTTGTAAATGGTGTATGTGTCAGTTTGTGTTCACAAGTACATTCTAATTTGAATGAAGCTCTTGTTTGAGATGAGCAGGAGACTCTGCGGATGGAAGGATGAGAGGCCCTGGAAGGGCAGGTAGCTAAGAAGAGTGAGGTAGTGGCCCACTTGGGTGGTGCCAAACACTAGTCTCATGAATTAACTCTGGGAAATAGTTGGAAAAGCTAACAGAATGATTCCACTGGAACATAAAGATGCCTGGGCTTAGAATGCTGAAAGTGAGCATTAATCTCATTAATCTCTCAACTTCTGGACCACTGCTAGTGCTTAGAGCTTGGGTCTCAACCTTTCTAACACTGCGATCCTTTAATACAGTTCTTCATGTTGTGTTGACCCCCACCCATAAAATTATTTTGTGGCTATTTCATAACTATAATTTTACTACTGTGAAGAACTGTAATGTAAATATGTGTGTTTTCTGATGGTCTTAGGAGACTCCTGTGAAAGAGGGACTGTGACCCACAGGTTGAGAAACACTGGCCTAGTCAATGTGACACTCTTCCATGGTCAGAAGTAACATCCTTGGGCAAAGACATGAATACTGCATGCTGGGAGGCTAAAGGTCACAGAGAAGCAGGAGAGCTATGAATGATGTGGTCACGGTCTGCTTCAGATACCACTTAGTTACTTTAGGAAAATAAACGTTTCTCTTATAAAATTAAAATGTTTACTCATGAATAATTAAATAAATTAGAAAACAAAAACTGGCACAGCATTTAAAAGCTGTCCCACACTTGACCAAGTAGCAACATCATTCTCTCCCTCAGGTGAGCACAGTCCATATGTGTAAACTTTTAGTTCTCTACTGTCTCCTTTTAAATTAACTTCTGTGCTTATTGCTAAAGGCTGCTTCTGTTTTCTTAAATCTACAACTACTCTTGTTTCATCTGTTTGTTTTATTGCATTTATTTATTATTTATTATTTGGGCAGGGGCTGGAGTGCACATGTAGAAATCAGAAACAAACTTGAAGCAGAATTTTCTCTTCTACTGTGTGAGTTCCAGGGATCAAACTTGGATTGTTAGTCATGGCTGCAAGCACACCTGTCCAATTAGCCATCTCACCACTCCTCCTCTATTTGTACACACACACACACACACACACACACACACAAACACAAGCACACACATATGTGATATAACCATTGAGCTCTTGAATTCAGGTTCTTATTAAGGATCCTTTGAGGTGCCAAGGTGCCAACTGTGAACTTGTTCTTTGGTTTTGCTGCTTTCTTCTTTATCATCCTTTTATGTTTTTATTAGAGAAGGCTGACTATTCTGTGTGCCTGTATATGTGAGTGTAATTTGAAGTGCTAGAGACTGAAATCAAGTCCTTGTCCATGTGAGTATCAGGAGCCCTGTACCTTAGTGATTTATTTTCCTTTTGAAAGATACATCCCTTTCTTGCTCTCTTCCTCTTCTTTGCTATTGTACTTCCACTCACGATGCTCATAATGAAGTAGTTCTGTTCAGATTCTCTCCTTCCCTCCTTCCCCCCTCTTTCTCTCCCTTTCTTCTTCCTCCCCTCCCCTCTCCTTTTCCCATATTTTGCTAATATAATGTGACTTCATAAATAAGTATGTCTTCTTCATATAGTGAGAGGCTTCCTTTTCTTCCTATCTTCTGTAGATAGTCAGAATGTTGAGTGAGTACGAGATCAGCTAATGTAGTCCACAGCCTTGAATGTGGTACTATACCCCTTCTCTCTCATCTGAGATTTTTGTTAAAGATTTAAAACAATGTAAGTAGTTAGACGTCCTACAACAAAGGAAGAGAAGTTGTTTGGTTGCTGTGTGACATTCATATGAGGATTATGACCATCTTGACCATAAGACAGAGTCCTCATGTCAGTGTATTTGCCTACTTTTTCTGTCATAGTAATCATTTTGTTTCTTTGCTTCAGAATAAATGAAAATATTCAATATTCTACTTTTATATTTCTTATAGTCAAAAATTTTAGCCCTTGATATCTTTCAAACTATTGTTTTGTGTATCAGAATACACCAGAGCCCACTAGGATCATTTTTATAGTATAAAAATACTTGTGATATATGTGTTTTATGGCATTGGTGAGGGAGCCAACAATTATTGATGAATTAATCATGAAGAAATTAACTTCTGTGGAAGGAAAAAGAGTTTGTTATATTTCCATTTAAAGGGTTTCCTGCATTTCTGAAGTCCTGATTTAGAATTGACCTTGAGTTTGTATTCAGTCTTATTCTTGAGCAGTGCTAATAAATTATGTAACTGTGAATTTTGAAAAATTCTTACAATACACAGAAAGAATTCTTTTATTGGAACAGCTCTTAAGAAGTCTGGATGTTATGATAATTTCTAGTTAATTTATTTTGTTTTCTAAATAACCATAATATAATACAAAATATGGAATTTAGAAACAAGTGAACTTCGAAAGACCCAGACAGACATCATCAACACATTAGAAAAGCATTTAAATAAAGGATATCTAATTAGAACTCACAATAGAAAAACTTATTGAGTCATCTTTAGTGACATGTCAAGGGTGGTAATAAGGGATGATGAAGCATGGGTGCTCAGGAAAGAGAAACATCAGGAATTCATACTGCTAAACCAGAAAGGGAAAGGATTAGGGTTTGTAGAACTAGGGAAGGACCACAGCCTTAGATGGGGCTTCTTGGTAGATAAGGTACATGTCCACGGGCCAACGTTGATCTGAGAAGAAAAGTGTGGCTCGGAAAGACTCTCACCCATTTCTCCTTCATTTCTCCCATCTGTCCAGTGCTTCCATGGACCAACATCACCTCTAACAAGACCAGAAGGGAGACTGGGAGCTAGACAGAGTACATAGCCACTTCCTGGAGTAGCAGTGCACAGAGATGGGAGGTGAGGGTGATCTGCAGAGACAAATGAAGGCTACCAGCACCTGCCCATATCCCTCTTCAAAGATCCTGCAGCAGTAATTGAAGGAATGAGCTCTTCATAAGGGCAAAGGGCTTGCTTTGTACTTTCACACCACTCAAACTACAAGGTCCAGCGAGCAACACAAGGTGTGCCATGAGTGTTACAATCCTAGGCACATACTTGCAGAGTTATTTCACTCCCTTTGCAGCTGGCATTTACTCAGTACTACATTCAAGGCACTTTCCAAGGGCCTTGTCTTGGAGTTATTCAGCTAAAGCTTAGTCATAGGCACTCATTTTCTCTATCTTACAGGTAAGGGAGAGAAGCTAGAAAGGCTGTCTTGGGTTAATAAGGGACAGAACTGCACTCAGGAGTCTAGCTTTGGAGCAGCTGCCCTGAACTCACACTCATACCCTAAGTCTAAACTATTAGTATACAGATTCAGCAATTTCTTGGCAGAAATCAGAATCACATGCATCTCTAATGTCTCTACTCCTCATTATATCTGAGTAATAATTAACCAGTGGGAAAACTAGCTTGGGCTTTTAAGATGACCCAATTCTCAAAGTCCCCACGAGTGAGAATCATAATCCAAATGGTTCTGTTGGAATTTAGCCATCTCTCTCTGTTGTTGTAGATTACCCTGTTTCATGTCCTCTTCAGCCTCATTAGTTTTGCTTCCCAGGTCACATGTAGCTCGTGCTCTGTAGGCTCCCAACCCATCCTTCTGGAAAGCTGCATGGCTTCTTAATGTAATTTCAGGGCTGTGAGGACAATCTGAACCATAATATGAAGTTATGGTAACTCTTTTGAGAGGAAAATAATCTGCTACATTTTTACACAAAGAAAAATATTGAGCTTCTGAGAGAAATGATCATTTAAGTAGATTTGGAGAGGAAAATTAAATACTATAATCTTACAGGATTTCCTTTTTTTTTTTACATTGTAGGTCAATTGGGAAAAGTAATTTTTTCACTGATTAGTAAAATAAAGTTATCCTGCACATTAATTAGTGTATTTAAGGAAAAACTGTTGTTCTTGATGCTGTTGGTAAGACAGAATCTTTCTATGTAATTCACACTAGTCTCAAGCTTGGAAACTTCATGGTTCCATCTCCTTATTGTCAAGATTGCAGATCAATATTACTATGGTTATATCTACCCAAGAAAAATTATCATAACAATTTAATATCTAAAATAATATAGTCTAAAGAGTTTATTTTTTAAGTAAATAAATGCATAGATATCAAATACAGTCCTAATAATTAATTACTTTTCAGCCTAATTCAAGGTAAATTGAGTCATGTAGTAAATCAGCTATTATACTGAATATGATTAATGTTTCTCCTAACTTTTTCCTGTCCCATCATTGACATGAATGAAGATGACCTGGTTGTTGGGATGGGAGAAGAGAGGGGAAGGATTCCTTGCTTTGGGGACTCTCTAACAGTTGGTTTGCAGCAGTAAATAAACAAGGTGATTGGGAGTTTGTTGGGGGTGGGAAATTGAACATTTTTGTTTCAGTTTGTTAAATTGGTGTAGGATTCAGATGTGATCGATCCATAATTCTCACCACCCCTTAAATGAAGCATTCTGTAACCCTACAGTTAAAACCTTGGTCCTGGCCTTGTTGGATTTTTTGTTAGCTTTGAACGTCTCTACACATTGTCCTCACTAGATTTCTTAAAACACTTGTATTTAGGAGGAGTAAGGTACAGAGCTTGATGGGCATGGCTGCTTGGGACCCTGAATTCTGTGGACAACCACACTGCTTCAGAAGGCTTCAACCAGAAATAGACCAGGAAAGTGTGTGGTTCAAATATGTTTTCATAAACAGCATGTGCCTTTCACTCAAATAGCTTGTGTGAATTTATGTAACTACTCACACATTAGTTTATATGTTTAAAAACTAAGTTGTATTAAAGTAACAGCATCTAAGGTGTTAACTTGAGCTCTGAAGAATGATAAATACATAAACATATGTATGACTCTAGCAGTTGTCTCTCAATATTCTGTCAATGTAAAGTACGTTTTCCTTTTGGTAATCAACAAGTATTTTGTGGGCTAGTACTTTGAAACTGTTATTATCTCATTCCTCAACAAGCTTTTGACTTACTCATGTCTTAGTATATATGTGAATTGACCGTGTTTTCCTATATTATTAAGTGGGTCACAGTTTTTCAAATGCCATTATTGTTTATTTTGTCTGGTCTGAGCCATGCTCTCCCATCACCCCCATAACACTCTCCAACTGCACCCTGCTCCCATGCTAGGCTGTCCTCAGAAAACATCCTCCAGACTCAAGAGTTTAGTTAGTGCCCTGATCTAAACCACTGCAGCTGGCCAGGCAGGCTGGCATGAATGCCTGTGTGAATATGTTCTGCCTGATGGCTTAAGGTCTAATTGTTCAGGAAAAGAGAGGAGAAGAGAGAAGGAGGGAAGGAAGACAGAAATTGAAATCGGGAGACAAAATTAAAATGTCACAATAAAGGAAATTTAAAACTTGGAATTTTGCAACTTAAAAAACTATCTTTTATTTTCTCAATTTTGAGTAAGAAAAGCACTCGTATATTCTTGGATCACTCATACTTCTATAGTGGCCAGAAATTGTTTTCAGGTTGTTTTTTTTTAAGTAAATGTCTTAATGATTGTCTAGGAATGCCTACTGTGTCTGGAAAAAAAAATTGAGGAATGATCTAGTCATGCTAAAGAGAGAAAAAGAATGATGGATTTCTGAAAGGATTCTTTCAGAAGCTTTACAAGCATGCAATTTAAACTGTCTGCTCACTAAAGATAAAATAATAGAGTATGGAATAAATCAAAGTACTTTTTATTATGGAGAAAAAAAAACATTTCCTTTTAAGGCTGAGAACTCCTATGATGATTCTGACATGGGCTCATATCCTGCTCTTGGAATGTAAACTTCAACTCTCGTCGAACCCCAGTGAGGTGCACGCTACTGAAGAAGCCTGTGCACACATTTTTGGACACTAGCCAGACAGAAGGGAACTCAGAATTATGGCTTTGCCCTCCTTGAGCCTTGTGACACCATGATTGGCAGGACTGCATGGTCTCCAAATGCCTGCACTTCTTGGCATACATTTGCTCTGCTGCCCTCTGCTAGCTTTCATGCTGAAAAGAGTTGACATCTCTGCACTGCCTCATTCATGACAGTACAAACAAGTTGGATATATAGACCACCCATTAATGACCATTTTTTGTTTTTGTCTAAATATGATCTGATACAGTATTGGGTATGTACAGTGAATGAATGAGGCAATCAATGAATGAATTAACTCAAGGACTTGGCACTAGTATACATAAAAACGTTTTTCCAACCTTGAAAGCTCTTGGGGGACAGGGTTTACAAGAGAGAAAAATTTATCTTGAACTGAATGATCATATTTGTACTTATGATTCTGTGATTTCAAAGCAATTTCATTTCATATTTATGATTTTATATAAGAAAAGGATTCTGGCATTCTTAGGCAATTCATACCTCTATTTATACATTCTGAAAATTGCTAAAGCAGTTAAAAGATTATTCCATTGTTATAAGAGTCAAATAAGAAGTTTGAAATCCAATATTCTTACCCTGCCCCAAAGAAAATGTTTCAGCATCATTAGAAATTTGGTCCCATTATTACCATGTTATGGGTGTCTTGGGGCAAATCAGAGTTGTACTCATTATAGAAAGGGTTCATTTTGCCCTGATCTAGTTACATCAGTTATCTTTAATCAGGAATACAAGAAATCTTACTAGTATTATTATGCAGGTGAAAAGCAGAACATCATTTCAGAACATAGATAAACCCAGTATCCAGGATCAGCAAGTTCCATTCTGAGATATGCTAAAGGTTTATTAGCAAAGTTAGCTTTTAAAAACTATCTTTAAGATGTGCATGACTTAGAGTGATTTATGTCTGACTTTAAAAAGCCTGAAGGTCAGTATTTTTGCAAATAATAATTACTTTCTCTGCTCTTCTTTATTTAATGTGCAGTTTTCTATCAATGTCTAGTAACAACTGTAACTGTACTATATTTGAAGGTTCTATGTTTCCAACTCATGGTTCTGTTAAAGCCTCTCTAGGCCCTACTATGTAGCATGAATTTTGAAAGGTCTTATTAATAAAAACAAACCCAAAGCCAGGTATTGGGGTGAATGCTGAAAGATCAGAGAAACAGAACAAGCCACAGCTAACCTCACCTCACCAATTCCTCGGCTGATCTCGTTTTCTCAAACTGGAAGCCTCTGTGTCCTCATCTGAATGGATCTCAGCTGAACTGCTGCTCAAAAGCCTAAAAGCTTAACTAGGCTCTAGTTCCTGGTCCTCATGCCTTATATACCTTTCTGCTTCCTGCCATCACTTCCTGGGATTAAAGGCATGTGTCAGCATGCCTGGCTGTTCCAGTGTGGCTTTGAACTCACAGAGATCCAGTCGGATCTCTGCCTCCAGAATGCTAGGATTAAAGGTGTGTGTGCCACCATTTTCTGGCCTCTATATCTAATAGTTGTTCTGTTCTCTGACCTCAGATAAATTTATTAGGGTGCACAACATTTTGGGGAACACAATATCACCACACTACTGTTACCTACCAGCCTGGACATGAAGTGCGCCCTGTTCCCTGGACTCATCCATCCTTATTGGTGCCCTTGTTTCTTTGCCATTCCAGGTTTTGTAGGCCTTCTATCTGCTGCTGTGTGAGCCAATATGGCTCCTGCATTTGTTTCTGCTCTGCATAGGACTAGTGATCTTCTGAAGTGTAGCTTGGTAGATGTGAAAAGGGTGAACCTAAAAACCGTTATTTCAAATCAGGATTTTTTTTGCACCTCAAATAAATACTGGAAATCCATAGATTATGTTGTATGTGTAACCATTGCATTAAGTCAGTAGGTGCCATTTGATACCCACCACTAGAAGTCTGGCACCTCACACCACCTAATGCCAGTTGCAAGAGGTCTAGCATCCTCTTCTTGTTTCCTTGGACTCCTGCACACATGTGGCACACACATTCACACACACACACACACACACACACACACACACACACACACACACACCCTCACATGCACACATGCACACCCATACACACAAAGTAAATTAAAATAAAATCATATAGATGGGAAAGTAGACATCACGTTTTCCAATTTTGAAAGAATTTATTGTATGTCCTACCAAGCTAGCCATTCCTAAGATAAATTAATTCTTTGACTATTTGATAGAATTTTATAAATCACATCAATCATGATTATAATAAAACTAAAGATATAAGAAAGTCCTTGTCCATGGACATATCTTGAAGTGTTTTAATTGTGTTATTCTGCTGCAGTTTCAAAGTTCCTGGTCTGTCATCATGGTCTTTGATTCACTTTGAATTCACTTTTGTGCAGGATGAGAGTTATGATTTAGTTTCATTCTACAACAGGTGGGTCTGTAGTTCTCAAAACACCATTTGTTGAAGATGCTGGATTTCTTTTCTACTGAATTTTTTTGACACAAATATTAAGTGGACAGGGTTTTATGGGTTATTTCCGGATCCCATATTCTATCCTATTAATCTTCATATCTACTTTTGTGTCCAAAGCATATGGTTTTGTTACCATTGGCTCTGTAATGTAACTAGAAATACAGTTATATGCTGCCTTTGGTCCTGCTCCCCGACTATTTGATGTCTTTTGAGTTTTATCTAGTTCAGTTTAAAAAAAACAAAAACAAGGTCATTGAGATTGTGATGGGGATTGCATTGCATGTGTAGATTGCTTTCAGCAATATGGCCATTTTTGTTAAATTCTGCTAATCACAGGCATGGGAGACCTTCTTCCTTCTTTAATTTCTTTCTTTGAAGTGTTAAGACTTTAATTATTCAGGTCTTTCACCTCCTTGCTTATATTTACTCCTAACTACTTTGTTTTTTATTTATTTGTTTATTTTTTTGTGAACGTGCTTTTTCCTGGTTTCTTTTATTGGCAGCAAGTCCAAGTGTTGATTTTATATTTGTTACTTTGATGAGTGTGTTTCTCAGGCTTAAGAGTTTTGAAGCTCCTTAGAAAACTAAAAGCAGAATTAGCACACGATCCATGTATACTGCTCAAACATATGCTACAGCACACTAAATCAACTCTCAAGAGAGATACTTGTCCATCCATTTGTAATCTAAGCATAAATGAATGGATAAAGAAAGTATGGAACATACACAAAATAAAATTTTATTCTTCCATGAGGAAAAATCGAAATAATGACATATGCAGGAAAATGAATGGATCTGGAAATCATTTTGTTAAGGAAAATGGGCCAGACTCAGGACAAACACTGGATGTTTTTGCTTATATGTGGAATCTAGACTTGTGTGTGTGTGTGTGTATGTGTGTGTGTGTGTGTGTGTGTGTGTGTGTGTGTGTGTAGAGAGTGAGAGAGAGACAGAGACAGAGAGACAGAGATCATCGGAAGAATTATTTTGTATAGGACGGGAACAGGAGAATGAGAGGGAGACTAGGTGAAGTGCATGAATAAAAACCAAGTGTTGTGACACATGTGCAGACGTCATCATGAGACTCATTGCTTTGTGTGCTAATTTAACAGTAATTTTTTTCCCCCAGAGCTGAGGATCGAACCCAGGGCCTTGTGCTTGCTAGGTGAGCACTCTACCACTGAGCTAAATCCCCAACTCCAAAACTTTTATTTATTTATTTTATTTTTTTTGGTTTTTCGAGACAGCGTTTCTCTGTGTAGCTTTGCACCTTTCCTGGGACTCACTAGGTAGTCCAGGCTGGCCTTGAACTCACAGAGATCCACCTGGCTCTGCCTCCCGAGTGCTGGGATTAAAGGTGTGCACCACCACTGCCCAGCATATTTTTTTTCAGTCCAATTTAACTTTTCCATACTTGTTGACTTAGAAACTGAAATTCATAGAGACGACTATCTTCAGTTGCTGTTAGGTAATTGCTTAAGCATCATTTTCAAATTTTACTCAAGAAAGAGATGAAAAAGCGAGACTTCTTGAAGGTGCTTCTTATGACCAGGGCAGACTAAATTTTAAGTAATACCAAAAGACACAGAAGTGAAATAGTCAAGCGAATCCTTGGAATTGACATTATTCTAATGGTGTAATCAGACCTTTTCCTGGCTCTATCCTTTGCATATAATTGTAATAAACTTTGCTTTTACTGAAAAGTATTTGTTTTCAGGCAGAAGAATGTAATTCAATGAGTTCCAGGCATTTTTGGATGTTAAAAGCTATCACTGTTGTTATTTACTTGCTCTTTTGAAAGATCAGAAAGAGATGGTTGGCAATTTCAGATGTGATAGAGAGAGCAGACTAGTCAGATACTGTACAAATTTTCAGGAGCTGAACTGAAAATCCACAAGTATTTTAACTGTTTCTGATATATAAGAAAGTTTTTTTTTAATTGATAAACATCCAACAGAATGTGATAATGTTTAATAATACAGGAAAAGAGTTTTAAGAGCAAAAAAGATTCATGTTTTTGTAGTTAATTTTCCAACGACATTGGTAAAACAAGAAACACTACCACCTACAAGTTAAGATTTGCTGTGCCACATAATGGAATTTGATGAGGCTCAGAGGATTTCAGTCCTAATGAGTACTGTGTGGTGCTAAGAAGAACACAGTGGGGAAGAGGTGAGCCTGCCAAAATCAGATTTGCACACAGCAGGAGAGATAACATCCTGGCAACTAGGGGCTGCATGTTCTCTCAAATTTGGAGATCTGAGTAACCACCACAGTGGCAGAGACACACATTCCCTGTCACTTTGCTTTATAATCAATACATTTTCTCACCTGGCCATTAGCAGTGGTGCTTTCATTCAATCTGTCCCTGAGAACATGATGTTCCTTAGCATTTCCTTCTTCCCTTTCTCCCCTTGACTTCCTCCCCACCTCTCTGATCTTGCTATATTGTCTTCTACTGCCTCCTTCCTTGTTCATTCTCTTTCTCATCTAACTCTGGGGATACCCTCTGTGTTGCTAGCATGACTTCCTTTGCTCATCCATCCCCATTCATCAACATCTCCAGCCCTTCTAATCTGGATTCTTTAGCTGAGACTTGTTTGACTCTAAGCCTCTCAGGCTTTTCCGCTCCCTATTACTGACTCCACAGAGCTCTTTCAGTAGATGCTTCATCTCCAACTCCATCTCCTTAGGTTACCAGTCTCACATTCTAGTGTTTACCACTGACAGCAACCCTTCACTGAGCATTTGATCAGTGCTAGGCAGTTTTACAAACAACTTCTCACTTTGCAAGAACCCAATGATATAACGTCTTACTAATTCCATTATTTGGATGAGCAAACTAAGGCTCAAGACAACTGAGTATCATACCCTACAGGGAACAGAGGAGGCCCTGAGTGAGTTAGGTCCTAAGTGAATATATATTGTTGGCAGGGGCAAAGTCACATTAAAGACTCCAATGTCTCAGCCCATTGGAGTGGCAATCTTCCTCAGGTGAGACTCAGAGAGAAAACAAATCTTTCTTCAGGGCTTCAAGAGTGACCAGTGACCAGCATTTACAAAAACTAGCAAATGTGTCAATGTAAGCCACCATATAAACCAAACTTAAAGAAAAAAAAAAAAAAAACATGATCATCTCATTAGATGCTGAAAAAGCCTTTGACAAAATCCAACACCCCTTCATGATAAAGGTTCTAGAGAAATTAGGAATACAGGGAACATACCTAAACATAATAAAGGCAATATACAGCAAGTCAACAGCCAGCATCAAACTAAATGCTGAGAAACTCAAAGTGATTCCACCAAAATCAAGAAGAAGACAAGGATGTCCACTCTCTCCATTCCTATTCAATATAGTACTTGAAGTTCTAGCTAGAGCAATAAGACAACAAAGTGAAATCAAGGGCATACAAATTGGAAAGGAAGAAGTCAAACTTTCACTCTTTGCAGATGATATAGTATGCATAAGTGACCCCAAAAATTCTACCAAGGAAGTCCTATAACTGATAAACACCCTCAGTAATGTGGCAAGATACAAGATCAACTCAAAAAATCAGTAGCCCTCCTATATACAAATGATAAATGGGCTGGGAAGGATATCAGAGAAACATCACCCTTTATAATAGCCACAAATAATATAAAATATCTTGGGGTAACTCTAACCAAACAAGTGAAAGACATGTATGACAAGAACTTTAAGCCTCTGAATAAAGAAATTGAAGGAGATATCAGAAAATGGAAAGATCTCCCATGTTCTTGGATCAACATAGTAAAAATGGCAATCTTACCAAAAGTAATCTACAGATTCAATGTAATTGCCATCAAAATTTCAATACAATTCTTCACAGACCTTGAAAGAACAATACTCAACATCATATGGAAAAAACAAAAAACAAAACAGGATAGCCAAAACAATCCTACACAATAAAGGAACTTCAGGAGGCATCACCACCATTCCTGACTTCAAGCTCTACTATAGAGCTATAATAATAAAACAGCTTGGTATTGGAAAAAACAGACAAGTTGATCAATGGAATCAAATCAAAGACCCTGACATTAATCCACACACCTACGAACACCTGATTTTTGACAAAGAAGCCAAAATTATACAATGGAAAAGAGAAAGCATCTTCAACAAATGGTGCTGGCATAATTGGACATCTACATGTAGAAGAATGCCAACACATACACATCTATCACCATGCACAAAACTCAAGTCCAAGTGCATCAAAGACTTCAACATAAATACAGTTACACTGAACCTCATAGAAGAGAAAGTAGGAAGTAGCCTTGAACACATGGGCACAGGAGACCACTTCTTAAATATAACACTGGTAGCACAGATACTGAGAGCAACACTTAATAAATGGGACCTCCTGAAACTTAGAAGCTTCTATAAGGCAAAGGATACTATCCATAAGACAAAAGGGCAGCCTACAGAACAGGAAAAAGATCTTTACCAACCCCATAGCTGATAGAGGGCTGATCTCAAAAATATATAAAGAACTCAAGAAACCAAAATCAAAATATCAAACAATCCAATTTTTAAAATGGGCTACAGAAATAAACAGAATTCTCAACAGAAGAATCTCAAAGGGCTGAGAGACATTTAAGGAAATCTTCAACATCCTGAGCCATCAGGGAAATGCAAATCAAAACGACACTGAGATACCATCTTATGCTTGTCAGAATGGCTAAGATCCAAAACAGATGACAGCTTATGTTGGAGAGGATGTGGAGAAAGGGGAAAACTCCTCCACTACTGGTGGGAATGCAATCTTGTACAGCCACACTGGAATCAGGATGGCAGTAGCTTAAAAAATTGGGAATCAACCTATCTCAAGACCAAGCAATACCACTCCTGTGCATATACCCAAAAGATGCTCAACCATGCCACAAGGACATTTACTCAACTATTTTCATTGTAGCATTATTGGTAATAGCCAGAACCTGGAAAGAAACTAGATGCCCTTCAACTGAAGAATGGATAAAGAAAATGTGGTACATTCACACCATGGAATATTACACAGCAGTAAAACACAATGTCATGAAATTTGTAAGCAAATGGATGGAATTAGAAAACAAATCATCCTGAGTGAGGTAACCCAGACCCAGAAATACAAATGCAATATGTGCTCACTCATAAGTGAATATTAGACACAAAGCAAAGGATAACCAGGCTACAATCCACAACATCAAATAAGCTAGGTAAAGAGGAGGACACTAAGAGGGACATACATGGATCACCCAAGGAAGGGGAAAGGGCTAAGATCTCCTGGGTAAACTGGGAAGGAGGAATAGAGGGGAGGGGATAGGAGGGTACTAGAGGTGGGAACACTGGTGAGAACTGGGGAGAGAGAGCAATGAAACAGATATCTTGACAGAGTGTACCATTAAGGGGGTGAGGAGAAATCTGAAGCTAGGGTAACACCCAGGAACTCACAAGATTGTCCCCAGCTAAGATTCATAGCAATGGAAAAGAGGGTGCTTGAAATAGCCTTCCCCTGCACTCAGATTGGTGTCTACCCTAATTGTCATCATAGAACCTACATCCAGTGATTGATAGAAACAGATACAGAGACCCACAGCCAAACTTGGCCAAGATCCTGGAGTTCAGTTGAAGAGAGGGAGGAAGGATTATAAGAGCAGGGTGGAAGGGTCAGTATCATGATAGGAAAAACCATAGAAATAGCTGACCAAAGCTAATGGGAGCTCATGGGATCCTGGGCTAACAGCTGGGGAGCCTGCATGAGACTGAACTAGGCCCTCCGAATGTGGGTGAAAGTTACATGGCTTGATGTGTTTGTGGGTCCCGTGGCAATGGGACCAGGACTTATCCCAGGTACACAAACTGGCTTTTTAGAGCCCATTCCTTATGATGCGATGACTTACTCAGTCTTGATGCAGGCAGGACGGGCTAGGTCTGGCTACAACTTGGTATGCCAGCCTGTTGACTACCCAAGGGAATGGGCAGGTGTGGTAGTTTGAATGAGAATGACCCCCATAGGCTCATAGACTTTAATACTGGGCCACCAGGAAGCAGTACTATTTGAAATGATTAGAAGATGTGGCCTTGTTGAAGGAAGTATATCACTGGTGGTGGGCCTTGAGGTTTCAAAAGACCATGCCAAGCCCAGAGTCTCTCTCTTCCTCTGCCTGCGGATCTGGATGTAGAACTCCCAGCTACTTCTCCAGCACCATGTATGCCTGCCTGCATGCCACTATGCTTCCTGCCATGACAATAATTGACTAACCTTCCAATACTATAAATAAGCCCTAATGAAATAATTTATTTTATTTATTTATTTATTTATTTATTTATTTATTTATTTTATATTTTTGAGACAGGGTTTCTCTGTGTAGCTTTGTGCCTTTCCTGGAACTCGCTTGGTAGACCAGGCTGGCTTCGAACTCAGAGATCCACCTGCCTCTGCCTCCTGAGTGCTGGGATTAAAGGCATGCGCCACCAACGCCCAGCTGAAATAATTTTTTTAATAAGAGTTGTGACGGTCAAAGGATCTCTTCACAACAATAGAATACTGACTAAGACAGTGTGAGATGGTTTGAATAAATGTCCTCCAAATGTTTGGATGTTTGAACACTTGATTTCTAGTTGTTGGTGCTATTTGGAGAGGCTTAGATAGCACAGCCTTGCTGGAGAAGTACATCACTGGGGCCAGGTTTGTGACCATATAACCTCACCCTCCTTCCAATTATGGATGTGATCTTCCAGTTTCCTGCTCCTAACACCATTTTTGCTACTTTCTGCCATGTCTGCCCACCATAATGGACTTTTATTTCTCTGGAACCATAGCCAAAATAAACTTTCTTCTAAAAGTCACCTTTGGTTATGATGTTTTATCACAGCAACAGAAAAGTAATTAATGCAGCGGGTATACCCCAGCCCTTTGGAGCCCAGAAGACTACAAGTTTATAAGTTCCAGATATCAGAAAGCCTTCATATCCATCCTAAAGGATTGTTTAGATGGGATTGTCCTTTGTGCTACCCTCTTCCTTCCCTCTTATAACAGGAATGTTCTTTCTGTGCCATTATACATTGGTAGTATATACTTTGCTTTTGATTTTATAGGAGCTCACAGAGACTTTGACCTTTTAAAGTATTGGAACTATTGATGCGGCTTCTAAGTTAGAACTATGAGAATTTTTTTTTAAAAAAATGGACTATATTTACATTGTGTGATAAACATGAGACTTTGGGGACAAGGGTTGAAAGGTTATGTCTTAAAGTGATGTCAAAATGGCAAGGATTGTGTTATGATGATTAATTTTGTCAACTTAACACAATCTACAATCACCTGTGGAAATCTTAGTGATAAAATTGCCCTATAGGCATGTCTTTGGGGAATTACCTTGATTTTCTTGTGTGGAAATATGTTAATCAGCATTGGAAGACCTGACCATTGCTGGCTGCATCATTCCTTAGGCCAGGAATTCTGGGCATTTGCTGCACTCCGTTGCTGATGATTTTGCTGTGTCCTCTGTTCTGATGGACTGTAAGCTGGAACTGTGAGATGAACTAAGCTCTTTTCTCTCTAAGTTGCATTTATCAGTGTATTTTACAGCAGCAACAGGAAATGAAACTAAGACAATCTCTAAGTAAACTCTACCCTCAGTCTCTACCTTTACCTGTACCTGGTAGCACCAATACAGGAATACAAGGATACTGAGAGCTCACCACATCTTTAGTTCTAACTATGTTCCAATTGCTTATTCTTATGTAAAAAGGTACCCTAAATTCAGTGGTATGGAATACCCACAACATTGTTTCCCTCACAGCTTATCATGGGTTAGAAATTTGAAGCAATCTCAGCAGAGAGAGTTTTTCTCACTTACATGATTTCTAAGGCCTAGTCTAAGGTCTGGGTAGCTGTGGGAAGCTGGACCGGCTGGAGGTATTACCACTTTCCTTCATCAGTATGTAGGATGCCTGGCTGGTATGTGCAGAATGGTTGAATGGCTGGATCCTGTATCTCTGTCTCTATCTTCTTTTAAGAATGTTATAAAGCAAGTCACAGCACTGTATAACTTCTCTAGCATGCATTCCAGGAAACAGGCTTATTCTTTTTCCTTGCTGACACCATGTCTCCTAACTTACTACCTTGCACACCAGACAAGAACCTCCCAGCACCTTCCTAATTCAACTACCATATAAACTGTCTCTCTCTTTTTGAAATAATGCCAGCTAATTCTTTCTAACTGCCTCCTTACTGATGCTGTCATCTATCCACATAACTTCAAATGCATCTTACCACAGAACTTCTGTAGTTTTTCTGCTACTCAGGCATCTGGCTATTGTCCCAGACTCACATGATAGATCTCCTATATTCAGATGGCCCTTACTGTCAGACTCAGTAATGCAGCTGGATCTTTCCTTTGTCTTTGTTATGATGAATTCACCCTCCCTCCACCCAATTTCCACATGGAACTCTTTCCTCAGCATCTCCAGGGAAGATCTTTACTTGGTATTCCATTTCTTACCCTATTACCTCAAACTAATGACCTATAATGCCTTTTCTTTTCAGTGATACGCTTCTTGAGCAGTCAGAAATAAATACTCCTTTAGGGTTTAAATGTGCCCTCAGGAACATGAAGCCTTTGTAATCTACAAATCCAATAGACTCTTTATGGAAATAGACTCTTTATGGTTGTTTTCATGACACAGAACACAGAATTACATCTTCCACAAGATTCACTGTGGTGGTATTGTGTTCCCCAAAATATTGTGCGACTCTAATAAACTTATCTGGGGTCAGAGACAGAACAACCACGATATTAAACATAGAGGATAGGCAGTGGTGGCACACGCCTTTAATCCTAGCATTCCAGAGGCAGAAATGCATCTGTTCAAGGATACAGCTAAGCATGGCGACTCACGCCTTTCATCCCAGAAAGTGAGCCTTTAATCCCAGGGAGTGATGGCAGAAAGAGAAAGACATATAAAGCGTGAAGACCAGAAACTAGCTGCATTCGGCTGGTTAAGCATTTGGCTGGTTAAGCTTTTAGGCTTCTAGCAGCAGTTCAGCTGAGATCCATTCGGATGAGGACTCAGAAGCTTGCAGTCTGACGAAACAAGATCAGCTGAGGAACTGCCAAGGTGAGGAAGCTGTGGCTTGTTCTTTCTCTAATCTTCCAGCATTCACCCCAAAACTGGCCTCAGGTTTGATTTTATTAACAAGAATCTTTTAAGATTCCTGCTACAATTCACTTTTAAAGTAGATTTTCTCTGGGGTCAAGGGCTGTCTTGGGTCTTCAATGACTTCAGTTCTTTCTGCTTACATGATCTCTTCCATTCTTGTTGTTAATGTAGCTACAGTGACAGCCTACTGACCTCCCTCTTCCATTGATCTTTTATTCTCTGTACATACTCCCTCAAAGGCTGTTGCTACTTTCTCAATTACAGCTAAAATTTGCACAGGGACAATTCTTGAACCTCTATCTCTTGCAATAAGTCAGTCTTGAATTGTGGAGTACTGTTTTCAAAAACATTACACTGTTGCCTGTCAATACTTTGTATTTCCCACCTAGAAAGCACTATGGCCTTTCCTACCACTGCTTTCCTTCTATATTTCCCAGGTAAGCAATATCACTAAAACATTGTTTGCATTTAAAAAAAATTATGGTGATGGTTAACTTTAAAATAAATAAATGAGTGTCTGCTTCATCCCATGTGCTATGAGTTATTCCAGAAAGACAGCAAAGCAGCTGATGATTCCCAAGTAAAAAACAGATACTGGATAGCAAGGCCAGTGTCTCTGGGGACATGTCACTCTTTCAGCTGGCCTCTCCTTTTTAGACAAGCTTTTCAAGAATGTCGCAATCGTTCTTCTTATTTTAAGCTTTGCAGGCATCTTTCTAATATATAATTAGATCCCCCCCCCCCCAAACAAAAAGGCAGATGCCTGCTATTGTGACTGGGATATGGCCATTGTACATTAAGAATTGGCAATCTAGCTGGTAAATGATTCTCTTGTCAGTTTGCTTGGTGTGAGTCAGTCCCTCAGTGTTGGTGAACTCTAGATGAACTGTTGAGATCAAGTTTCTGCATCTGCACAAATGAAGAGCAGACTCCAGACTGTGGTGATTGAAAATAAACCATGAACTTGAGAGGTAAGGCCTGGAAAGGGAGGTCAGTAGACGCTTCCTGTTAATATGCTTTTAGCTGGATACACTTTATCTTATGCATCTCTGTCTCACAGTGTAAATAGCATAGTGCAAAGCATAAAAATGTGGATTTCTTGCTTATTATGACTTTAAACATCCAATGAAGTAAGCAAAAGGATAATATTATGTGTCCTCATAGTCTTACAATACGATGAGGGTAGGAGGAGATTGGGAAAGCCTCCAAGTGTGAAAGAAAGCAGCAGAAACCTGGAGTAGTGGCAGCAGAGCAGCCCCTGCCTACAGACTGCCAAGTAAGAGCAACGAGTGGGATTTCCCTGATTCCAAAATAGCCCTAGAATGTGTAACTGTGCACTGTGGGGAATCTTTGTACACACTGTCTTACCCTCCAACTCTGTAAAAGGCGCTTATTATTATGCCATTCTTGTTGATAACAGAATACGGAAACAGAAAAGCTTAAAAAAACTTGACAAGGAAACACAAGCTGTAGGTAACAGCATCGAGTTCAGAGCTGAGGCTTTCTGAGGGCAAGGTCATGCTCTTACACTTAAGAAGGTGACAGTCCAAACCTAAAGATATGGTATAAAAAGTTGTGGTCAACACTTGTACAAATCAAGTATAATGACTTCTGTAGGGACCTCAAACTTGGCTCCAGACACCCCAAGACCAAGTTCTCAGCACAAAGGAGATTTATTTGCCTATTTGCCCAGAGGGACAACGGGCAGGGAATAAGAGACAAAGACGGGGAATAGAGGATGAAAGAGAAAGGAAAAAGAAGGGAAGAGGGAAGGGGTATTTTTGTCCTGGAGGGACAAAGGACTGCCTCTGGATAGAGAGGAGACAGATGTAGCACACAGGCAAATGGCAGTTTAAAAAGGTACAAGGGGAAACCTTGTGTTAGGATGAGGCATTTAATTTTAACTGGGCATGCTAATTAGGTGAGCCAAAGGGGGCTTTTGATTGCTGGACTTTAATGCTTTGATAGCAGGATCTTGGTAGTCAGCCTCAGGAGGAAGTAGCCAAATAAGGGAACAGACTGCAGGGGTTAGCTTTAGGAATGTAATCTAGGGTTCTTTTTTTAGCAAGGCAGAGGGTATGGAGGAGAAGGGCAAGGTCTGCAAGAGCCATGTTTGCCATGCTTGGGTTGTTGGCAAGAGCCCCTTCAGCTTAAAATACACATTTTTGGAAATTATGACTGTAAAAAGATAACAGTTTTAAATAAGTGATTGCATGTAACAAAATTAGACAAGTACCTTTGCATTTATTTAAAAACAGTTTTGAAAAAAGAAAAAAAAGTTTTGAAAAACAAATGTCTCATCCTGTTTCTTTAGATAGTCATGCCACCTTTTACTAGAGTAATAGATAATTTACAAGTTTTGATCATGTCTTCAACAAAAAAAAGTAAATTAAAACCTCTAATAGAACCTAGGACACACACACTGAAATCATTTACTGATGCTGACCATTATTCTCTATTCTGTTTCCTGTGCTGAAGCTCATCCCTCATAACCCTTAATTAGTGTGTTCATTCATATCTCTGCCTATGAATGGGAATTTTACTCTTACCTATAAACCAAAGTGACAGAATTTACTGGATCACCTGCAAGGTCTTTGTCTTAGTCCATCATGGAGGCTTTGCCATCTTCACACTGGTCATTTCTAACCAACAAGCAATCAAAAAAAAGGCAGTGAAAATTTTTTTTTGCTACTCCGTATGAAAGGCAGCCCACTTGCCTCCATATCCCCATTACATCCCCAGCTCTATTCCTGGGTCACCATTGTCTGGCCAGCTGCTCAGTACAGGGGCCTGATGTACCCACAGCTGCTGGTTTGGATTGTTTATCAGTCCCAACAGTCATGCTGACTGCTCAGGGCAGACCCCAGGACCAGCCCCAGAGCACTGCAACTTTGCAGGGTTAGCAAGCACAGAAAAAATGTGAACACAGATTTCAAGTGACATCTGCTCTATCTACAATGTTTGTGCTGTCAGATCTCCGGACCATATCAGACGAGCTTTGTATATAGGGACAGTTTTTACATTTGGAAATGGAAGCGCTGACCATATTTGGGGCAGAATTATAAATTTCCTGAAAAGAGTATTTAAATTTTCTAAGCCATTAACAGAAGGAACAGAAATAAAATGCACCTTTATCTGTAGAAAATGTTCTGTAACTCTAAACTTTAAAAAGTCAAATTTCTTAAAACTTTAGGACAGTCTTAAAATATCAAGATAATTATGTGCATTATTCCCAAGTATGAATTACACACACTTCAGCACACACTGTAGCACACACACTCACACATTCCAACATACACACTCTAGCATGCAGCATGCGCACACACACACACACACACACACACACACACTTCATCATACACACACACTCTAACATACATACATTCCTATATACTACAATGTACATATACACTGTAATACACACCAACACACATACACACACACACACACACACACACACGTATGTGTGTGTACATCTTATACTTGGGAGACAAAGAAAGGCACTATAAACTGGAAAACAGAACCTACAAAAGATGGTTAGCCTAATTACTTCCACGGATAGGCAGAAGTAGGTGGATTTCTGTGAGTTTGAGGCCAGTCTGATCCATGAAGCAAGGTGTAAGACAGCTAGGGCTGTTATACAGAAAAACACTATCTCAAAACCACTACTCCCCAAATTGACTATATCCTCTTTTAAACATCAAATAATAATAATCTTAGGGATTAACTTGCATAAGGATACTTCTTTTATCATAAAATGTTAGGGTCCAGTTGTCATTTTAAGAAACTACCCTAAATAATCCAGTGTGTCCTGAAGTTTTTTCCACTCTGTATTATGATGTGTTAAATGTGGGGAAACTCTTGAGCAAGAACAGTGTAATAACACAGACACTGTCACCACGTTTCATAGTTTTATTGAATCTTTCTCAGTTTTAATTGTCTATGATAAGTATAATTCTGATGACCACAATTATGAAGCTCTGCTGTTACTATAAATAGCAGATACAAGGTTGGCTGCCATGCCTTGAACACAACACACACACACACACACACACACACACATACACAAACACGCAAAAGCATAGTAATGGGAGATTCTGCAGCCTCCTACAGTCAAACAATACTGTGCTTTTACAGGAGTGTACCTCTCCTTTATTACAAAGACAATGACATGAAATCAATCCAAATTTTGTTAAGCTACCACTGATGCAAATAAACCTGAGAAGGTTCAAAACGTCAAGTAACACTGTTCCATACCACTCGATAGCACTGTTATCCACAAAGAAATCTGCTTCAGTCATCTACATGAAAATCACAGATAGTATAAAAATAAAATTTTCTTGCAAAATCGCTAAAACACAACTCAAATGCACACAGTTTGATATGTAACATAAGTTCACCTTCATTTAGAAAATGTGACAGAATTTAGCAGCCAAATGATACAGTTATCACTAAAAATGTTGGCATTAAAGTTTCTGCTCAAAGAAAACAGATTAAAATCAATGGCAATGCTGAACTTGTTGGTAGTGTTACATAAAAACCCCACTTCAAAGAAGTTAAGATTGTACTGTGTGACCTTAAGAAAAAATACAATACAAAGCTTCCAGATCTAGCAGAATCTATCAGCTGCACTTTTTTCTCTCTATTTCACTAAATTGGTGTTTAAATCCGTATGTTATATCTATAATGCCCAACCTACTGGACTTCTAAATCATCAGTTTTGAATAAAAGACAAACCTCTAGCCTTTGGCAGTGGAAGCCCTGACCATAGTTAGGGCAATATTCTAAACTTTCTGAAAAGACAACACAAACTTTCTACAATATAAATATATATAATGTACACAATATAGAACCTGTCTAACAAATTCCATACTTGCTATGAATCTTATAGTAATCTAACACCAAATCATGTCTGTAGAACAAGAACCCTAAATAAAAGGAAAGCATGCAAATCTAAATTCAGGGAAAATTAAACACATAATAAAACAGATTTTTTTTTATATCCAAACACAAACTAGTCTTAAATGTTTGATATTAATATCTGAAAAACATCTTAAATATAGTTGTCATTTTATCTAGCATTATATATTATTGTAAAATATGCCAGTGTGACATTTGAATATTATACATTGCAATAAATAGAATTTACATCAGTATTTTATACCTTCAAGGAAGTTTTACAGCCTGTACAGCTGAAGGACTGTGAGCTTCATCAATAAATACTATTACAATAATTACATTCGATCGGCAAAAGAAATGCTCCAATACATATTTACTAGTACCATATTGTCTAAGTCCTGTCACTAGTTGAATTCTAGCTGTTGCTAAGTACTGGTATCTGTCATATCAAAAGCTGGTTTAGTATCCTGGCTGAGTAAGCAGAGATTTTCAGGTTTCAACCTGTCCATACCATAGTTGGTGAACACCGAGAATTTTATCCAAGGACTAGATGGAAGAGTCCTAGGAAGCACAGAAAAAGGTTCCATACAGTTCTCACTGTCTGCTTTTCACGATTTCCCACAGCACTCATGATGTCAACAAATGGATGTCCCATCACCTTTTCTGTTCATGAAGAATGGACTTCAAGTGTCAGGACTCCAACAACTTCTCAGTGGCCACATGGTGGTTTTAATTTTGAATTCTCTCTTGTATGCTAAGTTTCTTCTTAATTTATCCCTGTAGTTCAATATAAGTTCAAAGCAACCTTCAAAGATTCAAAGAGCAATTTGTAAGGAATAACAACAAAACCAGAAACAAACATAAACCCTTGTTGGAATGAAAACAGTTTTGTAGTGTGAAATTCAATGACTTGCTAAATCTTACAATTTTAGGTGTCCTTCACCCAAATGTCAACATATCTGTCTTTACTATGGACATGATTACTCATATCTAGTGGCACAAATTGGTCTTTTGGCCAATAAAGTGTTGCTTCATCCTGACCTGTACATGCACAGATCCTCTCAGGGATTTCCTTTGACCTGGAAGAAGTTGGCAAAGTCAGTCTTGCTACTATATTAAATGACGAAGCAAGTTAAGGAAGAAAGCGTTCTTCCTTAGAAGCTGGGGCTATAGCTCAGTGGTCGAACTCTTGCCTAGTATCCACTAGGACCTGGGGCCAGTCCCCAGAATGAGGAATGTGGCAAAGTGTAAAAGGGGACCTTGGTCCCCTCACCAAAATACACTCTCAAAGAACTGTTTATGAAAGTTGAAACAGTGCATTTAACACATATCCAAAATCAGGCTGGCAACCTAAGACTCAAATGGAGAAAACTGTATTAAATAATGAGGAAATTATATAGACATATGGATCACTGAGCTGTGCGTTTCTGAAATTTCCATTTGGATTAGCTTAACAAAATTACTTTTGAGCCACTGAACATTTTGAAGTGTCAACATAATGAGGATGTATTTTAGATTTTGTCTGTAGAATTCTGAAACAGAAAATGCTACATGAATCTTACCACTTGGGAACTCTGAAAACCTCAGAAGTGGAAGACACTGGAAGTGTCTTCTTCAGTTGGCTTTTATGGTAATACTGAATTCGTAAAGGAACCACTAGATAGGAAGGCTAAATGCAGCTTTTCTTCATGGATCTAAGTAACAAGAGATTGGGCAAATGGAAGCACTCCCAAGATCTCCCAGATCCCCAGTCACTTGTGTGTTTAAAAACTGACATCAAACCCTGAATTTTATGTCATTATATCCTACTGGGCACAAAGGTTCTTTTTTGTTTTTTTCTTATAAAGTATTTTAAAAGCACTTTTTACCACCATTTACAAACTCAGAGGATTGCTGTGTAAAGACTAGCTTTCACAGTTAAAGTTCCTTAAAAATCGGATTATTTATTTGTGACTTTTATTTCCTCATTATCTTAATTAAATAAAATTTGATGATTCCAAGGGCTATCAATGTAACAATTCATTATTCATTGAAAATTATTTTTAAATTTCAATCTACTTTACAAACATTTCACTACCATCTAGCAGCAAGAGCAGAAAGCCCTGGCTTATCCCCTGTCTACAGATGGCCTGATGATGACTTTCAATGACCTTCTTTTCAGTTTTATGGTACTTTGGGTACTTAAAAGTTAATTTCCTTTATTTTTCTCTTTGCAGTTGTTATTCATTTTAAGAGTCATTAAAAGACTATAATTTGGGTTGGAGATTTAGCTCAGTGGTAGAGCACTTGGCTCTGAAAAAAAAAGATTATAATTTGTTAAAAGATTGCTTTCCATGCTTTTGGCACACCTATGACTTGCTTCCCATTCACTTTTCAGTCTGCATTTAATGTTTTCAAGGACTCTGAAGAAATAGAAGGAACCTTCCGTCGTTATTTGAGTTTTACATCCCTCTAGAACGCTTCTCCCCACCAGCAGCTGCACTGTGAATGTCTGTCAACTGTGGCCCTCTGAAACACTGACAGTCCTGCCCAATAGCTCCCAGTCTACCAACAGTCCTGCTGCTTCACCCAGTCAACCTGTAGTCTGAAATTTGACTGTGATTTCTCAAAAGTGTTTTCACAGATGTGAGTGAGCACTTCTCTTGGAACACAAAGTCCAAAGACACTACATAGCAATGGTGCAAGTGAGAACTTTTTATCCCAGGAAGCCTAACAGCCCACAATATTTATAAGAAAAACACATGCACTCCAATTATTTTGAATGCATTTTGCCAATAACATAATATGCAGCCTCTTACCACCAAACATTAAACAAGCAATGTGCAGTAATCAGTTTTCCAGAAATAACTGGAAATACTCATTTTCCACACATGAAAGTTCATTGATTCTATTTTTGTATTCAATTCCCCAAAGACATTATCAGCCACCATCTATGCTTCTGAGGAACTGAAAGGCATGTACCACAGGCATCTGCTCATTACTGAATGAGGATGCCAAACGGTTTCTGAAAGTATAGATTTTAGTTGGTTTACACTGTGCGTTATTCACAGCAACAGAGGCTGGACAAATCACAAACTCAAATTCCAGGTGGCCAGTTTTCTTGGAGAAACTTTTAATATCAAAATCACTCTGCTACACATGCACACACACTTTAAATAATAGAAAAGCCTGTGAATTTCAAAGAAGAGGGAGTGTTTATCTAGGTAGTACTGTTTGATTACATATGCTTCTAATTAGTAAGAGAGAGAGAGAGAGAGAGAGAGAGAGAGAGAGAGAGCGAGCTTACAGGAAAGAAAAATAAATGTGAATGTATAATAAATTGATGCTTCTTTATATATACATAAAACCCTCACTACTTTCTTGTTTGTAATATTCTCTAACATTACTAGGAACTTAAGGTGAAGAAAAGCAGCAGGTTCTATGAGCATCCTACCATGTTACAAAAGTGAGGTGTTTGGGTCTTGGGCTTTCACAAACTTGTGTCTCCATTCTGCTTGAATTCAGATAAAATATTGAGAGTCATTTCTTCACTCTTGGATTGTAAATTGGCCTCACTCCTCCTGGAAGCTTTCCTGGTGGCTCGGGACAATCTCCTTCTGAATGTATCTCCCGCCAAGAAATAAAGAATGGGGTCCACACAGCTGTTGAGACTTGCTAGACCTCGTGTTACCTGGTAAGTGGCATAGACCCTGTCATTGAAAGCACACATTTCTGGGGTCTGGAAATCCAGCCGCGCCCGCAAATTCATTGTTTTCATCACGTGGAAAGGGATGTAAGACACAGCAAACACCGTCAGGACAATTATTACCAGGTAAATGGACTTCCTTCTGAGAGGAGAGTTGTCCAGGTCTTTGTAAATCAAAGCTCTAACAATTAATCCATAACAGCCCAAGATCAGCACCAAGGGGATGCAGAACATGGCCACTGTTGTGCACATACTGTAGATGAAATAACTTCGTAGGTACTCATCGGAGGTGGTGTCATAGCAGGTGATGGTTTTGTTTTTCCGAATCCCAGTGCCAGAGTAGAAAAGAATGGGGGAGATGGCCACTACCACAATGAGCCACACCAGCACGCTGACATAAATGGCATTCTTCTTCTTGAGCCTGCCCAGAGACTTGAGCGGGTACACCACGCCGCTGTACCTGTGTGCGCTGATGCAGGTGAGGAACAAGATGCTGCCGTAGAGGTTTACATGGAAGATGAATCTCTGCAGCTTGCACATAGCATCCCCGAAGATCCAGTCAGTCTTGTTGAAGTAGTAGAAGATGAGGGCTGGCAGGGTGAGCACGTACAAAAAGTCGGCCAGAGCCAAGTTGAACATGTACACGGAGATGCCGCTCCAAGGCTTCATGTGGAAAACGAACATCCAGATAGCCACGCTGTTGCCAAGGAAGCCTATGATGAACACTAAGATGTAGACCGCCGGCAGATAGTAGAACTGGAAGCCGGTCTTGGTCAGGGCACATCTGAATGAAGAGGCGACTGCTGCTGTGGAGGCTACCGTACTGTTTCCCCAAGGGGAGCCCAGGCCAGCCAGGAAGGCTGTGTCCGTCCCATTGGGGACAGCCGGCCAAGGGACCTCGGTCATCCTCTGCTCTCCAACTCAGGCAACAACTCGGAGGGGCAGACCGCGGCGAGCGGGCGGCAGCAGCGAGAGGCTCAGCGCGCATCGGAGGCGCGGGCGAAGGGCAGGGACCGTGCGCGGGAGTTCCCCACGAGTCGGGGCGCGCGGGGGCTCGCCCACGCCGGCTCTGGCCGCGCGTTCGTCGCGGGCCATGAAATTCACCCCGGGGTTGCGACTAAACCGCCGAAGGACGGGCAGGCAACTTCCCGGTCCAGCTGGCGGCGCGAAGGTTACACAACAGGACGCGCAGGGCACCTCCACCAAGTTTGCAAGTGCGCTCCCGCGCGGGGCACCAAATCGGCGCTGCACTGCGCTCCCAGGGCGCGGCGGGGTCAAGTCCAAGTCGTTCGGCGGTTCCCAGCGGCAAGAGGGCGCAGGCCAGCCACCTCCCCGCATTGATCAACTTTGCCCGGCCATCTGTCTAATCCCTACCTTGCAAGCCGGTACATTCGCCGGGGCTCCCGCGCTGCTTCTTCCGGCCGCGCTCAGCCTCCGAAGGTCCCTTGGAGAGCTCGTGGCCGCGGACCCGACGCTGCTAGCCTGCACCCAACTGGCCGTCCATGAAGGCTGCAGCTCTAACCGAGGCTCTTCTGGGTCTCGAGTGCAGGGGGCAGGAAAAAGAGCCAGGCTCCCAGCGCGGTGGGCGGAGCCAGGGAGCCGGGGCGAGTCGGAGCACCGCTGGGAGGAGAGGGGCGTGTCTCCGCTGTTCAGGCTCGTGGCGGCCGGCTCAGGGCTGGGTGCTAGGGGCGGGAGGTGGCCCCTGGAAGCAGGGATCGCTGTGCCCCTGCACGCCTGGCACGGCGGGCCGCTCGAATCAGTAGCCAGAGCAAAAGGTACGCTAGGGCAGCGGTGGCTACTGGCGAGCGATTGGTCAGAGGGGTTTCATCAGACCCCCAGCCAGCTAGCTCTGTAAAGTGAAGTTGCTGACACACAGCAAAGCTTCTGGACGCTGGCAGCATTCTGCCTACAGCTTGGAGCTGAGCGGTCTAGGCAGACATCTCCAGAGCCTCTCAGAACTCGCAAGGTGTTTGCAGGCTCCAGACAGCCAGCAGTTTGCAGGTGGGCACGCCCTGGCCCTGCACAGCGCCTTGCTTTGCCCAGTGCGTGTAGGAACCTGCTGATCCCAGAGGCTGCCAGCTCTGAATGAGCGAGGGTGGTAAGCAGCATGGGCGAGTCGCGTTCTGCCCTTCATGTCTGTTTGTTTTTATTGTTGTTTTTTATTGTTGTTAATCTCAACTGTTTTTTTTTTTCACTTACTCAGCAAAATGCTAATAAACCAGCATCACTGGTATCATTATTCTGAGAATGCCCTTAAGAGCCCGAACTAACTGCTGTTAGTTAATGCTACATATATCATCACTACAACTTGTCTGCTAACACTTCCGGGAAAAGACAAGCACCCTCAAACCTCCATTTACATTTAATTAAATGCCAGAGATTACAGTAAAAGTATTCCAAAATCAAACTGAGTGTTAAACACAGCTTTATAGAGAAAGATTTTTTTTTTTTTCCATTTGGGAAGTGATTAATGAATGGTTTGGCCTTGTTACCAATCCTATTTCTTGAAGTTCGTGATTGCACGTTCCTCTAGCAGCTATCTTAAAAATACAGACAAATGACCAGTATAGTTAGTAGATTTATTGCTGATCTCAGTTTAGGCCTCCGAATGCATAAAATGTAGGCAATATATTCCAAAATGTGTTTACATTTAATTGTAAACTAAATGGATTGTTTCCTGCTTGAAGACATAATTAAACAGACTCTCCCAAGGAGAACACCAAGCACTTCATGACAATTCACTGATTAATGTATCTTGTGTGCTACATTAAACAAATACGTTTCTCTCGTAGAAAAAAAATATGAGAATGAAATGTCTTTAACTTTATACTATAACTATTTCTTTCTAGTCCCATATATTAAACGACTTTGTTCCCTTAAAAAACACTGAGTAGGGGTTCGTGAAATGGCTCAGCCCGTAAAGGCGTTTGTCCCGTAAAGGCGTTTGTCACTTACCACTAAGCCTGAGAACCCGAGTTTGATCCCTAAACTCACGTGGTGGAAGGAAAGAACTGAGTCCTACAAGTTATCCTCTGACCTCCCCATTCATACTCCGCACTCATGTGGACCGTCACACACACACACACACACACACACACACACACACACACACACACACAATGTGGGGGGGGGGGAGTAAACAAACAAAAAGCCTTAAAGGAAAATCATGAGCTTCTTGCTTAGATCCCAGAACGAAGATTTCTCCACACCACCCAGCAGATCCTTCGGGGAGATAGGAAGTTGTGTCTACATGGACAGAATGAACACACTGGCACTGTGTGTGTGGTTGGCCCCAAAGCATGATGAGGATGACACTAGACTGGGCCAGGGGGCAAAGGTGCCTCCGTTCTGAAACAGCTATGTTATCTCTTGTTACTTTCCTGTCTCCATGTCGTAGAATTCCATAAGTGTAAGCCTTCAGAGATAATCTTACATTGTATGATTGGCAGGTTGCTAGCAGGGCTGTGCACGATACTAGGAAGAAAAAGGAAACAAGGAAAAACCACTAAGCATTTCAAAGGTACTCAGGAGGCCTTGACAGCTCATTCCTTGGCATTTTTTGTTTGCAGTCTAAGCAATATATAACCTTGCTCAGAAGTCTGTTGCAAAGGCATTAGCTCATCATGTGAGTGTTTTGAAATCTACCTTTGGTCCAAATAGCACTAAGTACTCTCAGAAAACCTACTAGAAATTTAGAGAACCAGACTGCAATGTAGACATTTTAAAATTGAGTTTTAAATGGAGTGATTATTTTAAATATTACTTTTATATTGATCATATTTAACTATGTATTTATACTATGTTTAGGGAATATTAAAATAAAAAATGTACTTTTTAGGAATAAGTTACAATCACTTGTTAGTAACTTTCAATTTGTGAAATACTGAACTAGATTCAATGAAGGAAAAAAATTAAAAGATCACCTAAGGCAGACTATGTCCATATTCATATTTGAATAAATTATATATGCCTAAAGTATAGGAGAAACATATGCCCCATATTACTTCCAATATTTGCTGCAAGCACTTGGATGCTGATTGGTAATGAATTGGAGTTCCAGTGTGTTGGGGCTCAGGTACTTCAAAGTATTTGTCTTTGACATGCCTAAGGGTCTGAACTAAAGGAACCTGAGGGGATACCTGGGCAAGATCTCTCTGACCTCCTCTTCTCCTGTTTATAAGCCTCTACATGTCTCTTGAGTTGAGGCTCAGGAGCCAGACTGTCTTGTGCTCTGAGTCCTTTGCTCTTCAGCCAACCAAGAGATCTAACAAGGTCACTGACAGTGCCTCCAAGGAAGAAATGATACCCAGAGGTACTAAGAAGAATCTAAACAGACAGGGCTAGATTTCCCTTTTTATTTGCTGGCAGTTTTACCAAACCTAAGAATAAAAGCAGACAGCTTCCTTTGTGGCTTTGCCCCTTCATTCTTCCAGGTTCCCATTCCACATAAACTTTGGTTACAGAAAATTGATAATTTTCTGCTACTAATCTGCTTAGTGTTAGAGGTGTGTTCCCCCAGGACCCTTAGGATGCATAGGGAAAGGTATCATACCATTCCACCCTTACAGATATAAGTGGCTAGTAAGATATTTATAATTTAGTTGAAAATGCCAATAATACACAAAGCTTACCACAATACCATGCAACATAGCAACAAAAGTCTTGCGAATGGCTTCCAGAGCCCTGACATGAGGCAAGAAAGGAAGAAATGACAGACACATATACAGACATACAGAGAAAAGCAGAGATCAGGTTGTCTGGGCTCTCGGCTGAAGAAGCCACAGCACCCCAGAAGCTTGTCATGTTTATTATATAACCATTGAAAAGTGAGGAAGGGTTTATAGCACACAGCTGAACTCAAGGCAGGAGGCAGGCTTGGCTAATCCCAGTATGATCCATCTTCAGACCATAAACATCGTCAGGGAGAAAAACTGTGGTGGACATTTCTGCACATGCTCCACATTTGCACCGGATCCAGAGGAAGGCGGTGCCATCCTTCTGAGCCTCACCTTGGGAAGACTCTGCCACTCCCAGGGAGCTGGGGCGTTGACATCCTTGACATGGCCATGCTCCTATCAACAACACACATTCACTCAGGACTTCACTTGCTCCCCACAGACTTAGCTTTTATAGTCAGCATTAGATTAGGTATACTTAAAAAACTTTGCCTATGGTCTGGAGAGATGGCTCAGTGGTTAAGAGCATTGGCTGCTCTTCCAGAGGACCTGAGATCAATATCCAGCACTCACTTGATGGCTCACCACCATCTGTAACCCCGGTTCCAGGGGATCCAATACCTTCTTCTGGCTTCAGTGGGCACCAGGCACACATTGTGATTCTCAGACATACATGTACTTCAAATATCCACACACATATTAATTTAATCATTTTAAAGTAGAAAAATTAAAGAACAAAAAATAAAAATGAAAAGCCTTCTTTGCTTTTCTACCCTAGAATACCCCATTGCTACAGCTGGCAATAATGTTACTGTGGTAAATAATACAAGTGATAGAATTACCTGATCAGTAAGGTTAGGGAATTCACCCACTGGTAAACACTAGAAATTATGATTAAATTTGGGTCACAACCTTTAAAGTGCAAGCTAGTGATGGAGCCGGAAAAAAAGCAAGGGTTGCTGATAGGAAAGCTTAACTCTTAGTGGTCAGTAAAGATGGAGTATAAAAAAAAGCAATTCCCAGAAGACTACTCTCAAGATAGAAAATATTAAGCAAGCCCTCAAAGGTGGTGATAGCCACAGAGACTCTTAGAAACTCCTCAAATGTACTCACTATGTCTTTACATAGCTTTTATAAAACTAGCCAACAGTCCATATACAAATTGAAAAAAAGATAATTATTGAAGTCACATCTCTTCGCATTTAAACTTACAAAGAAAAATCTTCTTACACTCAGATTCTCATTACCATCTTTAGAAAACCTAATTTTTTGTTTAAAATAAAGATGGAAAAGATCATTGAAAATAATTCCAGTGTATGTCAACGAGCAAGAAAAGAAAAAGAAAATCTGATTAAAATAAAGCTTTCTAACTTTAAAGTAGGCAAATACCACACCACAAACGCCAGAACTAAGTTTGGTGTCAATATGAAAAGAGAGAGATCAATGGCTGGTATAGCTGTTCTGAGTTTTCAGGTAAGAGCAGTGAAACCCTGATGAGCAGACAAGGAAACCCTGCAGAAGCTCCTAAGGATAAGAAATAAAACAGAATGATTTCTGAAGAATACCTCAGGAAATGAGGAAAGTGTTCCTCCTCGAATAAAAGTAACAGGGAAATACTGGAAGCAAGAGAATTAAGGAATTCTCAGAGATGTCCTCCAACAAAGGAGAAATAGGAGGAGGGCTAAGGTGGAAATTATATAGAACTAACTGAAAGAAGGAGAGGATTGTCATGTGTCAAGAGGGCCCAGCTGCTCCATCAATTACACACTTGTCAGGGATTCAATCAGTAGGCTTCCTGGAATTTATTTCATGATTTCATTTCACAGCAGGAGGAGAAACAGAGGAGACAAAAAGCTACAGTCACAGGTTGGGATCGGGAGAAGGGGAGAGCCGTGCTGAAGAGCAAGCAGCTCACAAGATGAGCTGGCAGCAGTGTCTCCCAAAACCAATCTTAAAGTTTGCACAGACGAGTATCAGACTCATTTTAGCAGTGCTTCCAGTGCTCAGTTTAGGTTGTTTGTTGTTGTTGTTTTGAGACAAGTTCCTCCTGTGTAGCCTTGGCTGAGCTGAGAATTTTAGCAATCCTCCTTCCTCTACTTCCCAAGCGCTGAGGTTATAGGTGATGCCTCTGTGCCTGTCTTAGTTAAGGTTTTTATGCAAAGGCTGGCAGGATAAGTTAGCCCCAGATAGTTTTCTTTTAACAGGCAGAGCTTTAGACACTCTTCTAGAATTAGCCTGGTAATGAAGAAACCATGCCACGAATCAACTTTTTAAAGACAAATAGCTCCAATTACCTGTTTCTAACAGCATAATGACATTAAAAAAATTACATTCAAATCAACAAAGAAATCATTAGTTTTTTGTTTGTTTGTTTTTTGTTTTTTGTTTTTTTTTGAAAAAGAATCAAAGTAGGAGTGAGGTCATGCTTCAGGTAGAGAAATAGTCATTTGCTTTTTATGTTTTCAATGATAAGTCTCAAGCTACTTTTGCTTTTGGCCATCTTCCTTGATTCTAGATGGGTGATGTAGCAGCTAGGCATCTCGGTCTCCTGGGGATGATATCATGGGAATAGTTAGTAGATAAGAAGTACTGTCTCACCTTGAGGTCCTGCATTGCTTTTCAGACACAAATGCAAATGCAGGTTAGCTGGTAGAGTCTCCTCGATATACTGTGGCATAGTGTGGACCAAGGGACTTTGCTTGTGTAACAAGGTCCCTTTGGTGTCCCAAGCAGCTCATCCAACCACGGCCACTGCCAGTGTGTACCAAGTTTTATGTGATGCTGTTTGACATTGCTTTGTTGAAGCTTCTCCTGTCTGAAACTAATACATCTTAAGGGCTTAGGACTCCTGAATTGTGACATATATGTACCATCCACTGTACAGAATGAGTGTATTAATGTAATATTGAGCACAAGAGTCTAGAAAAGAAGACAGAACTGGGTTCAGAAGTCAGTTAAGGCCCCTTAAAAGTTAAGCAATACATAGTCAAATCAGCTCTATGTTGACATTTGTATTAAATAATTCCTCTACTACAAAACAGCTGTAAGAATGTAAAGTGGCTAGCCTATGCCTAGCACACAATATGTACAAAATAAATAACAGGTATTATATAGTGAGTGTGATTATTATTTGGAATGTGTTCTTTGTTTTTCTATCTTACTGGATAAATATTTTTTCTTTTTTTCCTTTTTTAAAATTTATTATATTTGTGTTTTAATTTCATACATAAGCCATGGGTTCCCCTGCCCTCCCCCCTCCCACCCCTGCCCCCACCTTCCTCTAGGCCCCTCCCCTCCATTCCCATCCCCTCCAGGGCCATTTTAACATGGTGGATTCAGTACAGGCAGGTTTAGTACCCTCCTTCCAGGCTGAGCAAAGTGTCCCTGTATAAGCCCCAGGTTCCAAACAGCCAGCTCATGCACTAAGGCTAGGTCCAGGTCCCACTGCCTGGGTGCCTCCCAAACAGTTCAAGCTATTCAGTTGTCTCACTTATCCAGAGGGCCTGCTCCAGCTGGGGGCTCCACAGCCTTTGGTTCATAATTCATGTGCTTCCATTCATTTGGCTATTTGTCCCTGTGCTTTTCCAATCTTGGTCTCATCAATTCACACTCTTATAGTCCCTCCTCTTTCTCATCTATTGGAACCCTGGAGCTCCACCTGGGGCCTGGCCGAGGCTCTCTGCATCTACTTCCATCAGTGATTGGATGAGAGTTCCAGCACAACCATTAGGGTGTTTGGCCATCTGATCACCAGACTAGGTCAGATTAGGCTTTCTCTTGACCATTGCCAGCAGTCTACAGAGGATGTATCATTGTGGATTTCTGGGGACCTCTTGAGCACTCTGCCTATTCCTGTTCTCATGTGGTCTTCATTTATCATGCTCAGTTATTCCTCATTCTCCCTTTCTGTTCTTGATCCAGCTGGAATCTCCTGTTCCCCTAAGCTTTCCTTCCCTCAAACCTTGCCCTTGATTACTCCCACTGTCATCCAGGTTGTTCATGTAGATCTCATCCATTTCTCTGTCATTGGGTGATCCCTGTGTCTTTTCTAGGGTCCTGTTTTCTAGGTAGCCTCCCTGGAGTTGTGTAGCAGCCTAGTCATCTTTGCTTTACATCTAGTATCCTCTTATGAGTGAGTACATACCATGATTGTCTTTCTGAGTCTGGGTTACCTCACTCAGGATGATTTTTTTCTAGATCCATCCATTTGCCTACAAACCTCATGATGTCATAGTTTTTCTCTGCTGAGTAGTACTCCATTGTGTATATGTACCATATTTTCTTTATCTATTCTTCAGTTGAAGGGCATCTAGGTTGTTTCCAGGTTCTGGCTATTACAAACAATGCTAATATGAACATAGCTGAGCAAATGTCCTTGTGGTATGATTGAGCATTCCTTGGGTATATGCCCAAGAGTGCTACAGCTGGGTCTTGGGGGAGATGGATTTCCAATTTTCTAAGGAAGTGCCATATTGATTTCCAGAGTGGCTGTACAAGCTTGCATTCTCATCAGCAGTGAAGGAGAGTTCCCCTTGCTTCACATCCTCTCCAGCATAAGCTGTCTTCTGTGGTTTTGATCTTAGCCATTCTGACAGGTGTAAGGTGGTATCTGAAAGTCATTTTGATTTGCATTTCCCAGATAATTAGGGATGTTGAGCAATTCCTTAAATGTCTTTCAGCCATTTGAACTTCCTCTGTGGAGAATTCTCTGTTTTGTCCTATAGCCCATTTCTTAATTGGACTGTTGGGCATTTTGATGTCTAATTTCTTGAGTTCTTTATATATTCTGGATATCAGCCCTCTGTCAGATGTGGGGTTGGTGAAGACCTTTTCCCATTCTATAGGCTTTTTCTTGTTGACCATGACCTTTGCTCTACAAAAGCTTCTCAGTTCCAACAGGTCCCATTGATTGATGGTTTCTCTCAGTGTCTGTGCTACTGGTGTTATATTTAGAAAGTGATTTCCAGTGCCAATGTGTTCAAGACTACTTCCTACTTTCTCTTCTATCAGGTTCAGAGTAACTGGATTTATGTTAAGGTCTTTGATCCACTTGGACTTAAGTTTTGTGCATAGTGATAGGTATGGATCTATTTGCAGCATTCTACACATTGACATCCAGTTATGCCAGCACCATTTGTTGAAGATGCTTTCTTTTTTCCATTGTACATTTTTGGCTTCTTTGTCAAAAATAATATGTTCATAGGTGTACAGGTTAATGTCAGGGTCTTCAATTCGATTCCATTGATCCACATGTTGGTTTTTATGCCAGTACCAAGCTGTTTTTATTATGGTAGCTCTATAGTAGAGCTTGAGGTCAGGATCGTGATGCCTGCAGAGGTTGTTTTATTGTACAGGATTCTTTTGGCTATCCTGGGTTTTTTGTTTTTCCATATGAAGTTGAGAATTATTCTTTCCAGGTCTTTGAAGAATTGTGTTGGTAATTTGATGGGGATTGCATTGAATCTGTAGATTTCTTTTGGTAAGATCGCCATTTTTACTATGTTAATCCTGCCTATCCATGAGCATGGGAGATCTTTCCATTTTCTGACATCTTCTTCAATTTCTTTTTTCAGGGACTTAAAGTTCTTGTCATATAGGTCCTTCACATGCTTAGTTAGTGTAACCCCAAGGTATTTTATATCACTGTGGCTATTGTAAAGAGTGATGTATCTCTGATTTCCTTCTCAGCCTGTTTGTCTACTGTATATATAAGGGCTACTGATTTTTTTGAGTTGATCTTGTATCCTGCAATGTTGCTGAAGGTTTTTATTAGCTGTATCAGTTGCTTGGTTAAATTTTTTGGGGTCACTCATGTATACTATCATGTCATCTGCAAATAGGGAGAGCTTGACTTCTTCCTTTCCAATTTGTATCCCCTTAATCTCTTTATGTTGTCTTATAGCTCTGGCTAGAACTTCAAGTACTATGTTGAATAAGTATGGGGAGAGGGGATAGCCTTGCCTTATTCCTGATTTTAGTGGTATTGCTTTGAGTTTCTCTCCATTTAATTTGAAGTTGGCTGTTGGCTTGCTGTAGATTGCCTTTATTATGTTTAGGTATGTTCCCTGTATTCCTGATTGCTCCAAGACCTTTATCATGAAGGGGTGTTGGATTTTGTCAAATGCCTTTTCTGCATCTAGTGAGATGATCATGTGGGGTTTTTTTTTTTTGAGTTTGTTTATATGGTGTATTACATTGACAGACTTTCGTATGTTGAACCACCCTTGAATCCCTGGGATGAAACCTACTTGATCATGATGGATAATTGTTTTGATGTGTTCTTGGAGTCTGTTTGCCAGTATTTTATTGAGTATTTTTGCATCAATATTCATGATGGAGATCGTTCTGTAGTTCTCTTTCTTTGTTCCATCTTTGTTTAGTTTAGGAATCAGGGTAATTGTAGACTCATAGAAGGAGTTTGGTAATATTCCTTCTGCTTCTATTGTGTGGAACAATTTAAAGAGTATTGGTATTAAGTCTTCTTTGAAGATCTGGTAGAATTCTGCACTGAAACCATCTGGTCCTGGGCTTTTTTTGGTTGGGAGACTTTTAATGACTGATTCTATTTCCTTAGGGGTTATTGGACTATTTAAATGGTTTATCTGGTCTTGATTTAACTTAGGTATGTGGTACCTATCCAAAAATTTATCCATTTCTTTTAGATTTTCCAGTTTTGTGGAGCAGAGGTTTTTGAAGTATGACCTGATGATTCTCTGGATTTCTTCATTGTCTGTTGTTATGTCTCCCTTTTCATTTCTGATTTTGTTAATTTGGATGCTCTTTCTCTGTCTTCTGGTTAGTTTGGATAAGGGCTTGTCTATCTTGTTGATCTTCTCAAAGAACCAACTCTTTGTTTCATTAATCCTTTGTATTGTTCTCTTTATTTCTATTTTATTGATTTCAGCTCTCAATTTGATAATTTCCTGGCATCTGTTCCTCTTGGGAGACTTTGCTTCTTCCTGTTCAAGAGCTTTCAGGTGTGCTGTCAAGTCACTAGCATGATATTTCTCCAACTTCTTTATGTGGGCATTTAGTGCTATGAATTTCCCTCTTAGCACTGCTTTCATAGTGTCCCATAAGTTTGGGTATGTGGTGTATTCATTTTCATTGATCTCTAGGAAGTCTTTAATTTCTTTCTTTTTTTCTTCTTTAACCCATTGGTGATTCAGTTTCCATGAGATTGTAGGTTTTCTGTAGTTTTTTTGTTTTTGACATCTAACTTTAAACCATGGTGTTCCGACAGAACACAGGAGATTATTACAATTGTTGTGTATTTGTTGAGATTTGCTTTGTGGCCGAGTATGTGGTCAATTTTAGAGAAGGTTCCATGGGGTGCTGAGAAGAAGGTATATTCTTTTTTGTTCGGGTGGAATGTTCTGTAGATATCGATTAAGTCCATTTGAGTCATAACATCAGTTAAGTCCATTATTTCTCTGTTAAGTTTCAATTTGGCAGATCTATCCAGAGGTGAAAGTGAGATGTTGAAGTCTCCCACTATTGATGTGTGGTGTTTTATATGTGATTTAAGCTTTAGTAATGTTTCTTGTATATATGTGGGTGCCCTTGTGTTTGGGGCATAAATGTTCAGAATTGAAACTTCATCTTGGTGGATCTTTCCTGAGATGAGTATGTAATGCCCTTCATCATCTCTTTTGATTGATTTTAGTTTGAAGTCTATTTTGCTGGATATTAGGATGGCTACACCAGCTTGCTTCATAAGACTATTTGATTGGAAAGTCTTTTCCCAGCCTTTTATTCTTAGGAGGGATCTATCTTTGAATTTGAGGTGTGTTTCTTGTATGCAGCAGAAAGATGGGTCCTGTTTTCGTATCCATTCTGTTAGTCTGTGTCTTTTTATAGGTGAATTAAGTTCAGTGATATTAAGGGATATCAATGACCAGTGATTGTTTGTTCCTGTTGTTATTTTTATTTTTGGTGGTAGTGTGTGTGTACTTTTCTTTGAGGTTTACTGCTGTGGTGTTATCTATTGCCTGTGTTTACATGGGTGTATCTGCCTTCCTTAGGTTGGAATTTCCCTTCTAGTGCTTTCTGTAGGGCTGGGTTTGTGAATAATTATTGTTTAAATCTGGTTTTGTCTTGGAAGGTCTTGTTCACTCCATCTATGATGACTGAAAGTTTTGCTGGGTATATTAGTCTAGGCTGGCATCCATGGTCTCTTAGTGTCTGCATTATATCTGTCCAGGGCCTTCTGGCTTTTAAAGTCTCCATCGAGAAATCGGGTGTTATTCTGATGGATTTGCCTTTATAAGTCACTTGGCCTTTTTCCGTTGCTGCCTTTAATATTCTTTCTTTATTCTGTATGTTTAGTTGTTTAATTATTATGTGGCAAGGAGCCTTTTTTTTTGGGGGGGTCTAGTCTGTTTGGTGTTCTATAGGCTTCTTGTATCTTCATAGGCATTTCCTTCTTTAAGTTGTGAAATTTTTCTTCTATGATTTTGTTAAATATATTTTCTGTGCCTTGAGTTGGTATTCTTCTCCTTCCTCTATTCCTATTATTTGTAGGTTTGGTCTTTTCATGGTGTCCCAAATTTCTTGGACATTTTGTGTCATGACTTTGTTGGTTTTAGTGTTTACTTTGACTGATGAATCTATTTCTTCTAACGTATCTTCAACACCAGAGATCCTCTCTCCCATCTCTTGCATTCTGTTGGTTATACTTGCCTCTGAAGTTCCTGTTTGTTTACTCAGATTTTCTATTTCCAACATTCCTTCTGCTAGTGTCTTCTTCATTTTTTTCAATTTCCCTCTTTAGGTCTTGGACTGTTTCCCTCATCTGTTTCGTTGCTTTTCCATGGTTTTCTTTCAGGGACTTACTGTTTTCTTCTGCTTCATTTGTCCTTTCCTCTAGTTTTTTTATAGTGTCCTTCCCATTTTTTGTTTGTCTGTTCCTCCACTTCATTTTTGATTTCTTCTATATAAGGTTCTAGCCTCTTCATGATGTTACTTATAAGGTTGTTTTCTTCTGTTTCTTCCATTCTGTGATGTTCAGGTCTAGCTGTTGGAAAATGGCTAGGTTCTGGTGATGCTGTATTGCTTTTTATTTTGTTGTATGTACTTCTGCTCTAATGTCTATGTGGATTTGTTCTTGGTCTTATCAGTGCACTTGGTCCAGACAGAGCTGACAGGTTTAGGGAGCCACTTTCTGGTCCAGATGGAAGCTCTGGGCCGGATGGTAGCTCTGGTCCAGATGAGAGTGCTGGCCAGATGGGAGCTGGGGGCTGGACTCTGAGTCTCAGGAAGCCCCTGGGGTCTCTTTATCTTGTCCAGATGGTAGCTCCTCTTGTCCAGATGGGAGTTCCGGGACAGGATGGAAGCTGTGGGCTGGTTTCTAAGTCTCCAGAAGTGACTGGGTTCTCTCTGGTCCAGATGGGAGTTCCGAGGCAGATGGGAGCTGGCGGCTGGTCTCTGAGTCTCAGGAAGTGGCTGGGGTCTCTGGCAGATGGGTGTTGTTGCAGTGTGTTGAGATTGCAGAGTTTGCCTGCAGTCTTCGAAAAGGGGAGCTTTCCCGCAGGGCCCCACTGGATGGCAGGAAACTGGGGCCAAGTTGGGCAGGTCTTCCCAGGATGGCTGGTGCCCAGGGGTGGGACCTAGAGGTGGGTGCCTCTCTGACTATAACCCCAGGCACTCACCTCTGGTCCAGATGGGAGTTCTGGGGCAGGTTGGAAGCTGGGGGCTGGTTTCTAAGTCTCCAGAAGTGGCTGGGGTCTCTGGCAGATAGGTGTGAGGGCAGGGTGTGGAGGTTGTAGGGTTCACTGGAGGTTCTTAGAGAGGAGGAACCTTCCTGGTGGGGATGGGGGGTCCTGCCCTATGGCCAGAATCTGGGGCCCAGTTGGGCAGGTCTTCCCTGAAGTGGCTTGTGCCCAGGACTGGGACCTAGGGGCTGGTGCCCAGGAGTGGGATCTAGGTGCGGGCCTCTCTGGATGTAACCCCAGGCACTCATCTCTGGTCCAGGCGGAAGTTCTGGGGCAGGATGGAAGCTGGAGGCTGGTTTCTGAGTCACAGGAAGTGGCTCGGGGCAGATGGGTGTGGAGATTGCAGGGTCTGCCTGTAGTCTTGGAAAAGGGGAGCCTTCCCGCAGGGCCCCTTAATGGATAAATCTTGACAAGAAGATGCTTGCTTGTAAGAAGGAAAAACAGCTTTGACAAAGTGACTTTCTTCAAGGATATAGAAGTATTACAAGAAAGTGAGCATTAAAACCTGAAGTAGGCTTTAGTTCCTGCTGTCTCTGAGCTTTTGTGCAGAATCAAGTAACAGATTTCAAGAAATTGGAAGCATGACCTGCCAACCTTGGAAGGAGAAACTGAGGCAGGGAATGAATGTACCAAATGCTTCTAAAATTGTTCTCTCTTAAAACAATACTGTGGCCAGGCTTGTGATTGGAATGGAAGAAAGGGTATTCAGACTGAAAGAATCTCAGGAAATTCAATTTGACAAATTCCCTCAGTGTCCTAGAGAAAGGGAAATGTGCCTATGGGAGAAAATGGTGCTACTAGAGAGATGAGAGCAAGCCCTGGAAGCCCGCTGCCTGCCTTTGGCAGAGGGGAGAGTAAACACTCATTAAGAGCCAAGGCAGTCAGGTAGAAATCCTTAGGGAGAATGAAAGAACTGAGTTTCCTGGATGCACTGCAGAAAGAAAGGCTGAATATACTGTCATTTTGCTTGTTTTTGTTTTTACTAGGATTGAAGAATGGAGAGAGAGAGAGAGAGAGAGAGAGAGAGAGAGAGAGAGAGAGAGGAAGGCAGACTTACATATACAACTGGAGAATGGAAGACTTCATTCCATCAAGGTAAGTTATGAGAGTCTGCTATCATCACAGAAACTAGCCTGGGAGCAAGTATGTGCCAGTGGGACCCTAATTATTAATTCAATTGGAAAGAACCCCAGGGATATTTTTACAGTAGTCCAAATCCCTGGAAATAAGGAGTTTGACATGTGCTTTAGAGCAGCAGAGAAATTGAATTTGGTTTGGAGAATGAGTGCCTCAGGAGAAAGTAGAAAGCAAGGATGGAAAAACTTTATTCTGATTGCATTAGCCAGGCGTGGTTAATGCTCTATGAATTCTGCTCAGGCATGAAAGCACGGCAGTAAGACAGACTGCAGTTTCCTTTAACAAGATACCATGAGAGGTCAGCGTCACCAATGGATATGGCCAACTGTAAGGGATTACATTTGAAATGCATTTTGAAAAACAGCTGTGCCAAGGAGCAGTGGAGCCTAGCCACCAGACAAATTATTGGTAGTATTTAGAGACAAGCTGATATGATTATCAGCTCAGGGACACATAGAAATGTGCCATGTGGCGGAGCCACACCATTCCAAAGTACATACTCCAAGGACTTTGTCACCACGCTGCAGAGCTACTTGTACACCTATGTTCATTGATGCCCTATTCACAGTACTGAAAGCATGGAACCAGCTTAAATACCCATCACCACTAAGAACTACGCCAATTGTCAAAAAAATCATGTGAGGCTGAAGTGTGTCCTCATACTGAGATGCATTGCGGTGCAAGAGTTAGACTGGGCCATCTGAAGTTAACTGGAAAAGTCATAAGAAAGGAAATATAAGCAGCAGGCATGGGAAGATTTAAATAAAAATGCAGTAAGTTCTGTCCAAAGAGAAAGAAAGACATCAAAGTCCTAACCATGAATCTGGAACCTCAAGAGAGGGTTTAAAAGCTTGCAAATGAGTGATGGAGAAAGGAAGATCTTTCAAGTGAGGGAAACCTACACTGTAGAATCATAGGAAAGAGAAAGAGAAGAAAATGTAAGCAATCACTTTTCTGAGCCATGTAAATGTTTAGGAATAAAGCAATTCATTTACACACAAAAAAAGGACTTTAGGCTGTTACTTATGACAGTAACTACATAGAGAATAGAACTTCTCTGTGTGTGGTAGAAGCATTAAAACAGAGATAAATTGTTTTGCTGAATTTCATATTATGAGTTTGATGGTCATTGTTAATTGTCAACTGGACAAAATCGATAGTTACATGGATGATGGATTTCTTAATTAGAAAATAAGATGGGATTTTTAAAATTTGGTTAATTGATCTAGGAAGAGCCATTCTGGATGCGGGTGATACCGTTTCACAGTCTGGGCACAAGAGCAAATGAAGAAGAGTGACTTAAGGAAGTCCTGGCATAAATGTGTTAACCCATTGCTCTCTTCTGTTGACTGTGGATGTAATGTGACCAGCTCTCTTTAGGTATTAATACTGTGACTTCCCTGCCATGATGGACTGTCACTAGGAGTTGTCAGCCAAATAAACCCTTTACCCTTAAGTTCCATTCCTTGGGGATTATTTTATCACAGCAACAGAAACAGCGATCACAACAATGAAGATATAGGAGTCCGTGGGTTGAAGTTGTCACAGAGAAAGAGATCACTCTGAGGGCTTCTTTTAAATGGGATTAAATTAAGAAAGTAAGCAGTATAAGAGTGCTTTTCTTTGTTTCTCCTTGGGGCAATTAGCCTCCTAATATGGCCCAATGTTTCTTACACCAGCTGTGTAAGCAACTTAGTGTTATGTGTTTTGAAGTAACAGAATAACAATATGATAAGTTTTGTGCTTTATAAGATAGCAAAACTTTGCAGTGCAAAACTCTAAAAGTGGCTGAAGTCTTGCTTTTATGCTTAGAGGACAAAGTACCAATGCTGGACTAGTAATTATTTGTACTTAATGACTCAAACGTTGCTCCTTGACACGGCAATTTGAACTCCTATTTCAGTTTACCTATAAGATGATTTTAGAGAGTTAACAAGGTGAATTATAGTTCAGTAAGGTTAGATTATCTTTCAAGAATGACCTGGAACTCCAGCCTTTTACATATAAATATCGCAAGGATGTAAGAGCAGATTCTATTCCAGGTACTAGCCTTATGTTTCTCTTGCTTGCTGTGAGCATTCAACCTCTCCGAGTCTGTAAATCATGAGCACTCCTTTCCATATCCACTCATCTCAGGATATTTTGGGGACTGTATAATGGACTTCCACTTTGAGCTGTTTGAAGAAGCCAATGCTATGCAAATTTAAAGAAGTGTTTTGAAGCATTTTGCTTTGCAACAAAGCTGTGTAGGTCTTTGAGATTCTTCTCTACCAAGTCAATTATAAACTCTTTATATAGCATCTCATAAAACTGTTTCTCAGCACTGGATTTTATTATTTACTATATAAATACTTAATAACATATAAACTGGACTATTCTACCACAAGCTATTCCTTTTTAAATATAAAAGGGAAGTAGATGGTAGGAGTCTATGCAGAACACAAGTATGTTTTATTCTTTCTTTTTCCTATGAGGCTTTCCCTTTTTTCCCTCTGTGGTCAAAGAATTTTGCATTATCTAACTCATTCACTAAAAAAAATTTTAAGATTCCTTATAATGAACCCAAAGCTTCCTTTCTACATCCTAACCTTTTGTATGGGTAATATAAACACTCTCTGTATGTTTTGTAATATTTTGGACTCCTAATTTTTATGACCTTTACTACTTTCTCTGTCCTGTCTTTTAATTTTATTCACTTTTCTTCCTCTTCCTCTTCCTCTCCTCCTCCTCCTCCTCCTCCTCCTCCTCCTCCTCCTCCTCCTTCTCCTCCTCCTTCTTTTTTTCCAAGACAAGGTTTCTCTGTATAACAGCCCTAGCTGTCCTAGAACTATCTCTGTAGATCAGGCTTGTTTCCAACTCACAGAGATCCACCTGCCTCTGCCTCCTGAGTGCTGGAATTAAAGGCGTGTGCCATCACTGCTTGGCTTCATTTTTAATTTGGCTTCCCTGTAGTATTGAAAATCTTCATATTCCAACAATGGTTTTTAAGCACTGAGACTCTCTCCTTGCATTTCGTCTGACAAGAACCCCCATTACAGCCCTATCCCTGTGGCTGGAGACCAATGAGGAAAACTAGGAAAGAGACATTTAATTATCTGCAAACTTCTATTGCTTTGTACACTAAACAAATATTCTTCCAATTTTTCCAAATATGTTTTTTGGGGGGGATGTATTCATTCCACTTCTCCTTTAATCCAGGGTTTTAAAAAATGATCTATGGGTATTAATAAAAAAAGAGGTTTGTTTTGAGAGAAAATTCAAAATAAGATCCTTATTGTATTCAATAAACTTAGTTTTTACCATAAAATACATTAATTCATTCAACAAATATTTAATGAATAGAATAATGCATAAGAAATTATGTAGCTTACATATGTTTGTAGGAGAAAATGCAAGCATGACCTGGCTGTCCCCCTACCTGGCACACTGTGCTTCTAAATAAGAATCGCAGCATATCATGCTCCCGTGTGTCCCCAGAAGTCAGAACACTGAATTCTGAAGTAGTGTGAGTAGCATGTAGCTGGCCTGCTGATGAGTCTGTACTCTCCATGTCTCCTTTAACATGTTTCTTCCACATAGAGACCCTGGTGGTGTGAGGGCTCACTGTCTAATCCCAGGTAATGTCCTAACCATTCACAGTTGATAGGCTTCCTCTGTATAAGTATTTGTTCACATGCAATAAAGCAGACTCTGTTCCCTGAAACTGTCTCCGGATGGTTCATCTCCCCGCTTTCTCGGCATTGTGGTCTTCTCAAGGGATGATCTGATAATGACTGCAATGGTAACACTGAACTCTAGCATATAATAATTACATTTTCACTAAAATATTAATGTCAGGACTTCCGGGTAAGATGGCATATTAGAAGTCATACCATTAGAGCTTGGTGAAAGAAAACAGTCAAAGTAATCTGTAACGAGCTCTTTCTTTACAAGAGACAAGCTCTATAAATGACCTTATTAAGCAGTGGGAGGTCTCCACAGGGAAGCAGGAAGGAGTGCTGGCTTAAAATCTTCTAAAGCAGGTACAATGTGCACAGGGGAGAGCAACATACTGTTACCAACACCAGGCAACCTGAAGGGTCAGGAGAGGGCAAGGTAGAGTAGGGGTCTGCAGGACCACCCGAAAAGTGGTAACAACATCCCTCCTCAACAGAAGTATGAGGAATCATGAGGCTGCAGAGACCTAGAGCTGCCACTTGCCCTTCCTCCACACAGCACCAGACTGAACCTGGTAGAGCCAGGGGATCTGAGGGTTCCTCTTTTAAACTAGTGCAGCCATGCCGATATTCGCTCCCAAAGTATTATGTTTATTTCATATTTCCTATTTTAATGTCCCCTCTCTTTCCTTCTCTCTCTCTCATCTATTTCTCTCTCACCTATCTATCTCTATTTTTCTGTTCTTTGTATCTTCCTCAGTTAGGTTTTAAGATATTTCTGGTTTTCTCTACAAAAGATCATTTCTCAACAAATACTCAAATAATACTGCTGTGCTGACTTACACATACACATGAGAAAAAAAAAATGTACCTAGACATAGATCCTACCTTTTTGATCCTAGAGGTCATGAACTTAATATAATTCCAGAATGTAAAATTCAAAGTATTTTTAGAGTCAATGCAGAAGAAAATCTATTTGGGTTTAGTAAGCTCTGTTAAGGCTCAACATTGGAAACACAAGCTATGAAAGAAATAGTTGATATTACAAATGTCGTTAAAATTAAGTTCAGAAGGAATGGTGCACATTGTGGTCTCGGGGAAATTGAAGTGGGCAGATCACATGACTTGAGCTCAGGATTTCTGAGCTGTAATGCAATATGCTGGAAGGGTTCCTGCACTTAAGCATCATTGGTGGATGGAACCTATGAATACCCATTACAGCCTATCCTGGCCAATGTAATGAGGCCTTGTCACTTCAGTTTCAGCTCTGTGAAAGATACTGCCAAGAGAGCAAGTCAAGCTAAGACAAGTATGTGAGAAAATACTTGCAAAGAGACATCTAATGAGATTGTTCTATGCAACATGCAAAGAACTAACCCTCAACAATAAGAAAGCCAACAAGCCAATTAAAATGTTTAAAATATGTGAGTAGATAACTCACCAAAATAGATGGGTGGTTGCCAAATAAGCACATGAAAACATGTCCAGAACTTTGAGTCCAAGCATCACTTCATACCTGCCAGAATGGATAGAACATGAAACACACAAAAAACCAATACTCTTTCAAAATTTAAAAGAATCAGATGCTGAGTGATGGAAAGATATAGAAGATCCTCAGATGAAATTAAGTGAAACACACCAATCAAAAATGCTACATAGTATGAGACCTCTAGTTGTGTGACATTCCTAAACCAGAAAAACATCAGTGCTTATCGGGGTTTAAAAATAAGGAGGAGATGAAAACTGAAAGCACGGAAGATTTTTATTGCAGTAAATCTATTTCATACAGTGCTGTGCTGGTAAGATCTATGTCATTGCAGATATTTTCCAATGCACTCCACTAACAGAGTGAACTCTAATGCACACTAGAGACTTGGAGTGATAATAATGCTTCAACCATTGTGGGCTCATCAAATATAACAAGCATCCTATTTTGGAGCACGATGTTGATTGTGGATGACATTGTATGTGGGCTGAAAAGGCATATGGAAACTCACTGCTTCAGGCTCAGTGTGGTTATGAACATCAAATCACCCTGAAACACTGCTTTAAAAATTCAACAGTAGTTAACCTTAACATTATTTCTGTGGATTCTCTTTCAATGTTATGAATATCATTCATAATAGTTACTTTCTGTTGCTGTGACAAAACATGATAGCCAAGGCAATTTCCAGAAGAAACACCTTTTTTTTGGCTTATTATTCCAGGGAGATAAGAATCCATTGTGACAGGGAAGCAGGGCTGCATGAGGCAGGCGTGGGACAGGAACAGGTGGCAGAGAGATCAATCATATCTTCAGTCACAAGCAGGAAGAAGAGAGAGAGAACAGGAAGTAGGGCAAGGCCCTGATATCCCAAAACCCTCTCCTGGTGACACACTTTTTTCAACAGAGTGGCACTTCTTAACTCTCCCAACCAGTGCTGCCAACTGTGAACTAAGTGTTCAAATACAGGCCTGGAGGGGAAATTTATTATTCAAACCATACCTCTTCCTTTTGTTTCCAACATATTTCCAAGGGATAAGGCTGTAAAATGATAAAATTCGTGAGGGATAAAAAGAATGAGGGATGGAACATTAACAGGTGAGGGAATTAAATTTGGGGGGGAGGAGTTAGCTACCTTAAAAGAAAAAGAAAGCTCAATTTTGAAGCTCAGCACTGACACAAGAAGCAAATGGATTTAAGGAAAGTAAGAACTATCAATTTGGAAAACGGAAGTGACAATACCAGGGGGAATGGAGGTTTGATTGAAAGTTATGGTAAAGGAGGGGAGCCCCAGGTTTGGAACTTTGTATCTCCACCTCATTCTATGCATCTAGGAAACAAGCTTTCCCAGGATCTCCTCAAACGCCGATCCTGGAGTATTTCTGGGTGAAATGGACACTGTTGTGGTGTCCAGTCTCACATCATGAAGGCTAGTTAGTAAGCTATAGAATGAACCTATGGAGCCTCTTGCCAGCACCCCAGAAGGCCACATTAGACCTTCATCCCTTCTCAGACCTCAACACCTATGGCAAGTAGATGCCTAGGTGATGCTTCACTACAGGTTCAAAAGACCCTTCCTCCAACTCAACACTCTTACACCTAGAAAACATTTCCAGGTGTGTTCTATCATAATTACCAACAGGCATTGCTTGATAATAGTACTTGGCCAAGGAAGGATAGCATACACATAGGGGAGCTTGTAGGTAGTCACAGTGCAGTCATCTTAATGTAGATACACTCTTAAAAAAACAAACAACCAGTTGAATATATTTTTCAGAAGATCCCTGTTAGTAAATGATGGGTACACAGAAAGTTAGGCACATATTTTAAAGTTGGTCCAGAAAGATGGCTGAGTAGGTAAAGATGTCTGCTGCCAAGCCTGATGGCCCTCTTGATCTCCAGTGCCAGACTGGGACTACTGAGGCATAATCTCGGGACCTCACTACTACTGGCCTCTCTGCTTCTTGTGTTTGAGACAGCTATTGTTGAACTATTTCCACCATATTGCTCAAGCCAATTCATTAAATCCCTCAAATACATATTTAATTATATATACATATTTTTTCTAGAATTTGACTTTTAAACCAAGTATTTGATAAATGTGAGAAACTGCATATTTTCCTCATTTTTATGAAAGCAATAGAAAATATCTAAGTAATAAGATAAGAAAAAGAGGTCACTTATGCATATGGAGACAAAATATAACCAGATTTGGTTTTTCTTTGTTGTTTGTTTGTTTTTGAGTTGAGAGGGGATTTTTTTAACTATTTATAGTCCCATCATCTCTGCCAGAGTGATTGTACATCAGTAAAAATCCTCTGATACCTTTGCCAAGGGCCAGTACTTATACAATCTCTTAAATTCCTCTTTTAGATTTACTTAATTTCTGTGTGTGGTTGTTCTCTCTCTCTCTCTCTCTCTCTCTCTCTCTCTCTCTCTCTCTCCTCTCTCTCTCTCTCTCTCTCTCTCTCTCTCTCTCTCTGTGTGTGTGTGTGTGTGTGTGTGTGTGTGTGTGTGTGTGTGTGTGCATTCTATTATGAGAAATCCACAAAGTCTGCTTAAAGGGTAAAGAAATTTATTAGGAAGGAAGACTCACTACAGGATATTTATCATAGGGCCCTAGAAGGTTGAGGTACAGTGCTACGTTGTTCTTCTACCTGAGTCTGTCCCATCATCCAAGCACACAAGGGAGAGAAGAGAGCTGCTTACCTGCAATCTCAGGTTTTAAGGGTAGCCCCGAGGCCATGCCCCAGGGGCAAGTACTTCAAGGGCATAGGTAGATAGAACAGTGACCTGCTATATCTCTCGGGGCTGTGCTTCAAGCTCATAGATAGAACAGATGTCCACTACAGCATTCCTGGTGCCTTCAGAGTCAGAAGAGGGTGTTGGTCCTCTCAAACTGCAGTTACAGGTGGTTGTCAGCTACCATGTGGGTACTGGGAACCAAATCCGGGTCCTCTAGAAAGGCAGCAAGTCCTCTTCAACTGCTGAGCCATCTCCAGCGCCAAGAAGTTTTGACTGACCACTGATGTGCACTGGGCCTGTGCTCATTCAGTTCCTCTCTTCTTCAGATAATGGCTCCATGCAAATTACTAGACCCATTAGAAGTTACGTAAGATTCATACACAGTTTCATTTTTACAGTATTTTGAGACATGATCTCACTATGTACCCTACCAGGTCTGATTGGCTATGTAGCCTAGCTGCAACCTGCCCCAATCTCCCTGTCTTGGCCTCCCAAGTGTTTGTATTACAGACATGTGGCACTGTGCCTATCTATAGTCACATTTTGACAGGGAAACAAATTGTCACATTGTTAATCTGTAGTTAAGAGGAACACCTTTTCCAAAAGGAAGTTCAATTATAATTTTCAGGGAGATATAGGTATTGGTATTTGCTAATACCAGCTACCAGATATATTCTGCAAAGCAGTTATTGTATCAGAAAATTAAATTATCTGGGAAAATTTTGAGTTGACTGTGAGCAACTGGTTTATATAATACTCATTTTCAAGCAAACTTAAGACAATCATATTTGTATCTTAGACATTTCTGCCATTCCATTCCTACTGTTTCCACTTAGACCACTCATTTCTTGAAAATAAAATGGAAATAATTCCCAGGGAGAATGACTGTCCTACAAAAAGAAACAAATGTAATCTGTGAATTGTCTTTTCTGTCTCTATGCTAATGTGGAATGAATGCAATACTTTGCATTTGCTCCACTCTAATAACCTTACAGATACTAAAGTCTGCATCAAACTGGGGACTTAATTCTTTAATGCAATATCAGTTGGTATTATAGAAGGCAGTTGATGTGTGCTGGTGCTAAGTGACAATGGAACTGGGTGCAAGGGTTGGGGTGGAGATAGGTAGGCTTATCTCTCCACACTGGCATTTAAAGATAGTGATAACTGTCCTATTATGTTTGTGTTACCATGACAATGCCTGATAGAGACAATTTAAGGGACAATGGAATTATTTTGACTCATGGTTTCATCCATCAAAATGGAAAAGAGATAGTGAAGAAGCTCAGTGTCTATTGGCAGAGAGCATTGCCATCACTATGGGCCAAAAAAGAAAAAGACAGGAAGTGGGGGAACCTGACCCCAGAGGATCTTACCCCAATGACTTACTGCATTCCTCCAGCTAAGTATCACTTCCGAAATTCTCTTAGCCTTCCAAAATAGTGCAACCAATAAGAACCAAGTGTTTAAATAATAAACCTGTGAGGGATATTTCATATTAAAACAATAACAATGCAATTACATACACACACACACACACACACACACACACACACACACACACACACACACATCTTCCAAAATATTGTTTAATATCAGAAAAAGACCAGCTAAAGCAATAGTTTGTTCATAAGAAAAAATAGTGTAGGAAGGAATAATGAATTAATAGGCATCAGTTGGTAGGAATCTCAAACAGAATTTGATAATAGGACCCCTAAGTAAACAGGCCTGGAATCTTGCTACTCTCTTCAGATTCGATTTCCCAGGACTTTTGACAAATGCTTATTCTCAGTGCTGCTTGGACACGGCAATGCAAACCCTGACTATAGATGAGACTATGGGGTACTGTGGTTAGCTTAGAGCTGGTCTCTTCTACTCATGCCCCTCATCTGTGTTACGTTTTTTGTTTTTCCTTATTTTGTGTTTATTAGCTTTTAGTTTTACTGTGGCTCCTTTAAAAAGACTTAATCCAAACTTGGTGATTGAAAGGACAATCATTAATTTAATTCACTTGAAGTTTTGGAAGTCAAAGTATGATGTTAGTTTTCTGTGGCTGTAATCTAGGTGACCACACTCTCTGTAAAGATTTAGTGGAGAGTCCATTTGCTTGTCCCTATGGCTTCCATGCCTACCTTTCATGGTGCCTGACCAGCACTCACAGTTACTGGGGATTGGAATCTGCATATCATGAGGGGATTGCTGTTTAGTCTTCCACACTTCATCCAATTGTAAAACTGAGGAAAAGGAGGTGTAAACAACATTTACAGCTACTGATGTGTTTGTCTCCTGTAGCCATATATCTAATTGATTTTAACTTTGATGACCAAATGATTCTGTTATACAGAATGTAGCAGGACATATTTGGAAGATAGAGACTCAATTTTGACTTGAGCTTGTCCTGACATAAAGCCACCAATTCTAAGGACAGTGTGGATGTCACATATCTCTTCAAATTATGATAGCAGTGTTCTTTGACTTCAAGTTAGAATTTGGCTTAGTTCATCTCTTACAAAAGCAATTCAAATAAGAGTTTTATCCATGTATAAAAAAATGGCTGAAAAATAGGTGAATTGAAATTGAGCATTTTTAATGACTTGAAGTCTTGTAACTAAAATGCAGTCATGTTATAATATTCTCTCATGTTTTTTAGACTCCTGTAGGAAGATGGTACGGGTTTGGAATCATCACTGTCTCTCTTTATGCACCTGTGATCTCTGATTGCTCTGCTCCACCAGACCAAATGTACTAAACCTTGAGGAGGCAGAACTATACTGTGGATGAGAATTGAATAAAAAGATTTTAGGGTTAAATCTCAACTGGAACTAGAATCTGCTATGAGATTTAACACAATTTTCCTATGCACAAAACCCCAAATGCTGATGTTTTATCATTATATTCATTCTATCACTTGGAAATTTAATGAATATTTAATTTTAGTCAGGTACTTTGAAGAAACTGACATTTTAATTGCTAGTATTTCCTGTGTGCATTTGCAAGAAAGCCTGTAATCTACTTTGTATAGTTTTTTATGGTAAAAGAGTTTATATTAAAAACTAACAGATTTTTCTAACATAATACATGTAAATGTGTTGAGATAAATATAGGTGCAATTTTTACTAACTGAATTTACTTGAACATTTAAAATGAAATTTGATAATTTTCTGGTACTAGAATAAAGTCATATTGTTGAACATCACTAAAGAGTTTAAAACTAAGAGAATAGATGATAAAGTCTACCTTACTATATGGCCAGTGAATTCATCACATTATGAAAGATACTTGTATGGGTATCACTTTGAAGACTTCCACATCTTATAATATTTTTTATATATGTATGGGTGTGGTGTGTGTGTTTGCATGTGTGGGAATACATATAGGTATTAGAGAGTGTGGAACATGAGTATCAAGACTGACATGATGGTCTTTCTGGATCACTTTCTACCACATATACTGAAGCAGGGTCTCTTGCTGAGAGGTTTTCCTGTTTAGGCTCATCTACTAGTCAGTGTGCTGGAAGAATCACCTGTCTCTGCCTTCTCTGTACTAGTATTATAGGCAGGACACCCTTTATCCAGTAAGCCATCACCAGCCTGTTTTATATCTTACATTTGTACATATTTATTGGTGTTGAGCTCATTCACAGACATGAGGAAATTAGGTGAAAATAACACCACAATGAGGCTATATAATGATTGATGGCTTTGTTATCACTGAAAATAGTTCAATCTGTGCACTCTGGCTTAGCATAGATATTAATCATTGTATGATTAAGTTTATACTAAATCATGTTTTAAAAGTAATCTTTCAAATTCATTTCTGATGATCTTTGCTTCTCTTTTCAAATTTTTATGCTATACAAAAAAGAACAGAGTGAAATGTAAATATTGCTAATCAAAATAATTTCAATTATCAAATAAATATTGAAATGCTTACCTTTTGTGAGACTAACATGTCAGAATAAAACCTCAAAAGGACAAATGAGGCAATCTGGGATTAATATTTCAACCTCGATTTTTTTTAGCCTTTCGTGAAAAACTTGTGGAGAGGCCAATTTTTGTTAATAATCCTAAATTATACTAAAGTTAGTTGAATCTCTGAACCCAAAGCTTACAATAAAGTAACAGGGCATTCAGGGAACTGTGCATTGTAACCTCCAATAACATCTCTTCTAATACTGCGTAACGTGCCCTGAACCTTTAATGACTGAAAATGGGACTCTTTGAAATAACAGCTACTTCTAATTTAAACCTAAAAATGGAAACTTGCTGGCATTTTACCATAAGTACCATGTTCCAAATGACATAAAGAAAAAGAAGCTCACATTAAATTATTAGTCCCTGATTGAAGTTGGTTGAAACATACATAAGGTAATACTTATTTTAGAAGCATAATTTTCTACTTAATAATTTGTTATTCCAGAGGTCTGTAATTATTTGAATGATTTTATTTTTAAAAGGCATTTCTATGGGAAAACAGAAACTTCAACAGAGGTGAATTTTTTTCATTGGTAGGGGAGATATTTTTGCTTTCCAAAAGGGAAGGAACACAGGTCAGATAAGGCCTTCATCTTCCTCAAGTGCTCTACTTATTAACAGCAGGGGGTTGGGACATCAGTCTGTTTTTCATCTTTAGTTTCTCCATGTTTATGGCCTAAGAAAGGTGAATTAGAAATCTTATTTGGTTAAGTTTGGCCCATTGAGTTTTTTAAAAGTCTCAACAACAACTAAGCCACACAATTAGGTATCGATTTTTTCTGACCCCAACTAGAGATAAGTATCTGACGGGCCAAAGTTCTTCCCGAAGACACCAATATTCTTCTTCTAAGTCCCTCTGCGGTTATATATCTCTTAGAACTAAGGAGGAAAAGAGATGTTGGAGAAAAATGTGAAATGGTAAGAGGGACATGCACTTGGCCAGAGAAAATGTTACATCTAACAAATAGCTTCTTGTTTAACTGCTGGGTCAGGAAATCTGTCTTAGTCATATCCATTATGTCATCCACTACACAGCTGTGACCCTACCTCCAGAGAAGAATGAACCCGGCATATGAATACATGAATTGCCAGACCCTCCCCCCACAAAAAAAGAAAAGAAGGACTTAATTTAAACAAAACGCATTGGCAAATGCTTTGAAAAGTCACCATTAATTCAATATAAATTAATCTGTATTACTCACAAAGCAACTATTCTATTATATTCTATGATTTCTTTTTAATAGTTAAAATTTAAATCATGCCATGTCTTAATAGTTTTGATTGCTGACCTTTGGTCAAACACTATGATGCATAGGATGCAGGGTCCAAGAAGACAGGAGAGATTCTCTTCAACTTGAAGATAGAACTTAGTAACAACTAACTAATTCAGGCTGTGATTATTTATTTAGTAAAATTAATTAGAATTCCAATGTATATGAAGACTGGGAGGATTGCTTCAGAAGGTATCTAGGGTTTCTGTTGTTGTGGTAAACATCATGACCAAGAACAACCTGGGGAGGAAAGGATTTATTTCAACTAACACTTCTAAGTAGCAGTCTGTCATGGAGAGGAAGTCAGGGCAGGAACCTGGAGGCAAGCACTGGAGCAGAGCACACAGAGGATGAGTGCTCCTTACTAGCTTGCTTTCTAAGGCCTGCCTACTTTCTTACACAACTTAGGACCAATTCTGCATCTGCCACCAGAAAGTACATACACGTTGACTTGTTGGCTCATGGTGGCTCCACCCATACCACAGGATGGCTGTGGTGCTTTTGTGCTCCCCAAAATATGTGCACCCTAATAAACTTATCTGGGATCAGAGGATAGAACAGCCACTAGATAGACATAGAGGCCAGAAAATGGTGGCACACACGCCTTTAATCCTATCACTTGGGAGGCAGAGATCCATCTGGATCTCTGTGAGTTTAAGGCCACACTGGAAACAGCCAAGCATGGTGACTCATGCCTTTAATCCCAGGAAGTGAGTCTTTAATCCCAGGAAGTGATGTCAGAAAGCAGAAAGGTATATAAGGCGTGAAAACCGCAAACTAGAAGCATTTGGCTGGTTAAGCTTTTAGACTTTTGAACAAAAGTTCAGCTGAGACCCATTCTGGATGAGGACTCAGAGGCTTCCAGTCTGAGCAAACAGTGTCAGCTGAGGAACTGGCGAGGTGAGGTAGCTGTGGCTTGTTCTGCTTCTCTGATCTTCCAACATTCACCCCAATACCTGGCTTCAGGTTTGATTTTATTAATAAGAACTTTTAAGATTCCTGCTACAGATGGCTACGGTACTTGCTGGTCCATCCCATGATACGGGCATTTCCAATAGGCTGGGGTCTCTACTACAAATGAGCTGCACCTTCAGCAACAGCCTCCCCTGGGCTCCCTTCAAGTGCTCTTACCCTGCCACATGGCATAACATGTCAACATCTCTCCATAACCCCTTCAATCCTGGGGATTCTACATCTACTAAGGCTGCATCTTCCTCAGTGGCCCCTGTTGGTCTCTCACTGTACTAAGCCTTGGCTGCTCTCTAGGATGCCTTCATCCCTTCAAAACCAGCACTGCCTGGCAACAGGTACAGCCTTGGCACACTCTGAACCACAGCTTCTGTGCTCTGACCCTGAGGAAACTGGCCCAGGAGATCTCATCTAATCTCATCACCATTAATTTCTCAGCCCCACTTAACCAGCCCTGACTGTTGCAGCAAAGCAAAGATTGTGTTTTTGTGGTTATGTTCTCTTGTTAATCACAGTTGATTCTTCAGCCCCACCTGACCAGAACCCCATACAAAATACCTCACAAATGGCAGGTAGTGTCTTTGCTTCCTTCTGAAAATTTACAAGCCAGGGCCTTTGTAAAAAAATACTCACCTTTTCCTCCATTTCTGGTTGGTTTCTCCCCAGCACTCCAGTTAAAATGAAAGTTTTGTTCTTTTGTAAGACAAGTTGATTGCTCTTGATTTGTTGTTTAAATAATAATCAATGATATTTTTACTTTCTTTTTTAGAATGTGAAAAAAACCCTCAAACTAAATGAGTAAAAAGGAAAATAAAAATATCATTGATTGTTATTTAAACATATGTACATATGAGCAATATTAAATGAACTCAGAAGATTATATTTATATACATATTAATATATATGTATATTTAAAATGATAAAGAAAGAGGACATGAATTTGGGAGGGAGCAGGGGACATGAGAAAATGAAGTAAATATAATAGACATACATGAAATTTTAGAAACATTGATTATATATGCATTAATAGTAATATATAATTTCTGAGAAAACAATTCATGAAAGTTGTTAAGTTTCAGAGTTTGTAATTCTTCATCTAGGGGTGGGGTCTTATACAATTTCTCCCATCCATGTTGGCAGGTCAGTTGGTGCCATTATTTTTCAGGTTTTGTTTAGGTGAGATAAGTGGATTTTTTTTTTTTCTCATACCTTGATCTGGCTTGCTTCTGCCATTTCTTTAGATCTCACTGTATGTGTTTTTAATTCCTAAGTGTGAGTTACACACACATCTTTTGAGTCATTCTCACTGTTCTGCATCTGTGTTCCGCTCAGGGCAGGCATACTCAGACCATGGGCTGTTTGGACAGTGTTCCTGAGGTCTTGCTACTGGGCAGTAAAGTCCCACTAAGTGGACAAGATTCTTCCTACAAAGTAGCAGAAGCCAATAAAGAAAAACACTGGGTCTTCACCTCTGCCATAGAGACAGAGACATGTATACTGTTTACTTATATACTAAGAAAGCAAGCAAAGAGGGGAGATCACTTAAAACGCTAACTAATTTTATATGGGAACATTACCTTTCTTAAAAGGACAAGTGCCAGAATAACATAGTGCAAGCACCACAGCAGATGGCTGTTCTTGTGGTCAATTGAAACCTGCCTCCTCTACCCATAGTACTTTATGAAGAAGGATTTTGCTGCCTGAATGAAAGATTCGTTACTTTACAATGACTCAATAAGACGACATTTAAAGCGTGTGGAGACCCACAAGGAAGACTAGAACAATGTTAGATACATGCTGGAATACTTGGTTAAATTAGTACTTCTTCCATATTCTGGCATATTCAGAAATTTCAATTATTTGGTCTCAGGCAGCTTTGTAATATCCCTTCAGGGTCAAGGCAGAAGAGAGAAGCGAAGACATGCCAAGAGATTCATGGGAACTAGAATCCCGGGAAAGCTGAACTCACTCTGTGGACTTGCTGGCTCCTTAACAGTTGGCAGTTGTACTGCACTTAACAGATGCACAAAGCATCACATGTTGCTTCTTCTTCTCTTTCTCCCTTTTCTCCTGCTATTCATCATGAGAGAGTAAAACAAGGGGCCACTTCCTTCCTGTCCCATTAGGAGTCTCTCTGCCAAACATCACTGCTGAAGTTCCTTGTGCATTTCAAGGGTTATAAAAGTTAATCATTACAAAGTGTTGTATTGCTATGATGTTTTCTTTCAAGGGACTTTTTTTTTATTTTAAAGAAGAGAAAAATAAGGAAGAGAATAGAAAACTGGATTGCTAGCTCGAGGTTTCAAAAATGAATGTTCAATCTAGAAAACATACAAGTAACCTGGATTCAACAAGTAATATTTAGTAATATATATGTATATAAAATATATACATACAATACATACATAAAAACATAAAATCATACTAACAATGAAAAAGGGGACACGAACTTGAAGGAGAGCAGGTAGAAGAGTAGGGGAGTTTTGAGAGAGGAAAGGTAAGGGGAAAAGGTTGTAGTTATATTATAATCTCAAAAATAAGCAAAAAAGTATTTTTCCTATACTCTACGATTCAGAAAAATGTATAGATATGTATCTTAACTGAAGAAGTAAGTTCTAGACGTTTTTAGTGAAAAATTATAATTTTCTTTGTATTCCAAATTGAAAACATCACCAAGTCCAGTTTTTATGTTTTCCCCTGCTATATCCATATTGAGTCAAAAACTGTTCTTGAATACAAGCGAAGTACATGGTTAAGAAGGTAACAGGAGAGTGTAACTGCTTATCCAAATTTCTCTTTTCAAACAAATTTAAGTTATATCATTTCAGAACCTTGGAAAATAGTTTAGATGAGGTTTCCTTTATTGCTATCCACATTAGTGTGTGTCAGTTGCCATTAAGCAGAGTTCACTTTAGTGAATTCTTCTTAAGGAATGTATTTTGCATTAGTGAAATGTATTAAATAGTCCAGTGATTGATTGCATGTTTGGGGAAATATGATTTTATTTGTTATGCCATTGATTTAATACATATTCAATAATATTTCCCTGAGTTTATTTGATTTTGGCATGACGTGTAGAGATAAGTAAGATGAATCCATGCTTCAATGCTAGTTTAAACAAATTCTATTGATACATATTTGCTCTTGCTGGTAAAGCATAGCCACTGGCTGGATGAGAGAATGTCACCCTGTCATACTACTTTTTGTGGCCTTCAAATTGTGCTATTCCAGACCAGCTGGAGCCTCATGTGAAGCATCATTTCTCAAAACACTGTTGTAGCACATCCAGTCTTGGAGAGAGTTGGGCAACACAGGCATCCGCTGACTGATACAAGGAGAGAATTATTCACTCTAGTCCAAAATTGTGACAGATGAAAACAGGTTTGTTTTCCCTAACTTTCATTTAAAATTTAATAAGATCCATGCTGCAAATGCCTGTTTCCTAGACTCATCTATTTATATGACACTTGAAGTGATTTCTACACCCACTTGCAAGGTAGAAATGCAACTATGTTCACTGACAGACCTTTAATCTACAGTTTCTGTAGTGTACATCTTCCTTCAATGAATATTCTTATTAATAATTAAACTCAATGAAATATTTCCTAAATGGATGCTCTTTTTAGTTATTGAATATAGAGTAAGTTGGCATCAAACAGCAGCTGTTCTTATTTATGTTTGTAAATATCTTCCTGGTACCAAAAGTTCTTCATTCCAGAGCCCCTATTCCACCTGTCTTCCTGCATACACATCTCTGGAGAGAGTGAAATCCAAGATCCAGTTCCTGGTGTGGAGAATGAGAAGCTGTAATGGGCTAGAGAGGGCCGAAATGACTCCAGCACTGAGAAACAGGCAGGGGAGAGTGGAGAGAATGCTGTGACTTTTCACAGGAGAAATACTTCAGACTTCTAGTGTTAGTGTTGCTTGTTGATCATTTAATAAACAGTTCTCTGTTGTGGAAGAAAAAAAGAACACTTGATAGATAAGCAGCAAGAATCTTACTTGGTTTTTATTTAACTTCTATTTCAATTTCAGTTAAATTAAAAGGTGATGTATATTCAACTAATTTCCAAAGATAGAGTCAAAGATATGACTGACTTCATTTACTCTCTATGGTAACTACCAGGAATCTTTCCCACCATTGCAATGGCAGTGTTGATTATCAATGTGTTAGCATACAATGTAGAAAATCCAAGAACATAAGGGAACAGGGTGGTTGAGTTGGAACAGGGAAAGAATGGGAAAGCAATGAAAGAAATACCATGATAGAGGGAGACATCATGGAGATAGGGAGAAACCAAGTGCTAGGGAAGTTCCCAGGAATCCACAAGGATGACCCCAGCTTAGACTACTAACAATTGTAGAGATGGTGCCTAACCTGGCTTACCCAAGTAATCAGATCTGTGACTACCCTAACTGTCATCATAGAGCCTTCATCCAGTAACTGATGGAAGCAGATGCAGAGATCCATAGCCAAGCACCAGGCTTGAACTATCTGTTATTTGACATTATCTCAGGAACTTTGAAATGCTGTATATAAAGATACAAAGAAAAATCTTACTGGAGTCAGATAAAACAGGAAGGTGGACATATAGGCCAACTTTACTGTGAAAAATTGGCAAACTATCCAAACAAGTAAACGGCTCCTTAGCAAGTGTGTAAAACTCATCTGCAAATTTTGTCTTAGGGTTTGCGACAAGATCCATGGCAAGAATTGGATTTTGTATGAATAGAGACTGCAAAGGAAGTAGGGGTCAGATTATGTTTGACCTTTAACAGCATAGTACAAACTATATCCTGTAATTCCACCCTCATTTTTCGAGTTAGATTCCATAGAATATTGGCAGCTTCAGTGAGTGACAAAAGTGGCTGGAGATGGTTGAAATTCTTTTATTAAAGATATAATAAACAATTTAAGAATTTTTTCCTAGAAATTTGAATATAAGATGTTTTTCACAAGTAGCATGGTCATGATTGTTATTATACTTTTAAGCAGCATGTACACTTTAGAGGAATTTAAAACACAAGCTCCTGCAAGGACCCGGGGAATCACATGTATGAATGAAATGGCTTGCCCTCAACTTGGTTTTCATCATCAAAGAGAAAAAGAGAGAGAAAAGCACAGGGACTAATGAGCATATTCTCTCTGAAGAGAGCAGATGCTAAGCATCCCAGCTAATTGTTACCACACAGAAATTTAATATGTATTACATCATCCAGAAAGTGAACACTATATGCACATTATAAACATATGTGATTATGTTATTATATGAATTATACATGTATATTTTTAAAAAATAACCATAAATTAGGATACCAAGGCAGTCTCACATATATATGTATGTGTGTGTATTTGTATGTATATGTATACATATATACACATATGTATTGATAAGCAAGATCCAAATATGGGCCAGGTTTTGCTCCATCTCAATATTACATGGAAGGATCAATTAATTATTATCTTCCAGCAGATGATTAATAAAAAAAGGAAGAGAACTTCCACTAAATAACTATTGTTATATTTCTTATTATTATTGTTTAATGTTTTAAATATTTTGTTTGCATATATATTTTTAATGTTCATTATATACGTAATATAGGCAATACATGTTACTCTGTATTTTATTATATTCCACAATTCATGATCTATTTGCTAAACATTCAGCGGTTCAAAATTTTGGAAGAAGAAATACAAATATTTTAAAATAAATTGCAATGTATGTCTGCATGTTCTGGGAAAAACAAGTTGCTCAAAGTTCTATGTTGTGAAAAATTCTACAATATTTTAGCTATATGATTTCCTAAAGCCATGTTATCATAAAAAACCTAGCTCTATGGATCTCAAAAATCTCTAATGCTATAATAACATTAAGTTGCATTATAGTTGAAGCATTAAAGCTTGTTTTATTGACAAAATTATTAACTTCTTAGTAACAAATTTGGAGAGAATCCATATTTATCAAGTGATAGGTTCTTTCTATTATAAATTGTGTGTACATTAGAAGGAGAAATTTGTAGAGATATCATTGTTAAAGTATGTCCCAAAACATTTCTTGATAATGTTATAATATAATAAACATCGAACACCATGAATAATGCTATCCTTTTCAACTGTATCTGTGAGTCAGCACTTACAGACCCCCTTTAGGTTGTTTTTGTCTCCACTTTACTCTGATAAGGCTGACTCAGCTTCTCTTATCTCCTTAAGTAGTGGGAATGCTCACACTGTCTTACCATTACAGAGGATGCAATGTGGAACCTGCAGAGATAGGCTGCAGTCCTTATGCTATTGCGTTCTGCATCCAAACAGTTCCATTTTATGGGTTTTCTCTTTTCTTCTCTTTTTTTGCTTCAATCCATGAAGACCTGTGCCAACATCATATTAACCGATTCAGCTATCTGACATAATTGGTTCTAACTTGATGTTTTTAAAACGCACCAATGAAAGAGTTTTGAAAAATGATTCTGACGTGTTGACTGTTTTGAGTCAAAGGCACTTGAAAAGCAGCAAGAACAAGAAGATAATTCTGACTTCCTTTCTGTTTTGTAAAAGCAGGAAATATGAACAGTGTCATCCCTGCACTAAAGGAAGCAATAATCTTCTCATCAAGGACAGGAAGTTCAAGCTAGTAGAATTCTGTACAGACCCAGTTAAAATTAGCTTATCTTCTAAACTTCCCCATGAAACTTAGCTGCTTCTTGTGGCTCGGTATTCTGGTCCATTTAATATGTATGTAACTGACCCAAATGCTTTTTTTATGGTCATCATTTCTTTATGAAGTTTATTTTGTCATGTAAACTTATTTAACTAAATATGTATGCTTTCCTCCCATTGGGCAGTCATGTTACTTTAATTGCCAGGCTCAGACAAAAAGAAACCATAGTGTAAATGAGGTAAAAATCTACCTTATTTGTCTACACCAACTCTTATTAATTATTTAATTTCAGTCTTTCATTACTTTTCTCTCACCTATTTTTATCTAAAACGTATTGTAACAAAGAATATATTAAGTTTGAAATAACCATCAATTGAAAATACAAGACATTATTTTTAAATTGTCAAACCTAATATTATTATGTCTGTGGGGATAAATTTTATAAGTTATTTTCTTACTGACATTCTTATGGAAGCACAAAAGTACACTTTTTATCAGTTTAGAATGTTTTCTGAGAGGGCATTGTGTTTTCTCTTCTTAGGTTCCATTATTGGGGATTTGAGAATGTAGCTGAGAAAATGAATATTCATAAGATTAAGAAATGGAATTTCTGTACATATGGAAAATATGAAAGGAAAAGTTTACTGAGTGTTCACAGATGAGCACTTATATTCCTGACCTTGCACTGGAGAGGGGCAGGAGAAGGTGCCTCTATGGGAGGAACAATGGCTGCCCCACCATCAGGAGACAGGAAGGTCTAGGACAACGTGATGATATTTGTTTATGCAGCTGTGGATCACTGGCTCACTGTTGTTTTTCCTGTGTCAGAAAACTCCCATGGAGAAGGGGAGGCATCCATGGCAGCACCCTCCAGAAGTTTCCCTGTTGAAGGGAAATGTGATTAGACTGCTTTCTACTTCTGTTGAATCTCAAGTGCTGTCAGTTATTGTGACCTTTATGCCAGTTTTGGGGTCTCACTAGGTCCCCCAGATACCAAGTCTTAACAGCAAAACCCAACCAAACACAAAACTCCTTTAGAGTTTGTTTTACCCAGAGATTTGCTTATTAAGTACTTTCCTGGCCAGGCATTGTGATGCATGCCTTTAATCCTAGCAATTGGAATGTGAGTTTGAGGTCAGCCTGGTAAATACCGTGGGTTCTAGACCAATCAGGACTATAATATAAGACACTGTCTCAAAAAATAAACAAACTCAAAATTTTTCTAGGAGAATGGAGCACTGACCCAGTGGTTAAGAACATGTACTGCTGTTGAGAGAACCTGAGTTTGGTTGGAGCACCCACATCAGGCAGCTCACAGTCATCAGCAACACCAACTCCAAGGTATTTGATACCCTGCTCAGGACTCTGAATGCAATTGCACCAATATATTCTCTCTCTCTCTCTCTTTCTCTCTCTCTCTCTCTCTCTCTCTCTCTCTCTCTCTCTCTCTCTCTCTTTCTCTCTCTCTCTCTCTCACACACACACACACACAAACACACACACACAATTAAATTTATGTATAAATCTTTAAAAACAGCTTTTCTAGCAATTTCAAAACATACTACTTGAATCTAATTGAGTTTGATGTTTAAATAATGTTAATAAATTAGAGCTTAGAATTTCTTAACATCACATGATAAACCAAGCAGGATAACCTGAAAAAATACACCCAGCTTCAAGTAAATAGCAACTGGGAGCAAAGACTTGGAAGAGGAAACATAGCAGAGGTGGGACTCTAGAGTGCAGGCTAGGTGAATGTATTCATCTAGTATCTTCAAAAGATAAAGATCAAGGCCAACGACCTGGCAAGTCAGGACACTGCTTCACTGTCACTACCACACTGAATACAATAGAAATATTAATAATTTGCCGGGCGGTGGTGGCACACGCCTTTAATCCCAGCACTCGGGAGGCAGAGACAGGCGGATCTTTGTGAGTTCGAGGCCAGCCTGGTCTCCAAAGCAATTTCCAGCAAAGGTGCAAAGCTACACAGAGAAACCCTGTCTTGAAAAATAAAAACAACAACAACAACAACAACAAAAAAGACAAGCAAGCAAAAAGAAATATTAATAATTAATGTCACTATGAGATACAGAATAATGTCCATTTTCATAGCACTCTTTCTAAAAGCAAGCTATTAAAACAGCAATTACGTGACCTTCACAAAGTTTCTAAACATTACCTGTAAATAATAAACAAGCACATGACTTGTTAACATATAAGGTAGTCATGTCTAACTACAAAAGTCAACATCTGTTCTCCCTAGAAATAAAAACTCATTCCTAATTTGCCGTTCTAAGTATGATACCACTATTGGTTCAAATTTTCTTAGGTCCGTGATAATGTATATGCTTATTTTTGTTGTTTATAATTATGATTTAGTTAATTTAAATGTTGAAATAAATGAAGAATGATCAGTTGAATCCTATTATCATAAGTAGAAAATAACGAGGTAATAAAATTTTAGAAAAATACTATTTTGTTAGTATGAAAACAATTAATTGGCAATTACTTATTTCTGAAATTTTTAAATCTCTTAATATACAAACACATATGTAAATATTCTTTACTTTATGATTAACTTAAAAAACCTGATTATGCTATCATCTCTCTGCTCTAGACTGCTAGATCACAAAGAACGAATATTTTTGTCTAAGATCAAAAATGAAAGAGGAAATGGCCTGGATTAAAATTAGTATGACTTGCAACTCTTCATTCTTACTGCACATTGTACGGTAAGTCCACCTGAAATGTGCTCAAGGAAACAGGTCACATATCCCTGAAGCAATTTCTGCTGAGACTGGACAGTTGGTGTTGCTTTCTGCAGTTTTCCAGATCAAACCTGAGCTTTATGTATAGTAGGTCAGTGCTCACCAAGGAGCTACAGCCTCAGATCTTCTTTTCCTCGGACAGCATCTCCAGCATCTCCATGGGTCGGCCAAATTGGTCTGACATTTTGAAACTCCTTCCTCTACTTCTCCAATACTATTGCCTCTCTGACTTGTATTACGAAAAGTAACACAAGAAAAGACACATGATATGTGACAGAAAATTGCTCATTAGCTCATAACCACTCTGCTGTCAATGATTATTTGTAAATCTATAATATAAAAATATGTTTAGATCTATCCAAAATTAAAAGCAAAAGTATACTGAAGACACACACATCTCCTTCCTGTATAATATTATAGGAGAAAAATAAATATGGGATTAGGGAATGAGCATGCTAAAACAGCTTTATTACCTAGGTACCGCTATTCAACTCATTTTCAATATTGAGGGCAACAGGTGCAGTTTCAATGCTTATGTCTTACACATTTATCTAAAACACTGGCTAGATACACAGTCATAGTCATTTCTTTTAAATCCATTGCTTAAGAGCAGTCTTTTGGATTTTTTCCTAACACTATTGACAAACATTTGTTGAGTATGGAACGCCCTATTATATTACAGAAGTTATTACAAAAATTATATAAGACTCAAAGACATTTATGAAGATTATTTGAACATGTCTATGATGTTAAGGTATAGACTATAAATTATTTCAGAAAAACCAGAATTTATTGGGGAGTGCCAATTCTCAGAAATAAGTCAGTTGCAAGGATTCACTACTGGGGTGTGTGTATGTGTGTGTGTGTGTGTGTGTGTGTGTGTGTGTGTGTGTGTAAAGTCTAAGATGATTCTAGAAGCAATATTCATTGTTTTAATGTATAATCATCTTTACTATTTTTCCTATTTGTTTTTACTAGTGAAGTAAATATTAACCCTTATTAAAGAAGACTTGAGTAGATATTTTCTTTGTATTTTATGCTGTATCTCAAAGTGATTTTAAAGTAGTTCACTAAAACAGAGGCTAATAAAAACACAGAGCAAAGCGGAGGTCAATTACCAAAGTAGGTCATGATAAATATAGTACAGTTCGCCTACCCAGTAGTAATCTGCATGTGTTTTTAATTTAGATATTATAAATATTATAAATATTGATTATTTATTTTAAAATATAAAATGTATACATTTCATTCATTATACTTAGAAGAAACAAAATACATCTATAGAAGTAAAACGACCATTATTTTCAAGACTATATAGGCTTTGCAATTGATTTGGGTCTGTTCTCCTTCCACCTCCACTCATAGACAAAAGAGGAAAATACTTCGTTTTTTTTTCAATGAAATATCAAATCTAGATGTTGTAAGTTACACATTGAGTGTTTACTACATTTTACTTGCAATGCAAACTGTTCATTTTGAAAAAACAGAAGGAAATAATTAACTAGTCATTGAGAAGCAAAGGTTAGCCCAGTGCCCAATAGAGTAAATAAACAATTTACATCTTATCTACAGGGCAACTTTTATCTTTGCTACAACAAATACTCTTTCTCATTCTCAAGTTTACCTCTAATCTTTTTATTGTGCATGTATTATATATATGATGGACCTTTTTTCATATTAATAATGCACTTCTCATTTTCCATTATGTGCTAGCTTGAAAGAGAACAGTCCCATTTTGCTCTTGTGTTGTTGTTGGTACAGTTTGAATATTCAGTTGAGGCCTTCTGCTTTTTCACAACTCTTAAAATTAAATAAAACATTCATGAAATCAACTACCTTCTGGGAGTGAGAGAATCTTAGGTTAACTCCTTCACTTCTCAAGAAAAGAAATTGAATCCAGAGAACCTGTAAGGCCCCTGTGAGACCATGCCCAGTGAGGAGTGGAACTGGAGCTGGAGTTCACATTCCCTAAGACAGCGCATCCTTTCCTCTAGGTTCCAGCTCTAATGGTGTCACAAGGGAAAATCACCTCACTCTCTTTCCCAGCACACTGTAATAATTCTGGGGAAAACGAGGTTCCCTGAGAGAAAAATAGGTGGGTACACTCAAACTTTGTTCTTGAATTATACTAATATAGGCATATCTTGTTTGAGGAATACCTTCTCTTCCTCCACATTTTTTCTTCTATGTATATTAAGTTGTCATTGCTTTCCCAGGAGCACAAGAAGAGGCCTGGTGCTTCCTCTCTGCCCTTGTTCAGTTTTGAGCATGTAGGGGTCATTCCAAATTTGGTACTGAATTGAAAGGTAAAAGCAGAGAAGACTTTTCCCAGACGGAACTGTATTTAATTAGGCAGTCAAGTCAATCCAATTCTGGCATGTGGCAGCTTACATCTCTTACTGAGAGGCAATTTGTGAAATAAGACATTGACTAAAATAAACACAAAGCCAAACTAAGATGTTAACTTTGAAGGTGATGGACAGTAATATGGTGCAATTGTATCCTGAGAGCCTTGCAATTATCATTTAATTATGCCAGTTTTATCACTGTAACATCTTCATGCTGGGAAAACAATGCTGAAAGAAAAGCTTCCTCACGACTAATTTTTCTTTTTTTTTTTTTCTTTTTGGTTTTTGTTTGTTTTTTAAAGGTCTCAGTCGGCTTTATTTTTCCACTCTAAAGACAGGCAATATTTTGTTGAAAAAGTGGAATATGTAAAATGAAAAAAAATTAATAAATAAATATATTTTAAAAACCCTAATTTCTGCCTGGCATATTGGAGGACTAATTTTTTCCTCCTTTTTTATTTATTATATTTGTGTTTTAATTTTACACATCAGCTATGGGTTCCCCTGTCCTCCCCGCTGCTGCCCCTGCCCAAACTTCCCCCCATCCCCTCCCTTCCATTCCCATCTCCTCCAGGGCCAAGACTCCCCTGGGGATTCATTTAAACCTGGTGGATTCAGTACAGGCAGGTCCAGTCCCCTCCTTCCAGGCTGAGCAAAGTGTCCCTGTGTAAGCCCAAGGTTCCAAACAGCCAGCTCATGGTGGATGCAGGGATCCTCAGCCAGGCCCCAGGTGGAGCTCCAGGAGTCCTATTGTCGAGAAAGAGGAGGGTTATAAGAGTGTGAATTGTTGAGCCCATGATTGGAAAAGCACAGGGGCAAATAGCCAAACGAATGGAAGCACATGAATTATGAACCAAAGGCTGTGGAGCCCCCAGCTGGATCAGGCCCTCTGGATAAGTGAGACAATTGAACAGCTTGAACTGTTTGGGAGGCACCCAGGCTGTGGGACTGGAGGACTAATTTTTAAATAAAATGAACTCAAATCAAACTTATCTTTTACAAATTTAACTAAAATCTGTACAAAAAAAAGTTTGAAACACAAAGATGACTTTCAATCAAAATTTAAAAGTACGTTTATTATATTAGAAATTATGCTTATGATATTTTAATGTACACTTAATTTGACTTAGTAATTTGCTTTGCTATATCAGAATTTTCATTGCAAATTTCAGCCAAGTATGAAAAAATCAATATTAATTTGCAAGGTATGGAATACTATCGGTTTCTTTCCATCAATAGCGATGAAATAAATGGAAATCAAAACAAGGAAATATCAGCTCACATCTATAACATTGATTATAAAAAATACTAGTCTTTTGTTGTTGTTGAGACCACAGTACATCAGAATCCGTGCTTTAATTGTAAAGCCATTTATAAATGGCTAATGTTGTAGAAATACTTAGCACCCTGTAGCTTTGTATAACAAACTCCCAATATCCTGTAAAATATGTACACATTCAAAATTTTACTATATGTGGATGGGAATGAAAGTATCATGGTGAAGACTTGGTGGTAACCTGATATTGTGCCCATTCATGCTATAAGATGTTGAAAAGATGAGTGAAGCCTGGCGGTGGTGGCACACCCCTTTAATCCCAGCACTCAGGAGGCAGAGGCAGGAGGATCTTTGTGAGTTCGAGGCCAGCCTGGTCTACGGAGCGAGATCTAGGAAAGACGCAGAGCTACACAGAGAAACCCTGTCTTGAAAAACAAACAAAAAAAAAGAAAGAAAGAAAGAAAAGATGAGTGAATTTTCTCGTTATAAGTATGTTTATTTAAGGAGGTGGGAAGAGCTGAAGGAAAAGCAGAAAATAAAAAATTGATGGATGCTATGTAGTATTTTATTGCTCTCATTACTTTGCTTGACTCAGTTTAAATGTGAGGTCTCTATATTCACAAGTAAAATGTAAGATGAACAATAGTTAAGAGTCCTAGACAAAAATACAGGATTTCCCTAAGAAATAAGACTCATCAACGTCATGGTAGACAACATAAATCTCCACATTTAGAATTACAACACTGAAACTGTAAATATACAAACTAAGAGACGCGAAACTAATGAGACAACATTTTGAATTTCTCAGAAGGCAGCTGACATTTTTATAGGTGACAATGACATTGTTTCCATGGTTTCCAAACAGGTCCTAACATATTGAAACTATTCTCGAAATTAATTTCTCAATCCTGAAGTCATTTAAAATGTGTATTGATATAAACCAACTGACTATTTCTTAGGTTATTGCCAGCAAGTATTTTAACATTTTGTTATACTTAGAACATGGTGAATTTAAAAAAATTCATTTTAGTCAAGGTTTGGTTAATCTACCTAAGAAATTAGAAATTCAAATTATTATGGAAATATGTATTTCACCATCTCTTTAGAGAGAAATGTTTGAAAATACATTTGTTGCAGTTAAGATTGGGATAAAATAAATCCATCATACACTGCAGATAAGTGTTTGTGTGGCACATCACACCTACACATCAATCACAACAATTTTAAAACAGAGTTCAACATAAAAGAGGGCTGTTAATGTAGATCAGTTCATAGAGTGCTTGCCTGGAATGCACTAAGTCTTGGATTTGATGCATAGTACCACATAATGAAGGTATGGCGGTTCATGCCTGTAGTTCCCACACTCAAGCTGTGGAGGTAGAAGGCTCAGAAACTCAAAGTTATCCTTAGCTGTATAGTCAGTTTGAGGCCAGCCTAGGCTACATGAGACCCTGTCTTAAAAAAAGAAAAATAAGGATGAGTAAGTGAATGAGTAAGCAATGGGAAAGAAACAAGCAAAACTTGTGTCCTAACAACATTATGAAAAATACAATAAAAATGAGAAGAGCAATTGACAATCCAGGCATTCCACAATAAAACCAAGAGACTGGATAAGATTAGAGTCTCTTTAAAAAGTCAATTGATTTGGTAATAGACATTAAAAATAACATAGATACACTATTTGTACACTGGAAAAAGTTCAGGTGATAGGGGTTATTAAGGACAATGGGGATTATGTAAGGATTTCAAGTCAGGGCTTAGTATCACGTAGTATCCACCCATGTTGAAACAGATTGGTGTAGAGCAGACATTCTTGCTTAGCACTTGTTTTCAGGTAAGGCTATAGTATCTTGTGTGCACAATATCACCTGTTGTGATACTGCAGTCTTTTGTTGCACCAGAAGCTGTCCACAATGACTCCCCAGGTTTATCAGCATTATTGCTATTAGTATTTACTGGTAGGATTAGCACTGTTTTGTTAGACTGTATTTGTATTGCTTTGACAAAACCACTGATGGGAAGGCTTATGCTCATTGTTTCAGAGGGCTCTGTCTACAGCATTTTGCCATTATGCACTCAGGTAAAACATCATGGTGCTGAGACTATGTGGCAGAGATAGGCCTTCACCTATGGTACACAGAGAACAGAAAGAAGAACAGGAAGTTGAAGTAGATAACATGCCCCCAAGCATCTGCTCTTACTAATTAATTTCCTTTGACCAGGCCCTACCTCCTAACATTCCCAGATTCTTACAAACCAGTGCCACCAGCTACCAACAAAGCATTCAGCTCATCAGCTCCTGGGAGAAAATCCCCATTCAAACTGTACCATAGGATTTGATGAAAAGTGATTCTGCTTTAATTCTGAGAACTTTCCCATGTAACGACTAACCTCTAAACACTTGGTATTATAAAATTATTTTACTATTTCAAAGAAAAAGCTAAGTCGAATTATTTTTTAAATTATCTTGTGTGTGCACACATGTGTGCATGCATGTGCATGTGGATGTAGGTTTGTAGGCCAGAGGGCATCTTTCATGCATTGATTCTTCCCACCTTGCTTTTGAGGCATGGTCTTCTTGCTGCTTCTGCTGCTATGCTGAGCACTCAAGATTGCAATCTCCTGTTTGTACCTCCCATCTCATTATAAGGGTGCTGAGATTACAGTGGCGTGTTACTGCTCCCAGCTTTCTTACTTTTTTTTTTTAAGTACTTCCTTTTAAAAGTTAATTTAAAAATAAAAAGATAACTGCTTTTACTTACTGAGCAAGATCCTCAGCTTCCTCAATGTGATTTTCCTTTTTATTTTTTATTAAGAAAAATTTTTTATTCACCTTACATACGAAAGATCCCCCATGATTTTCATTTTGAAGCTATTATTTTTCCTGCTTTCTAACATCTGTGCTCCAAACTCTGCAGCATTGTTGAAAGCAGTTATTATAAAGGGTAGATTAGAAGGATCACAGACCGCCTGACTCAGAAGAGCAAGGCTGGTGAGGTCATTGATTTGCAAACTTTGAGGGGATGAAAATCACCTGGACATCCTGTCGCATTTCACTTCCAGGCTTCTCCTGACATCCGGATTCAGTAGAATTGAACTGAGTCTGAGAATATACCCTTTCGGAAAACACAAGCTCCACAAGTGAACTTTATCATTAGGAAATGTTGTGAAATCCGGAAACCCTGAGCCCAGCTCCACTTCTTCTGCCAGGAGAAGACGTAGCCAAAGGCTATGTGTCCAGGGAGTTAATCCAGATGTGAGGCTTCCAACACTGTGTCCTGGAACTTCTCTCTTATTCCTAACTCCTTTTAAAAAAATTCTGATCTCTGTAGGATTTCTAGATGGCTTCACCAGCCAGGCAAAATAAATTTGATGGACATATATAGAACCTGTCATAGGAAAGTTACAAAGTTTTCATTGACAATATATATTAAAATGCGTTTTACTTTGTAATATGCTACTTACATGTGGTGTTATATCATGATAAAAGAAGATTCACTAATTAAAATGTAAATATGTATTAAAATACCAAGATGTGGTGGTTGCTCAAGAATGCCTCACATAAGCTCATGTGTTTGAATACTTGGTCCCAATTGGTGGAATTGTATGTGAAGGATTAGGAGGTGTGGCTTTGTTGGACAAGGTATGTTACTAGGGGCAGGTTTTGCAGTTTTGAAAGACTTACACCATTCCCAGTGTGCCTGTGTCTTTCTGTTTTATAGATCAAGATGTGAGCTCTTAGCTGATCCTGCCAGCATGCCTTTGCTTCACCATCATGAATCCTAATCCTTAGATCCACAATCACAATTAAACACTTTCTTTTATAAGTTGTCTTGGTCATTGTGTTTTGTCACAGCAATAGAGAAGTAACCAAGGCACATGACATTTACATTAAGTATAGATATATAAATCTCTCAGCTGCCCTAAATCCCATTAGAATTTCTTAGGTGTAGCCACATTGGAAGGGTATGGAGTTTAAAAGACAGGTTAAAAAAGGGCAAACTGGAGGCCCCTGAGATGTGGTGATATTTTATTTGTATGTTAATAAATAAAGTTTGCCTGGAGATCAGAGGTCATAGTTAGCCATAAACAGAAGTCAGGTGGTGGCAGCACACGCCCTTAATCTGATGACATGGCAGGCAGTCTTTGTGTGGTCAAGGACACAGCCAAGCATGGTGACACACGCCTTGAATCCCAGTACCAACCATAGAGACCTGGAGGTCTGTATAGACAGGCAGTGACGAGGAAGTGAGGTGGCTGGGCTAAGAGACAAAGAGAAGGAAGAACAGCAAGGCAATCAAGGTGCAGGTTATACAGGAAGAAACTGGTTCTCTTGGGAAGCTACAGCAGCATGGTAAGCAAGGTTAGCTGGTGGCTATCACTATTGCTCTGATGTCTATGCTTTTCACCCCTGTATTTGGCTCTGTGTTTCTTATTTAATAAGACTGTTTAGAAATTTGTCTACACTGAGACCCAAATTTGCCACAAATTTTACATGTTTTAGATAAAATTCTTTAACATGAAATTCCATGTGAATAGAGTTCTATAGCTATAACCAGCCAGTGGCCACTGAATTCCTCCTAGATCATCCCCGTGCAAAGAGAGGCTCTGATCTTCATCAGTTAAATGAAAATCAAATCACCTTCCTTATAGGAACAGGAGAGGTATAACCATATCTTTCCAGACTAGAACATGTGAATAGAACATTTCTAGGTGAGTAGAATAAATACTAAAATCATAATATTCAATCAAATTATATAGATAATAAGCTCATCACTCTATTATACTGTGCATGCACAATGCTCATTTCTTCACTCCTGGAATAGATTTTAGTAAATATATCGAATGCAGAAAAGTAATGTAGTGGGTCTTTGGAGTAAGGATGTCTCCTTTAATCTGCAAAAACAAAACCCTGCTCCAGCATTACCTTGTGGTTAATTCTATGAAGAAATTCCATGTCACTGCCTCACCTCGGAATGCCACAATTTAATGACCACCCTAGAGTGGGGCTCAGTTGTTGGCATGTATAGCTTATACTCAACACAAAATCAGAATGCCATAGTTCAGTCAAACAACTTTTAATAGCAAGAAAATTTTTTAAGAGTTTAGGCCTTTGAATCTCAGATGTGTACAAGGCTCTAAAACATTAACTCAGTCTCAGTATTTAGATCACACTTTTCTGTTTTCTTGTTTTAATACTGCATATGTCTGCATGTATATCTCTCTATATAGTTATACAACTTATTCTTTGAGAATTTTCTTTTCTACATGTATACAATTTATTTTATCATAGTCACCTCTACTCCTTCCAACACTAGACACCCCCCCCACACACACATTATCTTCTTAATTCAATGTCTTTTTTTTTTTTTTTGGTAACTTTTATGTAACCCACTGAGTCTAATTACTACTGCTGACTTATGAGTGTGGGTCCATCCACTGGAGCATGGTTAACCTACCAGGGGGCATATCCTTAAAGACCACAGATTACCATCCACAGCCAATATATGTCAATAGCAATGGGTGGGGACTCATATCCTCCCTCATCCATATGGAATGTTGACCAGGTTATCCTGTGCAGGACTTGTGCAGAGACCACAGATGCTGTGAGCTTGTAAGTACAATAATACTGCCATGTCTGGAAGACACTGTTTCACCAAGTTCCCCTGAGTTTCTGGGTCTTACAATCTTTATGCCCCTTTTCCACAATGCTCCCTGAACCTAGGAGAGATTATTGGCTAAAGATGTCTCATTTATGACTGAGCACCCAAGAGAAATTTGTTTTCTGTATTTTGACCAGCTGTGAGTCCCTGCATTAAATGTCATCCAGTACACAAAGTTTCTTTGACAAAGACTCAGCGTTGCACTAATATATGAGCATAAAGATCAATATTCTGTTACTGTTTTATAACATTTGCTTACTAATATGATCAGCACTCACATTTAGAAATCATAATAAAAGGAAAAGATTAACAATCCTAATTCTTAGAAAAAATTTGGATTTCTAGTAGCTTTTTTACTTCTTAAATAATTTCTAAGGAGTGTATAGTGATTTTGAAAATAAAACTAGCTATGGTGGGTCCTTGATAAGGACCTGCAGTCAAACCCCAGGTCAGGGTTGTTGGTTGAAAACAATATAAAATGACTCTGGATAAAAGTCTCATCTCCTTTGCTTGATTTCCTAACAAACCTTAGACCTTACTCTGGCCTACATTTGACTATATGAAATGAAATTTTAGTACATTCACAATTTCTTCCCAGGGTGGAGCAATAACTCAGTGGTATAGTGTTTACCTACTATGTATAAGGCCCCCAACACTAATGTTCACTAATGTCACAAAAAAAAAAAAAATTACATCCTTATTTTAACCCTAGATGATCAGGGAACAATATCAATTTGAATAATGCACACTTCTTCATAATGACTAACTATTCAACTGGAAATAAACTGAAATCTTCCTCTGAAATAAAGATGAACTCTCAAATTTGGGTCCACAGAGAAGCATTGATATGGTGGCATGGGCTCAAGTAAATGTCTATCTTCCTTTATGCTGTGTTGTCTTTCCATAACTGAAGGAAAGATGGTCTCATAGAGATATGGTTGGGTTCATCTATGAATCTGAAAAGTGGAGGATGGGTCACAGAACCTTAGCCAAAGAAAACAGTACAGAGTATTTGACATAGAATGTTGTAGGATCATGGCAAGCAGTGACTGTAAGATGTTCCTTGCTGAGAAGTATAATTAGAGATCATTCTGTACAGTACATATAGACCAAATTCTAATGGGTCAGATTTAAGCTGCATAAAAATGTATTGGAAGGATGCCATGAACTCAGAAATGAATGAAACAAAACATCAAGTCAAGCAATGTCATTAGGAAGACTGGGGTACTAAGTAATTGCTTAGTACCTTAATCAATGCTTTTCACTGTTCTCTTTTAAAATGTTCTCCAAAATTCATAATTTCTAAATGGTCTCTGATTCTTTATATCATTTGCTCAATATTCAAATTGGTTAACACTAACATCTCGATAAGAGATGATGCATGTTTCACATCTGTGGTCAAAAGAGATATGAACTGTCTAAGAAGATACATTCAAACCCCTCTTCGACTCAGGTAATATGAGACTTGTGCACTGTGAAAGGAATTCAAGTGTAAGAAAATGTGCATGTGACTAAAAATCCATCAATAAGGAGAAGTTAACAGGAGTGTGAGAAAGTAGAGTGGCTACATGGAGGCAAGACCATAGCTTCACCTGGGTATGGTATTAGTGAATTGTCTCCACCCTCCTTTGACCTAAAGCAAACCCAAAGAGAATAAAGGTTGAATATCCATAGAAACATTAGTACACTTTAGCAGGAAATTACTCAGTTTCTCAAATTCCAAGTTATTTGGTCACATACAATGAAAATGGTCAATCTGAAAAGAAAAGCAGAAAAACAGTTATTAGTATAACTTTGTTCCTTTTGTCCTGTATCGATAGAGTGCTTCAGAGTGAATGTTTTCTCTCTGATTTATAACAATGTATGGCTCATTCCAGAAACTTAGATCTGAAAAGCATTAGTTCTTACCTTCACTATAGAAAAGGACATTATGAAATAATAACTGAGGGGTCTGGGAAGATAGTTTCCAGGACATGAATCTGAGTCTCCTTTTCCTCTCTGATACCCTCCTCAACAGATCATAAAATCCTCTCCTCCAATTTTTCTTCCCCCAACTCATACCATTATCCCAGCCTCCAAAACCATCAGGCATTACTGGGAACACACCAACTGAGCAGGACAGAGAAACAGATAAGCCAACTGAAGACCTTCACCACTCGCTCATCCCCTCCAAATCTAATCCTCCAGTCTCATCCCTAGTTCTGCAACAGAACACCAGCTACATCCTTCCTTTCCTCCACATGCACATCATCTGTGGATCCCACAGACCGCCATCCTCTCTAACCTCCCTCCCTGAACTCCTTGCTTTATCACAGCCCTCAACTCCAAAAGGAATCCCCTGCTAACCCACAGGGCAGGCCTGCCAGAAAACCAGGTAGGCTGACTGCAGATATTCTCTTCTCCTCTGCTTCTCCACCCCAATCCCCCAGTCTCACCCCTAACTCTGTAGCAGAACATCTGAGGCAGACTTTCCTGCCCCTGTTCCCATCTTCTGTGTATATCACAGATCTTCCCCTTCTAATCTCCATCCCCCAAATCTTTCCTTTATCCCAGCTCCAAACCCCAGCAGGTACCCTTTGTGAACCCAAGAGCTGCTCTTCCCAGAGTAACAAGGAGCCTTAAAGCAGACCCACACCTCTCCTTCTGCTCCTCTAGACCCAAACCCCTAGTCTCATCCCCAGTTCTCTAGTAGTAAACCTCTTGTTTCCTTTCCTCACTAACCCCATCGCCAACACATCACAAAAACCTTCTCCTGCAACTTATTTCCCCCAATTCATAGTACTATCCCAGCCTCCAACACCAGCAGGCATTCCCTGTGGACACACCAGTTGAGCAGGCCAGGAAAACAGGCAACACACAGTCATCACATTCTCCAAAAATCCAAGAAGACAGACACCAAAGATCAAAACAACTATCAGACATAAATCAGCACCTAGACTTATAACCATTCCAAACCAAGGTGCTTAGATGTCAGCATAAGAAAATAATCAATAACAACCAGGGAAATATGTCTCCACTGGAGCCCAGCTATCCTGTCATAACAGGCCCTGAATATTCCAACACAGTACAAAAAAAGACCTTAAAACCAACAATGTCAAGATGATAGAGGTCCTTAAAGAGGAAATGAATAAATTGCTTAAAGAAATCCAGGAAAATACAAACAAAGAGTGGAAGAGAAGGAATAAAACTGCTCAAGATCTGAAATGGAAGTATAATCAATAAAGAAAACACAAACTAAGGGAACTCAGGAAATGAAAAATTTAGGAATTTGAACAGGAACTACCAAGGCAAGCCTCACTAGTAGAATACAGCAGATAGATCTCTCTTCTATCTCAGGTATTTACAAAACAAAAGAAGAAATAGCTACATTGGTCAAAGAATTGGTTAAACATTCTAGAATTCGATGAAAATAAATACATAGCATATCCAAACTTATGGCACAAAATGAAAGCAGTTCTAAGAAGGATGTCCATAGCAACAAACAAATAAATAAAACAGAAAATTCTGGAGAATTATCATGTTAACAGCACACCTGAAAGATCTAGAACAACAACAAAAAAATTAGTCACACACAAAATGAGTAGACAGAAAGAAATAATCAAACTCAAGTCTGAAATCAAATCAATAGAAACAAAAAAAAATACAAATAATCAATGAAACGAAAAGTTGGTTCTTTGCCAAAATCATTTAGATCAATATATCATTATTCAAACTAATTAAAAGGCTGAGAGAGAATATCCTAATTAACAAAATCAGAAATGAAAAGAGGATGTGATAACAGATACCCAGGAAATTGAGAGAATCATAAGGACATACTTTAAACAGCCTGTAATCCATCAAGTTGGAAAATCTAAAAGAAATGGATAATTTTCTGGATAGGTATTATGTATCAAATTTAAATAAAAATCACACAAACTATTTAAAAGTCCTTTAACCCCTAGTGAAATGGAAGTAGTCATTTAAAGTCTCCCAATCAACTGGAGGCTAGACAGCTCAGAGACTTATGACAGAAAAAAATAAAATGATATCCTTACATATTTACAGATTGATACCTAGCCTAATTTTCACTGAAGAGGCTTCCTCTGGCAACTGATAGGAGCGAAGGCACAGACCAACAGTGAAATATTAGATGGAGATAGAGCCCAAATTGAAGATCATCACTGGTTCCCTCACCTTGGAGCTTAAGAACCCCATATAAGATGGCAAGGAAGTAATGTAGTAGCCAGAGAAGTCAAGGATACCAGGAGAATAAAAGCTCATAATCTTCAACTAAGTAGGGATCATAGGGGCTTACAGAGACTGAAGAGGCAATCATGGAGCCTGCATGGGTCTGAGTTAGGTCCTCTGTATACATGTTACGTTTGTCAGCTTGGTTTTTTTGTGGGACTCCTAACAGTGGGAGTTGGGGTGTCTCTGACATTTTTTTCTGTTCTTGGGACCATTTTCCTCCTACTGGGTTGCCTTGTCTCGCTTTGATACAAGTGTTTTTGCTTAGTCTTGTTGCATCTTGTTAGGGTGCCTGTTCAGAGGATATTCCTGGGAGGCCTGATATTTTCTGAAGGGAAACAGAGAAGTGGATCTAGGGGAAAGAAAAGGTGGGGGAGGGACTTGGAGGTGTGGAGAGAGAGAAAACTGTGGTCAATATGCATTGAAAATGAACAAATAAACAAACGAACAACAAACAAAAAGTCTCTTAACCCCCAAAAGCCCAGGGACAGGTGGTTTTAGGGCAGAATTTGATCAGATTTTCAAAGAAGAGTTAAAGCCAATACTCAAATTATTCTACAAAATAGAAACAGAGGGAACATTGCCTGATTAACTTTTTAAGGCCACAATTGCCCTGATACCCCAAACATTTAAAGACCCAACAAGGAAAGACATACAAACCAATTTCCCTTAAGAACACAGATGCGAAAATACTCAATAAAATACTTCAAAGACACATCAAAAATATTATCCACCTTGATCAAATAGGCTTCATCCTGGAGATGCAGGCATGGATCAACATATGAAAATCATTAAATGTAATCCAATATATAAAGAAACTGAAAAAAATACATATGATTATCTCATTAGATTCAGAAAAGGCCCTTGGAAAAAATTCAACATCCCTTTGTGATAAAAGTCCTAGAGAGATTAGGGTTACAAGTAACATACCTAAACATAATAAAGGCAGCTTACAGCAAACCCATAGCCAGTATCAAATTAAATGGAGTGGAACTCAAATCAATTTCACTCCAGTCAGGAACAAGAAAAGGTTCTCCACTCTCTCCATACCTATTTAACATATTACTTAACATCTTAGAGAAATAAGAAAACTGAAGGAGGTCAGGGGGATACATATTGGAAAGGAAGAAGTCAAAGTATTGTTATTTGCAGATGATATAATGGTAACTCCAAATTTACACTTTCAGCAAAGTGGCTAGATCAAGATTAACTCACAAAAATCAATAGACTTCTTATATACTGATAAGTCTCACGCCTCCTGAAGGCCTCTCCGCCCTCACAACAAACTGAATGAGACCAAATCAGGAAAGCCCAGATTTAATGGGTAAAGTGTCTCTCGGAGAGGAGAAGAGGGGCAAGATTGGAAGAACCACATGAGTCTGTTTTCAGGGATGCCTCTTATATATCCTCTATGGGAATCCTCCTGAGCCTCTCTGGGGGAGGAGCTGTGTTTGGCAGGCTTTGAGGGGTGAGTTTAGGGAAAGAGATGGGGAAGGGGGCCAGGTGGATCTTCCATCAGACTCCTTCCAAACATATACAAATGACAAAGGGACTGAGAAAGAAATCAGGGAAACAGCACCTTTCACAATAGACTCACATAATATAAAATAACCTGGGATAATTCTAACTAAGCAAGTGAAAGACTTGTATGATAAAAACTTCAAGTCATTGAGGAAGTAAATTGAAGAAGATATCAGAAGACAGAAAAATATTCCATGTTCAAGGATCAGTTGGATTAACATGGTAAAAATGGCCATCCCACCAAAGTAGATCTACAGAGTAAATGTAATCTCCATCAAAATTCCAGTGGAAATCTTCACAGATCTTAAAATGAAAACCCTCAACTTCATCTGAAAAAAAAAAAATCTAGGATAGCTAAAACAATCCTGAATAATAAAAGAATTGTTTGATGTCTCACCATTCCTGAAGTTGTAGTACAAAGCTATAGTAATAAAAATGGCATTGGCATAAAAATAGACACATTGATCAATGGAATCCAACTGAAGACCCAGGTATAAATCCACACACCTAAGGACACTTGATTTTTTATGAAGAATCCATAAATACACACTGGAAAAAAGATATCATCCTCAACAAATGGTGCTGGTCAAATTGCAGAAATTACAAAAGAATAAAAATAGATCAATTCTTATCACCCTGCAAAAATCTCAAGTCCAAATGGATTAAAGACCTCAACCATTTACACTGAACGTGATAGAGGAGGAAGTTGGAAATATCCTTGAATGTATTGGAAGAAGACTTTCTGAAGAGAACACAGACAGCATAGGAAATAAGATCAACAATTAATAAACAGGACTTCATGAAACTTAAAAGCTTCTGTAAGGCAAAGAACACTATCATTTGGACAAAGTGGCAGCCTACAGAATGGGAAAAGAGTCCTAGCAATACCACACCTGATGTAATAAGGGACTCAAGAAGCTAGATCTCAAAAAAACCAAATAGTCTTATTTAAAAATGATCTAAACAGAGAATTCTAAATAGAGGAAATGTAAATGGCTAAGAAACACTTAAAGAAACGTTCATCATCCGTAGCCATCAGAAAAATGCAAATCCAAACTACTTTGAGATTCCATTTTATACTCTTCAGAATGGCTAAGATCAATAACACAAGTGACAGCTCATGTTTGTAAGAATGTGAAGCAATGGAAACACTGCTTCATTGTTAGTGATAGTGCAAACTTGTACAGCCACTATGGAAATCAATATGGCAGAAATTCAGAAAGCTGGTAATTGATCTACCTTGAGACCCAGCTATACTACTCTTGGGCATATACCTAAAGGACACTCCATCCTACCACAAGGACATTTGTTCAACAATGTTTATTGCTTTTTTATTCATAATAGCAATAGCCAGAAACTGGAAACAATCTAGATGTCCCTCAACAAAAGAACAAATAAATAAAATGTGGTATATTTACACAATGGAGTATTATTAAGCTGTTAAAAATGACCTCATGAAGTTTGTAGGCAAATGAATGGAACTAGAAAAAAATCATCCTAAGCAAGACCAGACCCACACCCAGAAAAACAAATATGGTATATATTCACTTTTATGGGGATATTAGATGTTAAATATATGGTAACCAAGCTACAATCTGTACACTCAGAGAGGTTAGGTATAGAGGAAGCATCTAGGATGGACACATAGATATACCTGAGAGGAGAAAATACAATAGATTTTACTGATGGACTGGGAGTGGGTGGGAGGGGGGACAGGGATAATGGGAGTATCATGTGAGGAGAGGGAGGGAGGGTAGGATAGAGGGGGAAAATGTTGAAGAGACAGCTATAAATGATGGACATTTGAGGGATTATATGGAAACTTAGTGCAGTAGAAATTTCCTAACATACATGAAGGTGATCCTAATAAGTTCTCCTAAGAATGGGCATATGGAATCTCAACTGGACATGTCTTGTTACCAAAGGAGGCTTTTAGTAGCTAGACTGGTTTACTGAGTTGTTGGCCTAGGTAGTACCATGGAAATCCCCCAAACAACCCAAGCTGTTGCTAAGACAATGGTTTGCTCTTTGCAAACTGACAGCAGGCTCCCATGGCCAAGGACAACACCCACACAATTCATTGAGCATGAAGAAGTCCAGCTGGTGCCTACATGGAGCCTTCACCTCTCTGTTCTAGTGTCTTTGGTGTGGGACAATATTAAGCAAGCTACTAAAAGAGAAACATGGACACCAATCTGACCACTGTAGAGGGATATTTGATTACACTCACTGTGTGAAGATGTCTATGTTTTACATTACCAGCCTAAGGTACCTTCTGATTGGTTTAATAAAGAGCTAAGTGGCCAATAGCTAGGCAAGAGAAGATAGGCAGGACTTCTGGGTGGAAATAGGAACTCTGGGAAGAATCAGTCAGGGAGGAATTCACTAGCCAGACATAGAGGAAGTTGGACATAAGGTACTGAGAAGAGGTAACAAGAAATGTGGCAGAATATAGATTAACATAAACTGGTTAATTTAAGTTTTAAGAGCAAGTTGTGAATGAGCCTAAGCTAAGGCCAAACTTTCATAATTAATATAAAGTTTTTGTGTCTTTATTCAGGAACTGGCAGTCCAAAGAAAGTCTGAACAGGCCATAAAACTTCTGAACTAGAGCCTGTCCTGTCTGCAAAACATGCTAGAGCAATGGTTGTATCTTAGAGATTTTATTACTGTGAAGAGATACCATGACTATAGCAACTCTTACAAATGAAAAAAAAATTAATTGGGGCAGCTAGATTAAAGTTTCAGAGGTTCAGTCCATTATCATCATGGCAGGAAGCATGGCAGTGTGCAAATAGATATGGTGCTGGAGAAGTAGCTGAGAGTCCAACATCTTACAGGCAACAGGAAGTAGTCTGAGATACCTCAGACCTGAGCATAGGAAACCTCAAAGTCCACTCCCGCAGTAACAAACATCCTACAAAAAGGCCATACCCACTCCATAAAGCTACACCTCCTAATAGTGCCATTCTATGAGATTATGGGGGCCAAGTACATTCAAACCATCACAGGTTGCACAGAACTTGTGGGAAGAGCCAACCGATGTCAAATTAGATGTAAGACCCATTCAGCAAGACAGAATACCTGACTCTGCTTGGGTAACCAAGAACCAGAGACTAGATAACACAGATATCTAGAGTCAAACCAAACACTACTATTAAAAAATAGTATCAATAAAATGACTCCTAATGACTGCTATACTCATAGATTACTATCTTATTCTGTCATTATATGATAAGCTTCCTCCGGCAGCAGAAGGGAACAGAAGCAAAGACCCACAGCCAGATATTATGTGGAGAGAGATATTAAACATAAGGGCTCCATCAAATCCTTCCTCTAAGAGCTCAGGGAATCCTATGGAGTTTCTAAGAGCCAGAGGGGATGGGGGACACCAGGAGAAGAAGGCCCTCTAAATCAAATAAACAACGCTCGTGTGAACTCACAGAAGCTGAAACAGGAAGCACAGATCCTACATGGATCTGCACCAGGTCCTCTGTGTATATATTGCAGCTGTCAGCTTAGTATTTTTATGGGACTTCTGAGTGTGAGGACAAGTGGGTCTCTGATTCTTGTGCCTGTTCTTAGGACTCTTTACATTTTGGTTTGTCTTGTCCAACTTTGATAGGTTGGTTTTCATTGTATCTTATTATATTTTCTTTTGCCATATTTGATTATCTCTTAGAAGCATTTTCTTATTTAATAAGAGACATAAAGGGAGTAGATTAGGGAAGGAGGTTGGAGTACCTGGGAGGAGTGAAACCATAATCAGATTATATTCTATGAGAGAAGAATCTATTTTCAATAAAAGGAGAAAAATGAAAAAAAATTCCGTGCAGAAATCCTGGTTACTCAACACATGCTTGAAGGTACTCTCGTTACCTTGGGCAGTATGGAAAATCTGAGATAGCAATCTAGTCTAGTTAACCTACTTCTAGAGCCGAAAGCATGTCATAGCTGTCTTTGGGGCTGCTGGTTAGTGGGAATCACTCTCAGAATAATGAATGATACTTGGGGTTTTCTGCTGTGATAAAAGAATTTGAAAGAAATTAGTGGAAAATTCACCTGGGTGAAGACTTCAATACTCTCATCAAACTAAATCTACCATTGTATTCATTCTTATCAGAAGAAAAATACATTTTTTTTTAAGTGTGGGAATTGGCCCGGGGGGAAGGGTGGGTGGCAGTGGTGCACTCCTTTAATTCCAGCAATCTGGAGGCAGAGGCAAGTGGATCTCTGTGAGTTTGAGGCCAACCTGGTCTACAGAGTGAGATCCAGGAAAGGCACAAAGCTACACAGAGAAACCCTGTCTTGAAAAAAAAAAAAAAAAAAAAAAATTGGGAATTTAAAAAATGTGATGAGGTTGCCTAATTCTTTAAAAATCATTAAATGTTTAAACATTTTCCAGTTTGTTGATTTTAGGTTTCTGAGCTTATTAAAAACTTTGGCAGACATCAGGAGAACTTAGAATAACCCTGTCAATCAAAGCATCAGCTCAGGTTGTGATGCATAAATGATGAAATGTATATAATGAATGTGTTAGCTGCCTATAGTCCACATTTGTCAAAGAACGCTTGCAAAAGCTGCTGACTGCTCTGCCACACTTAACACATTGTAGCTTAAACCCTCAATGCAGAATTCTGAAATGTAAATAGGAATCTTCCCCATTTTGTGGAATATATTCTATCTATTTTAAAACATGCACAAACATAGAATGTTTTTAAAAAATGAGATAAATCCATGGTATGTAATTATTTATTGGAGCTTTAATTGAACCAAAGGGAAAAATCCTATTCCCCAAACTTTTGCTTGTCATGAAAAATAGCTTCTGTATTCTCAGTTTAAAAATGTTTGCCAATTACTGTCTGTTGGACTCTGTAACTGTGTAACTGATGTACAAGTGACTTGTGTCTTGTGTCTGTGTGCTTATGACCAGAGGCATTTTTTGTTAATAATAGAGGTTTAAAAGTTCATGTCCGTGGGCTTCTTAGCAATTTCAAATGGCTTGCTGACACTTTGACACACATCATTAGGTTATTACAGTTAGTTTAGAATATGGTTAAGATGGTTCTTTAACAATGGGTAGGATTGAAGAAACAGTCATGCTACCATTTTCCTGCATTTTGCTTTCATTTTTATTAAACAAGTTATCTTCCCCCTCTAGGGGGGTTGCAGGAAGCTGCTGGCCACTTGTCATTTGGCAGACATTAGTTGAGCTTAAGCATCCTGTATTGTACTAGTTGCAAACCCATACTTATCAAATACAACACATAATACAATTCATTAGTATATGTCAAAGAGAACAGTTTCCAACTCTAATGGTAACATGATTGACTTCTCTTAACATGCCTTGCATGCGTATCTGATAACAGAAAGGCGTTGAGCTGAGTGCATACAGTGGCAAAGCAGCTGTGCAGCATGTACAATGGCCTGGGTTCAAGCCCTGGCACAACACAAAGAGAAATACCTCTTGAGGGTCTCAATACTTTTCTGTATTAAAAAGTTAAGATGGCAGGGTATAGTTGTACATGCTTTTAACCCCAGTACTTGGGAGGTGGAGGCAGGCAGATCTCTGTGAGTTTGAGTTCAGGCTGATCTACACAGCTAGTTCCAGACCAGCCAAGATTACACAGAGAAACCATGTCTCAAAAAACAAACAAATAAACAAAAAGTTAAGATTGGTAAGTTAGAGTAAACATTAATAAACTTTTTATTTTCTTACAGTTTTAAAAATTCTGCTGGTTTAATCCTGACATTTTATTCAAAAACCCCAAGTAGGACACTATACAAGAGGACAGAGGTCTCTTGGCACAGTATTTGTGGACACCTAGGTCATGCTTTGGGACTGAGAGTCAAGACTGAGAACAGGGAATAACATGTACTCCCAGACATGCTTTTCACCTTAAAAACAAATAAAGGCAAAAGTTTTTTAAAAATGTAGGGCAATTGAAAGGAGAGGAGGGTATAAAAGGTGTTAGCACTGACAAAATTGTATAATATTATAAGACCTATGAGGTTCTGGCCATATAGAGAGATTTTATTTTTTTTCTCACTAGAAAAATATTTTACCAAGATATTAATTGTACATAGCACAAAATTGATAAATAAGAGTGAAATAAGACTATTTATATGTATGTCCATAGTGTAGCAGGATCATATGTTTATTGTAACTTTAAAAAACTGGGAACTCAGATTTATTTCTGCCAAAGCTAGAATGTTTCTAAGATTCAGGAAAATGGGAGGCCACAAAATGTGTCAGGGCTTATAATCAGTAAGTTCTGACACTTGACCTTGGTAGTCTTATTTATCTCCAAACTGGTAGCCACCATGCTGTAGAATCCATTTTATAAGTCAATTATAGTATTATAATAATTGACATTTGTACGTAATGTACTTAGCACAGTGCTTGAATAACTGTAAATCTTCTTCACATTGACCTTTTTCTCCTGGAAGGGAGAAGGGCAAGACAGTAGGTTTTTGTTGTCATATGGGTCTGCCTTTGAAGCTAGCTACACCGTTTCCCATGGCCTGAGAGATTGCTTACGCAGGTTCTTAATACACCCTATGTGAGGAAAGTTATGATGAGGTAAAATACAATGTTTCAGAAACATAAAATTGACAAATTATTACTACTGCTATTTAAAGCTGGCATGCCTCAAGTACATTAGATTTTTGAAAGATTTTTTGCTCTCTCTCTCTCTCTCTCTGTGTGTGTGTGTGTGTGTGTGTGTGTGTGTGTGTGTGTGTGTGTGTGTACCATGTGTGTGGTACCTATGCCACTGCTTGCTTGTGCAGGTTACATAACAGTATTGTGAAGTTTGTTTTCCCTTTTATACAGGTTCCCAGGATCAAACCCAGAACATCATACTCACAGAGTTCTGCAGCAAGTACCTTTATCCACTGAGTCTTAATGTCAGAGATTTATTTTTCAAAATAATTCAATATATCATGCCTCACATGATATAACTGTGTTTCTAAAGCCATCTTTTAGGTACTGAAAAATCTCAAAGTCAAATTCAAACACTGGAAGGTAGGAGTTATATGTGATGCCCATTTAGTGCCGAGTATCGAAGTACTGCACAAGGCTCTTAACGTACAGCATTAAACAAACAATAAACACAAATGCTCTCAGAACTTAACACAGAGTAGGTGGGGATAACTTACAGCTCAAATTAGACAATTATAAGCAACTGTGAGAGCAATCAAAGAAGGAAGAACACTGAGAAGCATGCAGAATAGCAAGACTCATTCCTTTTTTTCCCCTTTAATTATTTAAATTAGGAAATAAATGAATGTTTCATTATAACATTTTCATACATACTTAATCTTTCTTCTGATTTGTCCTTTCTCACTGTCCTCCTCTGAGTCTCCTATTTCCTCTGGCTAGTTTCCTTTCTTTCTCTAGATGTTCCCACTTGTGTTTTCATGTCTCATGTACTCCATTACATTCTCTTTCTCCTCTCCCATACATTTTCATCTCCTCTTGTGACCCCCTTAAAAATTTTATGACCTATACTTACATATACCTACATACATAATTTTAAATTCAAGTCCGGTATATAAGAGATAATTATGCAGTGTTTGTATTTCTGAGTCTATTTTTTTATTCTCAACACAGAGTTCCAGTTATATCTGTGTTCTTTAAAAATGTCATAATTTCAATGTTCTTTATGGCTAACTAAATTCCATTGCATACACGTGCCCCATTTTCTTACTTGTTCATCAGTCAGTGGGCATCTAAGCTGATTCCACATCTGGGTTATTGTAAATAGTGTAACAATAAACACGAAGAATGTTCAAGTATCTCTGTAGTATATTGACTTAGAGTTCTTTGCAAATATGCCCACAAGTGGTGTAGCTGAAGTTCATGATAGAATTTGAGGAACCTACACGGAATTTCCACAGTGGCTACACAAGCTTATATCCCCATCAGCACTGTATCTAACAGTCTTCCCCTCCAATGCTCATCAGTATTTGCTGCTATTTGTTTCCTTGATGTTAGCCATTTTGACTGTGGTACAAGACTCTCAAGGCAATTTTAAATTGCATTTCCCTGATGGCTCAGGATGTTAGACAGTTTTTCAAATTCATATTAGCATTTGCATCTACTCTCTTGAGAACTGTCTCATTTGTTAACTGGATTATTTGTTTAGGAGGTGTTTAATTTTTACAGTTCTTTTTATACTCTAGATATTAATCTCTTTTCTGTGGTATAGTTGACAAAGATTTCCTTCCATTCTTCAATCTACTTCTCCACTCTAAATTGTGGGGGCGGGGGGAGGTTGGTGCAAAAGCTTTCCAATTTCTTCAAATTTCATTTGTCTAAGTCTTGGGATGGGCTGCCAGTCAACATTTCCATCAGGAAACACTCAAATGCTGCTCTTAAGGAGAGGTTACCAGAACTGTGACTAGAGAAAGGGATGAAGTTTAGGGGTTGGTGCAGACTTTGCATGGAACTCCAAGGGCCCAGAACAGACTGAGCAACAGAACAGTCAGGGTCACAAACAGATTCACATAATTAAGTTAGGGCCCTTGTGCATCATTCTAAGATTGTTTTCCTAATGATGTTTTTTAATTAAATGAAAAGGGATGCCCCTTGAAAATTCTAACGTATCCTAACTTTGGCAAAAGTTGTTGCAGCAACTATGACAAAACTGAAGGAAAGAAAGCTATGGAGAAAGAGCGCAAACATCCAAAAGGTAGATGTTGGAGTTTCATTCCCATTGTTAGCAATGGATCATGAAAAGCTGTGTGGAGGGGTGTATTTTGAAGGCAGAATGAACAAAATTAACAAGTAGATTGAAATATATACTATAAGAACAGAAAACATAAGACAGCAGGTATGGGGAAGATTAAAAACTACTAGAGTGCCAACCCATTAGCCCTGAAAGCATGCATACAAGTAGCATTATATGGACTGAGCAGGTTATAGTTAGGAATATATGTGTAGGTACATATATTCATGCAATAACAGCAGGGAAAGGCCATTGAAGGGTTGGAAGGGTTATGTGGGAGGGGTTGCAGGGAGGAAAGGAAAAGTAAAACTGTTGTAATTATATTATAATCTCAAAGAAAATCTAGTTTGATATATGGTTAGTTTGCTAGTTTTGCAGCTAGTATACATGTTTGGAGAGACCCCCTGTAGAGACCTGAGTATGCTAAATAAAAATACTGTGGTTGGTTTTATTTTAATCTATACAAGTTGTTCACCAGGTCTTATTAATGTATGGCATAGCATGTTTCTTTAAACAAATCATTTCACCCCCTCCATTAATTTTGGTAATTATAAGACTTAAAACAGAAAACACACACAAAAATCTGGTCATCACCATTTCTGTATTAAATTAAGCCAGCATTTGAGAATACAATTATGTTTCGTTGTGTTTGCTTGCTGCTTAGAATAAGTCAAAGCAGAACTAGGAATCCAACTCCAAAACAAACAAACAAAAGCAACTGATGAGGCAATCAGATATCTAAGAAAACATCTAAAATCCAATCAATTATATTAGAAAAATGCCACTGTTCAGGTAACCAGGTCATTGAAATTTAGCAGAATAATAACATCTAACTAATGCACCAAATTGAAAGAATGCTTTGTTGTATCCACACGAATGCATGTGGATGCGTAGATGGACACTGTAACAACACACACAAGGCCAGTCTCAAAATAAAGTCTTCATTGTGGGGCTGTAATGTTTCTATTACGTATAATTCAATTTGATTCAGTGAGTATTTGTTAATACAGATAGATATCTGTAATCACTTATCTCTAATGACTAGACTATCCATTTTCTCAACATTCCTCAACAATAACTCCACTCAGTTTTACAGATATTTCCTTTTCACCACTTCTTTCCAAATACATTCCAAGTCTAGATGATATTCTCTGACTATCACTAGCCTTGGACATTTTGAAATTTTTAGTCCAGAGTGCCTAGAAAAATAATTGGCAGAGAAGTACAATATTGATCAAATGATTGAATTTTTTAGAACATATTGCATCTTTTCCTCTTTGACTATCACTGAGAATATTTGTGTTAAACGCTCTGAGAAATTCAACAGCAGGGGTTTTGCCTTTCCCGAGTTTATTTCCTTTCCCAATTCTTCTCTCTTACTTCACTCACGCAGAACAGCTTCTGAGAAGCATCTTTGTTTGATAAAGAACAGAGACAGGCTATCAATACACTAAGAAAATTATATTTTGAAAACAGTGGCTCTTTGTAATTTTAAAGTTCAATATACATAGAGATTACCCAGTGTTTTTGTTATGTTCTATGCCATCCTGAAAATATTTGGAATCTCTAAAAATTCATGCTCTCTTTTTATGCATATGATGTATCAGTGCTGTAAATTGAGAAGAGAATAGGCATTTGTCAGTACTGTATTTAACTTTAGTTTCCAGTATCATAAGTCAGCAGTCATTAGAAATAATCACAAGAGAATTGAATAGGAATTGATTTGGAATTATGTAGCCAAAGTAGGAGACTCACTATCAATTCCATTCATTTTTATCTATAATGTAAAGGCAGCAGAAATGGAAACTGCTTTGAGATAACCATTACGTATTGCTTTTAGTATTTGAAGTGAGAATTTCTAAGTAGCCAAAACAAAAGTTTGAATAGGTACATTGTACAGCTGAACATGAAAGAAGATGAGAAGAAAAGGGGGGAATGAAAAGAAAAGGAATAAAAACAAAATGAAAGAGTTGCCACACTTTTTGGTTTCCTTATTCCCGTGGAGCAGAAGTTAGCAAATGTTTCCACTAAGCGCTAGCCAGTAAATATCTCAGGCTCCGAGGACCACATGTTGTCTGCTGCAGCTGCTCAGCTCTGCTATGGCAGCAGGAAAACAGCCATTGTACCCAAGACTGCACTTGACTGTGTTCCTGCAAAATGTCCTCTAGGAAACCAGGCAGCTGGAAGGCTAGCCCCAGGATTAGTAGCATGCTGACCCCTGCTGTAGAGGACAAAACCCTCTAACACAAATGTGCTAACCCTGTGTGGAGGAGAATGGTGCCCTAGTCCTGTGGGATCTAAGAGGCTTCCTAAATCAAACTTTACTTTTGGTCAACTTAGTGCTTCAAGGCCTCCATACCACACTGTTATTGTTAGCCTTTTTTTTTTTTTTTTTTTTTTTTTTTTTTTGGTTTAATACAGTTCCACAAAAATTCTTCTTAAATGTAGTAACAGAGTAATAAGCAACAACTTGCTTATTTGTCCAATCCTGACATACTGGTAAGAAATGGTCTATAAATGGGTTCTGTGAGGAGGAGTGTTGGAGAGGTGAAGCAGAGAAACATACATCTGACAGATAACATGATCCTTCTAGAAACTTTAAACTCCCTTTCAAGGATCCAACTGAGGCAAAGAAGAGGACAGAAGATACTTGCCAAACTTGCCCTTGTTGGCTCAGATTCTCTAAGATATTCTGGTCTTTTAGTAGTATTTGATTTGGACTTAGGTCTAGGCTTTTACATAGGGCTTAGACTATTGTCTGTTGGAGAAGGGAGGAGAAAGATGGGAAGTTGGATGAATACTGCAGTTCACCATTTGGAGGCTTTTTTCTTATCCCCTTATATATGTAGGACACAAAACAAAAGCTCAGTCCACCTAACTGTCTCAACTCCACTTCTGAACAGAGGGAAATCGATACAGATGTTGCCTAGCCTTTCCCCTCTCAATCTGCTCCTGTCATTGTTTTTTGTTTTGACTCACGTTTCTTCATCCTAATAACAAAAGTAGAAAAAAAGATGAGGAAATATAAAGGAATGCACTGGAAGTGGGCTACCACATTAGTTACTTTTTCTGGAAGTTTTGACAGAATGGCAGCCATAAGCAACTGAGAGCAGTCAGGTAAGTTTGGCTCAGAGTGGCAGAGGTTTTAGTCCACATGTGTTTGGCTCATTGGACTGGGGCAATCATGGTGACAAGAGCGTGCAGGTTCTGCCCTCAGGGTGCCTGAAAAGTAGAGACCAGGTGTATACTTTGAAGGTACACCCTTGGTAACCTCCTTTTCCCAGCTAGAACCAACTCAGCGTCTCCGCAATTTCCCAAAATAGTACAACAAGCTTAGAAGATTCAGCACATGATCTGAGCGTGTGGAGAGGCAGGTCACATTCAAATAATAACACTTAGGCTTTGAAGATTTACAGACTAAAAACAGAAGGCCAGTGTTGACTTTGTCTCTTTTAATCTCTACTTCTCTCAACATCAAACAGAAAGACTTTAATCTACAGAAATTAAAAAAAATTAAAAGATTAGAATGCATCAGAAATAAGTATTATTCACTTAATTTGATGACAAAAATGATGTAATGAATGTTTAAACTTCATTTTAAATAAAATTTAGGATGCAAAAAAAAAAAAAAATACATGTGAAAATCAGCCCGAGCTTCTCCGCAGTTTATAACCTGAACTACTTTCCATGTTATCAGCATGCAACTGAATTTGCAAAATGTCTGGTTAAAAACCACGGCAATGTCTTGATCAAAGGAAACTAAAGACAGATCTTTGTGAATCGGGTAAATCAATATGCACCAGTTTAGAGTATGAAATTGATTTTGTTGCAATGCACATTCATCTTACCTCATAAGTGAAAATATAAAGATGCTCAGTTAACAAAACAACTTAAGAAAATATACTATTTTAAAGAATAACCCAATTTCATGGGTTATAATCACATATTTATAAAGACGTGGAAGATGAAGTTTGCTCAGCATCTAATCCAGAAAGTATATTATAGTGAGAACAAATGTACTTATAATAGAAACAAATTAATCTAGAGCAGCAATAGACGTGACCCCTCCTCCTCTCATTTCCCTGTTTCTGGTGTCACACGTTGTGATCTCTGAGCTAAGGTACACAGAACCTGAAACAGCACGGTGCAATTCTACCAATAAACACATTCAGATTTTCATGGTTAATGTCAACCCCTCTGCAGATGTTTATTTATGTTTCCAACTCATTTTTAATATTTTTTCTCAGATTGCATTTCAGATCCTCCCATTCACATTTCCATATAGTATAACACTTAATAAGAGCTAAAGTAATTTATGTACTACGTACAAGTGCAGATTAATTATGTTGCAATATTTTAACTTGGCTGATGTGTCCTAGAGACCTGTATTTTGACTTCTTGTCTATCTTTGCTCCAATGGAATGGCTGGACTTTCAAGATGAGGCACTTCATCTTTTCAATTAACAGAGAATGTGTACTGGGGAAATAAGACTTCCATGAGTCAGTTTACTCTCCTTTTGCATAACTCACAAAGTTAATTATCAGATGGATTCCCAAACATCTTCTTCTCAAAAACAAACAAAATCTAAATGTCTTTTCTATGTGTGTATCTTTAAAGTCAAAAGCAGAGAGCAAGGGAGATGACCTTGAGCCTGTTGTGTCTTCTGATCCCATCTCACTAGCCAGACCCCAAGAGCTTCAACAAACAGGCCATGAACACACTCCTCTAATGACCTGATGCACCACTGTCAGCAGAGGTGACATTGTACCAGAACAGTATTTTCACATCCTTACACTGGTGATGGGAGCAGTGACCTTGTCAGCTGCAGTGATGTCTGTGGTTATGGAGTGTGCCTCAGTGTAATCACTGTGAGGAAATTTTTACTAACCATGTTCCTTATGTGACACATGGTACTCACCTCATTTTTGTTTTGTTTTGTTTTTCTCATTTTTCCAGTTGCTCTATCCTTTCTACATGTGAAATCTGTCCCAAACCCATATGATTGCATGAAACTACCTCACCTAGAGGCAGATTTCAATTATTTGATCCTCTAAAGTATCTATTGTACTATTATTGTAGACATATTATATATTCCACTTAAATACTTTACTGGGGGAAATCTTTTTCTTTTAAACTAATAGGAATTGCCTTTGATTTGAATTTTTGTCTTGAAGCTGATTTTTTTAGTGATGACACTATGTTTTAAGTAGGCCTTTGAAAGAGAAAGAGGAAAAAGGATTGTTTATATGAATGCTATTCTTGCCTATTTGTTTGTATTGACAACAGGCAAACACCAGCTAACTGGTGGGCTGGAGTATCACTGTGTTTAAAGGCAGGTATCATTATGGAGAAACCTATACAGACAACCAAACCAAACTAGTAGGAAATCATGAAATTTAGACCAACACCTGTGGAACCTCCATTGGCCTGGACTAGATCCTCTATATAAGCAAGACAGTTGTGTAGTTTGACCTGCTTCAGGGCCCCCCTGGCAGTAGGATTAGGATACATCCCTGGTGCATGAGCAGACATTTTGGAGCCTGCTACTTATATTGGGACACCTCACACATCCTAGAGGCAGGGGGAGGGGCTTAGACCTGCCTCTACTGAATGTACCAGGCTCTGATGATTCCCCATGGGAGGCCTTACCTTCTTGTGGGAGGGAATGAGGGGTGGGATTAAAGGCTGTGCCACCATTGCCCGGCTTTGTTTTTTCTTCTTGATGTCCATATTTAATCTGCATAAAATTTTTATCTTTGTTGTTTAACTTAGAACTGTTTTTGAACATTGTTTATTTTAATAAGTTTACATAGTGAGGTGTATCCTTACTTTAAAGAAAACTTCAATTTCTTATTTCTTAGTTTCTGCCCTAAAATTCAACTGATTAAAAACTGGCTATAAATTTTTAATGGTGTACCCATCTATCTCTATTGTGGAATGAAGCAGTTTCAAGATCAATTTTCTCATAGAGCCCCCATTAAAATGCTGAACAATCGATGGCCTGACTTCTCGGGTTTCCATTTACAGATTCTGGGAATAAGTCTTCCTAGGATTGTTTACATTTAATGCATATTCTTAAGATTGTTTAAAGTTAAGCCCTAGATTTACAAAGACCATAATAGACATTATGAGGAACTGACCTCACAAGTCTTACGACTCCTGACAACCACAAACAAGATCTTTCTGAAAATGATCATGGAAGCTTTGTGAATTTGCCGAAAGGGGCATTCATTTTGATAACATTTTCTAGCATGTGTGGAACATTCTTTTGGTTTTGGCCCAAGAGACGGAGTGTACGTACATCTATTATACTGTTACTGTGATGTTTCTGATATTAAAGGATGAACCTCATTTTTTTCAAGCACTTTTAAAGTTTACTTCAAGCACAAGTTTCAAGCACAAGTTAAGTTTACTTCAGATGTGTTGAGGATTCATTGCTACGGAAGAGAAACTCAGTCTTGCCTTCTCTGCATTTGAACTTCATTGGAGAGGATACATACTAAGACCAGAACAACCAAAAGCAACAGATCATGCAAAGCTTTTGGGATAAAACATTGCTGGTACAAGAAGAGCCAAAGCCCAGATCTAAGTTAAGAGTCCTTCCTCTGCATGTGTTTGCTTGATTGTAAACAAGATGTGCATGACCTGAGTCCAGAGAACAATGTGTTCATATTGTCCTAAGATGGGGGGTAGAGTGGGTACTGGTGACAGGGAACTTTTCATTGAAGATATTTCATTAAGGAAAACCTCACGAAATGGAACATTAAAATTTCATTAAATGAAAAGTAAGTAAAAACTCATAGGTAAGGAGAGGACATTCAGACCAAATTTTTTAATGGATCTATGTAGAGAGACATAACCAAAGAGGTCTATCTTGAGAAGTTCGAGTTTACATATATGGCTGGAGTACATAATGGAGGCAAAGCTATTAGAGAAAGATAAAAGGAGGCAGGTAAATAAAGTAGATGATACTGGCAGCAAATAGCAAATACACAAACAACATTGGCTTAAATAATCAGTCATTTGGTTTTCTAAAAAGAAGCTTGATTATTTCAGAGATGAACATGAATTTCTAGGCCTTCCCCTCATGGGATAAATGGGACTGCAGAAGCACAACTATGTTTTTTAGCCCTATTTTTAATGAAGAAAGCAAGGTGTTAAGTGATCCAGCAAGTACCCTTTTCCCCCAGAGCACCTCTATCTCACCAGGGAGAACTACTCATTCCAGAAGCTTCCTCAGGGAGAACTACTCATTCCAGAAGCTTCCTAGAGACTCTCCCTTCAACCTGGTAACATATAGCCATAAGCGAGCAATCTGGGATTTGCTTTTCATATCAGAGCTGCAGACATGGTGTCTGTCAGAGCAGATTTTATCACACAGACAGCTTCAGATATTCTCTGCTTGACACAGAACTGTCCTATGGGCATGGGCCACTGGCTGGAACATCGGTTTACACTAGTTGAATTTTCATCACTGTTCTTATTTATATATTTAAAATGTGTATGAAACCATTTAGAAGTGACTTTGTGTCTTCATGCTTTTTCCTACCAATCTTTTTGTTTGTTTATGTTTGTGGATGAAATATGTATTACATTAATTCTTTTATTTTTTGGCAACCTAACATGCAAATACATTTAATAAAATTCAGCAGAACCAAACTGCTCCTGAGAAGTTTTACAGTATAGCCTTAACAGACTTCTCTGCTAGGTCACAAATGTGATCTCTGGTGCCTTGATAGTCATCAGGTGAATAATGAGTCATGTACATTACTTTTTGTCTTAGATGAAGTGAAAATGTCCCAGGTAGAACATAGAAAATTGAAGATCCGTATTTATTTTGCTTTCTAAGCAAACTAGCCAGTGACCTATGTTTATTAGTCAATTAAAGGAAAAGATACAAGGCTGGCAGATTCATTGATGATGATTTCCCGGGTTTCATTGGTTTGCCTTTTTTATGCTACATTAAATAAAGGAGTATAAATAAATTCCTGCCTGCTTAAAATGTTTCCTTCACTTATGCTACAGGTCATTTATCTTGGTGTTTGCTTTTTCTGCCATAAGGGGGAAACAGAGGTGATTGATTTTTTGTTACAAAGAACTGACTTTAATTCAGTACAATTTCACTTGGGATTATTGGCAGTAAAAACAGTGTTTTTTGAAGTGTGAACTATAAAAAGATTAAAATGATGCTTTTCTCAATAATTGAGAACAATTACAAAATTTGCATTAGAAGCTCGGGACAGTACACATTGTAAAGTTGCAGCTTGTTGTAGATATCAGGTAAATGACCCAACAATAGTGCAGTGATGATCCATGAGGCCCCTTCATGCTCTTCACCTTAGCACAGACTTCTGGATTCCCTCCCCTCTAATGATACCTTCTCAGAACTACTCATGGCTAGGGGTTTCCTAACCTCTCAGGATGAGAACTGGCCCATCAGACTTCTGGATTCCCTCCCCTCTAATGATACCCTGCTCAGAACTACTCATGGCTAGGGGTTTCCTAACCTCTCAGGATGAGAACTGGCCCATCAGACATCTACTATGATATTCATTTTATATCTACTGTTATTTATTTAACATCAATGCTCATTTAATACACACTGAAAAAGGTGAAGAATGACAAGAAGTTAATATACATCTTGTAAGCTTAAAACATTGTGCCTTCTAACTGGGCATTAAATGCAAATCATTAAATAAAAACATAAGCATTAATGAATGTAAACAGAATAATGGTAAATACTACATTAGAAAAAGCACTACAATAAATTCATAGGCAACAGAGTAAGGTACAGAGGGAGTGGAAGAGGTCAAAACCTAGTAGACTGATAGCAGTTGGTTCTGCAGAGTCATGAACTCACCTTATAAATCCCCAAGAGCTTCCAGTTGGAAGAAGATAGGAACATGGAAGACCGAGCTCTCAGAAGTTTATTGAAAATCCCTTCCTCACTCTACAAATATATACACTAGAAGGAGAAATGCTTAGTCTCTGAGGAGGCTGATTAATGAAACAGTGAGCATCAGCAAACATGGAGTTAGGGTGAAACTGGTGAGGAACTTGTAAAATACACATCCCCTACACATTTCTCTACTGTATTTTCCGAGCAGCTGTCGCTGTGTTCATCTCATTTTGGAAGAAAATTAAAGGATAAGCTGTGAAAGGCAGTTGAAAGTCCCCATATTGGAGATCTAGATACTAGAGATCTAGATAGTGAAGAGCAGCTCTACACATGGGGGTGTTCTCTCTAAGTAATTTCTCTTGTCACCCAGGCCACTCATTTGTCATTTTCTCACAGTAAAATAATAACAGGAAACTATCTTTTCAAAGAAAAGACAAAACCTACAAAGTAATCGAGACATCATCAATGGAAATAAGACCAGACGCGTCATTAATCCCATCCCTTTGTTGGTCTGACATTTACTTAGAAGAAACTTTACAAAAGAAGTTGGAGAAAAGAGATGAGTGATTTACCAAAGATGAACTAATAGCTCTTAACTGAAGGACTTATGTTTTTAAATTGAAAAGAGCTCACTGAATATCCAGCAAAATTAATGAATTCAAATGGCTACATAAAGGAATATTATATATACAATTTCTACATGTGAATATTAAAGGGCAGATTTTTTTCAATTCACAAATGTCAGTCCAGTTAGCAACACTAGAACCCAAGAGATAGATGGAACATTATTGCTAAACTTTCTAATGAAGAATTACTTTCATTCTATAAATTGATACATAGTTAGCATCATTAACCTTTGAGAAATGAATAAAGACATTTTAATTGTAAAATAATTGATTAAAAGGATGGACCTCTCATTTGCCCTTCCTTAGAAATTGCTGTGGCATGTAATTCATGAAAAAAAAAAAAAAAAAAAAGATACAGGAAAGAGAAAGAGAGTGGCGTTCAAGAAACCCTATCCTCCCTAGAAGAAAGAGAATCAGCATAATTAATACAATATAATTCTATTAACCTATTCATCGCTTTTTCTCGTGAAGAAACAGGTATCCGATCATTAATTAAACAAGCATTCTCACCTCAGTGAGAAGTCTCGCTGGATAAAGGCCCTTTCTGCTGTGCCTGAGAGAGTTCCGTGCTCAGAACCTACATGACAGAAAGAGAGAAAGGAGTTCTCTGACTTGTGTGGCAGGCAACCCCTCCCCCATCGCTTCACACATCCCTCACACAATTACACACATGTGCACACACACATATATACACACACATGAAAAATGAACTAAGTTAATTTAAATGAAACGTGAGAGTATTGGCTGATGATTAGAAGTTTCTGGCCTTTGGAATATTATTGTCTGGTATTTGACAGATCTGTGAGAGCATATACAAAAAAGAGATAGATAAGGAGATTTTAAGATAATGTATTTATTAAGTTTATTTGGAAAAGTCATATAATAATGGAAATCTAATAAATGCACACTATTGTTTCATCAGTACACATATGTATATAATAAAACTTGTAGAGCATCTACCTCTTTGCCACTCACCATGCAATGATGGACCACAAGTGTCCATCAGTGTGGGTATCCCGTTCTTCTTTTGTTTCATATGCGTTCAGAACCCTATAAAAATATCATTTCTCAGAAACTGATCTTATGTTTTCTTCTAAAAGTCTTAAGGTCTTACATTTACATCTGTGTTCTTTCTGTAACAGAACCAAAATGTCAACTGTTGGAGGGCCCTGCTGCTTGGGGGGTGCTGTCCACCACATTTGGAAAGCTCTCCTGTGCTCCCCCCAAAATGAAGGACTTTCTTCCCCCAGCAGGGGCTTCCTGCTCTCTACCTGTGCTTACCTGGAAGCTGGGAGGGTGGGAGCGGTGTCCCAAAGGCTTAGTCTGAAGCCCTGGTCACATGCAAGAGGAAAGTGTAAGATTCAGTAGAAGCAAATGCTCAGAGCTGTTGATGAGTGCCAGAGATTTGGGAGTGTGCTGGGTGTCCTGTCATGAGATGAGAAGGGACGAGCAGGCTCAAAATTCCTGCTGTTTGTTGATTTTCATAGGTACGTGTGTTTCTGACACCACATGTATGCAGAGGCTTGCAAAGGTCAGAAGGCACATCAGATTATCTGGAGGTGGAGTTACAGATGGTTTGTGAGAAGACATGTGGGTACTGGGAACCAATCCCGACCCTCTATGAGAGCTCTTAACTTCTAAGTCATCTCTCCAGGCCTTACTTAAAATGTCTAGCAAATTTGTTAAACTATTATAGCTCTGGAACCTTAGAAACCTCAGTATCCTAGCAGTGAATTTTGGGGGTTATTAGTAAAAAATCTTCTTAGTCTAGGTAACAGTCTAGTAATAGTAATAGACTATTACTAATAGTAACAGTGTGACTGGAAAAATACACTGTTTCTGTACAGAGAAGTTCTCGGAGAGGGCAGGGCTTAGCATTATTTGAAAAGTACCAAGGTACCCTCTAGGGTCTTACCAATACCAGGACACTAGGAGGTCATCCTGACAGGTCAGACACTGAAGTAATTCCCTTCCTCTTCTGTCCCTCTCTTCACCTTTCTTCACTCAGAAAGTGAAACAGTATTCTTCTCAGTGGATGAAAAGCAAAAGCAAACATAAACCTGCTGCTTTGAAAGAGACATCTCAACCTCTGCACTCAACACACCCACTTGTTGGAAAGGGTTCTCAAAAGGGAACTTCACTTCACAGTGCGCTGGGGTTTTGCATGGCTTTGACCTTGCCTGCACTCTTCCTTGCTGGCTCCTCTGCGTCTAACAGGCACCAACTCTCTTGCTGCCCCTTTTGCTTTTGCCTTTGTCCTCAGATCTCTGGCTTCCCTGCAGGACAGAGCCCCAGATCTCCCCTAGAAAGGCCCACATGCCTAAAGAGAGCTCTTCAGCAGAGCCGCCCAGGCAAGCCACGAATGCAAAACAAAACTAACAAGCTAAACACAACAGAATCTGGAAGATTTACTTTAGCAGTCCTTAGTTAAACAAGATTCGTTCATTTAAATGTTAATTCTTATTTGAATAAAAACATGGCCTCTATCTTTTTGTTGTTGTTGTTGTTAAAGTTTGAATTCTGTCCATAATAATAAGAAAAAAAAATGCTGTTATTGTGAAGGGCTTATTTAATTAAATGAAGTTGAAAGACTGATTCAATTGATTACAGCTGAAGCATATTTTGGTGAAGAACAGCAGCACTCAATATTACTAAAGAACACACAAAGGAGAGCTCCACCAGAACGTGATTAAGGAGTCAGCCTGCAGGGCCCTTGCTCAGGTACCAATCTGTGAAGGCACAGAACAATGGCTGCACCCTGCTGGAGAACAGTGTATTTATAGAACTCATCTGTGTGTGAATACAATGTAAGGCTGAAAAGACCATTTTGTTAAGCTACTTCAGACAGCTTGGACACAAACCCAAGGGCTGCTGCTGAGATGCTTGGCCAAAAGTAAATACAGAGCTTTTCTCTTTCTCACTGTGGGGTGGTAGGAGGTATGCATTGGGAGTCTGGGTAGAATTGGCATGTGACAATAAACAAGAGACTCAACTTCCCATCAGCTGTCTTTTCTTAGTTGCCTGTCCTACAGGGTACCCAGGCTGACCTTTAACTCCTGCTACTACTGTTCAAAGAAAATCAGTGTCTGGAGCAAATCATTTTGCCTGCTTACTACACAATGTTACTAAACCTTTGAATATTTTAGACTTGCCCTGGGCTTCCAGATTTTCAGCCTGTGTATCCAGCCTTATGTAACCAAGAGAGAGTAGTACAAATCGTAACATATAGCCAGTAGCTCAGAAATGAATCATAATGTATAATACAAAACCAAAGGTGCTTTCTTACTGTCCTAATATACTTTCCCATCCAACTGTATGCTTTATATGCTATCTCCATAATTTACCACATTGATTAGCTTGTTTAGCAATTTATTCTGATTGACGCATGGCAGGCATCTGTTGGGAAGGCTCCTTAAGGCTCATAGAGTCAACAGACTTGCTGGGCTCAGGAGTTCACTACTATAGGGACTTGAAACTTAGAAGACTCACAGAACCCCTCCCCTAAGTTAAATAAACATAGCAACTGCTGGGAAGAGAGAGACAGACCTGCTGAGCTGCTTGCATGGCATATCATAGAAAGAACTCTCTGGACTTAGCTTTTCTGAATTGTCAGACATGCTGGGTGAGCTTTTCAATGATGCAGCTGCCTTTGAGTCACCCATGCTCCTCTAACTAACTCCTCACTTACATGGCTGTAAGTCATCCCAACAAACCCATGATCCACAGCTTCTTCACAGTGATGACTTCAGGTAAAGGGAGAAGTAAGCACAAAATGGAGACCAGTGCCTGCGGCCATCTGAACTCATCTAACTATGAATGAGTATGTGATGGAAGATGGGATAGGAAATGCAAAATCATAGAAGGCTTTTGGCAGATGAGGGATATGATCTGGACAATGATTTTTGAAGGATTGTTTTTGCTGCATTAAGCTTAGATCATAGAAGAAAGGCAGGAGATGCTGCACAGTCAGGAGAGGGGTAATGGAAAACATGTAAAAGAGAGATGAGGGCACAGAGAAGCATGTCAAGAAGCATCCATGACCTTCGGATGTGGTGAAGGAAGGGAATACTTATTAGTCTAATGCTAACTCAGGTATGGAGACTATGTGGGGAGAAAATGACTCTAACAGCAAGCGAGGGTGTTTTTATTTGTTTAAGGTAGGTCCAAATGTGGTCATTACCAGTCTATTTAAAGGCTTCTGAAGAAGCGTGCATGCTTCTGAGATGGGCTCTCCTTCACAAATACCCATGGAATTATTACCTGAGCAATACTCAAAGAAAATTAATTTGAAGTGAGACTCCTGCTATCCTGAGTCAGATTTAAAACAACAGAATAGATCCCATGGAGCCTTAGAGACCCTCAGAGGGTATTCCTCAGGGGTCTGTGATCATTTAGGATATCTGAGATCGTGTCAGAAGGCATTCCTCACAGGACTGAGGTACTGTACCTGGGATCCTGTCAGATGGTGTTCCTCATGGGATTGAGATTCTCTACTATCAGAAGCTGAGTTTCACAGAACGCTAAGCCAACCAGATACAACAGGAAAGAAATACAATGTGCAGACGAGCTGTTTCAAACCACCATGAATGCTTCTTGAAAGAATACCATAACAACAACATTGTTAGGAAGTTAGCATATATTCTAGCAGAATTTTAATATTAAAAATGTATATTTTAAAGATTTATTTTATGATTATTTGAATACAGTAATGTGGCCACATGTACCAAAACAAACTAAAAAGATTGTGGACTTAGTCTTAAATCTTAGTATATCCAAGATAAGAGAAATTCCACTTTTTTGTTTGTTTTGTTTTGCTTTTTGGTTTCATTTCTTTATTCTTTATTTAATTTTAATGCTTCATTTATTTATTCATTCATTTATTTATTGTTATGTCTATTTATTTGATGTGGGATGGTGGGTGTATGCATACATTTGTGTCATGACACTCCTATGGAGGTCAGAGAAAAACGTGTGCCAGTTGATTCTGGTTCTTTTCTTCCACCACATGGGTTCTGGGGATCAAACTCAGATTATCAGACTCAGCAGCAAGGAGGAGAGCCCCTTTATCTGCTGAGCCATCTCCAGAGCCCCATGTTCATTTTTTTAAAATTAATTTACAAACAATTCCAGTGTTACCAGAAAAGACTAAAATTTCAAGAAATTTTTGAAATGTTATCTACATAGAAGGTATTTTGTTTCTGAATAATTGGTCCCCATCTGGTGGTGCTGTCTTGGATTTTTGTGAGATCTATAAAATTTTAGGCCATATATATGCCACAGTGGCTTTGGAGGTTATATCCTCACCACTTCCACTTTAATTCTCTCTTTTTGTCAGCAACAGTGTGAAGACAGCCTCCTACTGCCCCCATGGGCATAGAGTCAATTCCTGCACCCATGCAGCTCCTGCCATGATGGATTGAAATCTGAAACTGTGTACATAACAGATCTTCCTTGTGCAAAGGAAAAATAACCAATACAGGCACCCCTCCAAAAGGACATGGTCTGAGCTGGCTTAGTGAAGAAAAGCCTGGTCAGTTGAAAGATGAATTGAGACCATCATTCATCTTTCATCTGGAAAACAACCTGGGTTCACCAATGTCGAATCTATGGCAAGCCAGGTAAAGCAGAGCATCTCTTCCACATATGCAAAGGGTATTTACTGCCTTGCTGCCATAAGAAATTAACTTGGAAAGCAAAGTGGTTGACACAATGCAAGCAATGGCCTGTGGCAGAAGCTTCAGACTCAATGCAGAGATTTTATTCAACGAAATCTTGAACGTTAATAGACAATAGTGCTGAAATGTCATGTCTACTTTATCTACCAAAGTAATTCTACAGCCTAACGCTCAAAATAATAGACAAGGGCAGATTTTTGTGGATGCTAAACTGTGACTGGTTTGTTGGTACATGTTATGAGCACTAAGCTCTCTGTTTAATCTAGTAAATGACCAACCTCCACTGACCATTGCATGATAAGCATGTTGAAAACATGGTAACATTATGTTTTTGAGAAAATACATAGAAATTTTATTACAAGTTAACAGAATATCAGAAAACCCAAATATTTGCTCCTACTAAGCAGATAGCTCACATGACTCATCTAGTATGCATGTCTCTCCTCACACCTCATTATTATCTGTTGAGGCAAACAGCTTTTAAGAAGAAATTATTCCAGAGCTTCTCTGCTTCTCTCTCTCTCTCTCTCTCTCTCTCTCTCTCTCTCTCTCTCTCTCTCTCCCTCTCCCTCTCCCTCCCCCTCCCCCCCCCCTCTCTCTCCTTTATCCCTCTCTACTTCCAGATGATTCAGAAACCCTGGAGAAGTAAAGAAACCAAAACAAATTTTGGTTGGACTTCCTTCATATTCTCTGCTGGTGCAAAACCTTTTGTTGTTGTTTTTTATTTTCTTCATAGAGTGATTCTATCTATGAATAGTGATATTAATAGAGTGTATCACACTGAGTAGATGCTTCTTACACCAGAAATGAAAACTTTAAGCAGCTTAAATTCTCCTGTCCTCTGTAATGGAAGTTACCGGTGCCATTGCCCTACCTACCCCATTTTGTTAGAACTCTCTTCTTCTCAGCATTGCTACTTCTCCTAGCCCTCCTTCAGCACCCTTAGCTTCCCCTCACTCCACACCATGCCTTCGTTCCCACAAATATTGTCTGCTCTCTCCCCAGTCTGCATACTTCAAGGATCATTTCTTCTCTCTCAGTAAGTGTTTAAAAGTAGCTAGACTTCCTCTCTGTTTTCATCCTTTTTGTCACTTACAACACTGAGAAATGTCCTCCTCCCCTCAACACATAATTTTCAAACAGCAATTTGAGCTCAGATGCCTCTGAAAGAACTCCAGCTAGAATTTTCTTTTGGTTTCTGCCACCATAAAGGCCACATTGCTCTTTGGGAGTCCTCTGTCTCTTCAACCCTTTTCTTGAGAAAATTTTTGCAATTTTCCTTCTTTGGGATTTTGTGGCAACAACCCACCTCTGACTCATTGGCCTTTGGTTCCATCTTTGTCTCCCTTTGCTATTTTGTCTCTAAATATAGGTATTTCCAACACTCTGTCATAAGTTTCTCTTCTGTATTGAACTTCTTCCCTTATAACACTACCCATACTCATGATGGCAACACTTACTTTAAATGTTTCTAAAACTAATGACTGCTGGGAGAAAGAGAATTAGCCTCTCTCAGGGATGAACCCCCTTTTTAGTTGTCCAGTGTAGACCATATATACACCACCACCAAAAATTGGCTGGGCAGGCACACAGACACACACCCACAAACACACATGTAATGGTAATATCAAGGAAAAAGAGCTTATCCACTTGAGAATGGGGGACATTAGAAGGGTTTAAGGAAGGGGAACTGGGAGGTAAAATGGAAGCAGAAGAAAACTATAACCATTTCAATTAAAAACACATTTTTAAAGTTTCTAAATTTTTGTTTTAACTGATCTATTTTCATATTTTGATATCAAATAAGTGACTTAAGTCACATTCACATGTTATTTATTGAATAATGTATTAAGTAGTAATTAAATGCCAGACAATAACATTTGCTGTTATCTAACTTCAATTTTAGTACAACTTGAAGTGAAATAAGTCTGATGCTGTAAGTAACATTCTAATTTCAAAGTAATACAAAGAAAAGAATGTCAAATGACTATATACTAATCAAGGATCAAAGGAACATACAATTAAACACAAAAATAAATGTTAGGTGTAATAAAAGGGTGAACACAGAGTTGCGCATGTCTAATAATTTGATATAAAACTTAGTAACTTGAGTAGAATTAATAGCATAAAGAAAAAAATGTTGTGGTACTACCAGGAAAATATTCAATAAGAATAACAATGATATACAAATAATAGTGTGTTTCCAAGCATGCACTTTGAGTTAGTTAAACATGAGCAGAGTGCTCAGTTGGGCTCAAGTTACGAAAGTCATCACTTAGAAGGAAGGTGCTGGGTACCAGTGTGTTGGCTTTCAGTACAGTGCATCCTGAGAATTATTAGTGCAGATTTAGAGCTGATGTTTTGTAAGTAACTACTGTTGATCTTCAGTTGTAGAAGATCAAATAAATTATCTTTGGCCATAAAACTAATGAATTTACACATGGAAATTTTCATGATGTCTTTTGTATTAAGATAAATAAGCAGCAACTAATTCCAGTATTTGGTACTTTTAGATACATTGGATAAATGTAACAAAGATTAGAATAATTATAAGAATGGGGGAAATTTGTAAAAAATCACTTGTAAAATACATACCAGGCTGTTTAATTGACTTATGTCAATGTAGAACAAAAACCCAGGGCTGAAGCCTGTTTTTGAAGTGGGGTGGTAGCAGATATCACTGCACCCTTTTTTGTCCTCAGCCTAAGATCTCTGAAGACTGCTAATGACTCAGATTTTAGATGGTTTTATATGAAATTATAGCATGCTTTGCAGTCATTTAAAAATTGTTTTTATTTTTATTTGTGTGTAGGGGGTAACAGGAATACAAATACCCACAGAGGACAGAAAAGAACATTGAATTCCCTGGAGCTGGAGTTCAGGTAGTTGTGAGTCACCAACATTGGTGCTAGGAACCAATCCTGCATCAAAGAGTTGCAATCTCCCTTAATTGTCCTGCCACCTCTCCAGTTCTCCTTGGATCCATTTGTAACCTTAAAACATTTTGCTCTCAGTGCTACAGACTGCAAAGAGCCCAAGCTGAAGTGAGACCCACAAAGTTGAGGCTTTTGTCAGTGCCTTTGAATGCAAAAGCTGAAATTTTATATTGTTTTGCTGGAAAGCAAGAATTTGTTCAGTTCATTGTTATTCTTTATTCTCAAAATTACTACCACACTGAAGAACTCAAATGGATCTCACAGTGGATTGCAACACTCCTTAAGTAAACACAGTCTTCATTTTGAGCACCTAGAATCTTTATAGGAGGAGAGAAATATGTTTCTTCCACAACATTGGACACCCACCCTCAACACAGTTCATTATGGAAATCAGGCATTTGTTTACTATTTTTTGAGAAAAATGAAACTAACCATTCCTGTCATGAGAAAAATAAACAACATGGGGGAAGAAAATAAACAATTTTGCCAGCAGCAGAGCAGTCATAACCAAACTTAGACAGTTGTACCCCTGTATTTAAAATGTCCACGGTCTCAACAAAACTCCCTTTGATTACTAGCTAGCAGAACAAAGAAAAAAGTATGATTCAGTTGCTTCCTTTGAATTTCAGAAGCTTTTAGGGACAAGTAAAGCTTGGTTCTGAGTTTTTATGTTAAATGAGAAGTGTTTGTATAAATGGTACTTCTCATGTGAAAAGGGTTATTGTTTCTTTTGAAGATCTTTATTATACTAGGAGATAGAATGAATACATAGAAACACACAGCTATTCAGCATCATGTACAAACAGTAAGTAACTATGGGTGTGAGGTGGAGAATGAACACATCTGTAGCAACTGATAAATCTGAGACAAAAGCCACTGTGTTAAAGATTTGACTCTTGGGAGGTGATGGAACCATTAAGATGTGGGGCCAAAGCGGGAAGGGGTCTCTTGGAAGGCATGTTCTTAAGGACATTCTAGGCCTCCAGCTCCTGACTCTTCTTGCCAGCTCTGAGCTGGATAGTTTTGATCTATATGCACTCCCTCCATGCTATACCACCAACAAAAGTAATGGAACCAATGAGACCTGAAACTGGACCCCCAATTGAACCTTCTTTTAAAGTCAATAATCTCCGATATTTGTTACAGAAGTTGACTGTTAACACAATTCCCCTGCCATTATCACAGGGAATGGTGATCAAAACTATTTCATGGCAGATGGAAAACACTGAATAGGAAGCAGGAAACAGAGATGAGTTCCTGACAGGAGGTGTGCTGCCTTGGCAGGTAACTTCTGCATCTGGCTGACTGTGAAGCCACACACATTAAGGCAAGGGCATTAAGAGACACCCTTGGTGTTTCACAATCCCCTAGAAAAAACAAGGGTGAGCCAGACAATCTGTGAGCAGTCTAATCAGTGAGATAAAATAATATTAGAAAAAGAACAACAAAATTTTGGCATGTACTAGAATGCTGTTCAAGAAAGCACCAGAGTCTAGGGATTAGCCTCAGTTTTGGCAAGACACAAATACCTAAATATATCTAGTTATCTGTGTCTTTCTTTTCTTTCTGTAAATTATACAGATGCATACCAGATCGACATAAGCAAGGGGTGGTGGTCTACACTTTAAAAAAAAAAACAGCATAATTTTTCAGCCAGCCTGGGCTAAATATCAAAACTTTCTCAAAATATAAAACCAATGACCTCCATGACTGCAGCTGCTCCCTGAAAGAGAGCCCACCAGCACCAATTGGACTAAGAGGTGAGTCTTTGCTCTCATAGCTGAACACCCCAACCTCTAGGCTTTGGGCCCAGGAGCACAACCCTGTGACCCCACTCCACCATCCATTGCATTCCCAGTTTCAGGCCAGCAGACAGGTTGGACTACCACCATCCCTCACTAGACAGACCCTGTAAACTACAAGCCCCACCCTCCCAAACCCAACCACCCCTCAAGACTGCAGCTGCTCTCTGAGATAGAGCCTGCCACTGCCAATTGGATTGAGAGATGCTCCCTGTGACACAGAGCCCATCAACACCGATTGGACGAAGATAGGCTCCTTCAGACACAGACAACACTTACACAGAGTGGAGGAAGAGATGGGTATATGCCAGTGCAAAAGTACAGTCAACAACATAAAGACCAATATGGCACCATCAGAACCTAGTGGTTCTACATCAACAAGGCCTGAACATCCCAATATAAAAGAAGCAGAAGAAATCAACCACAAAAAAATGACTTTAAGGAGATGATAGAGGCCTTTAAAGAGGAAATGAAAAATTCCCTTGAAGATATTAAGGAAAATACAAACAAAAAATTGGAAGAAATCAATAAATCCCTTCAAGAAATCCAAGAAAAAGCAATTAAATGGGTGAAGGAAACAGTTCAAGATTTGAAAACTGAAATAGAGACAGTAAAGAAGACACAAACTGAGGGAATGCTGGGAATGGAAAATCTGTGTAAACAAAGAGGAACTACAGATGCAAGTATAACCAACAGAATGTAAGAGATGGAAGAGAGAATCTCTGTCATTGAAGATACAACAGAGGAAATAGATTCACCAGTCAAAGAAAACACTAAAGCTAAAAAAGTCATAACACAAAATGTCCAGGAAATTTGGGACACCATGAAAAGACCAAACCTAAGAATAATAAGGATAAAAGAAAGAGAAGAATACCAACTCAAAGGCACAGAAAATATATTCAACAAAATCATAGAAGAAAACTTTCTCAACCTAAAGAAGGAAATGCCTATGAAGACACAAGAAGCTTATAAAATACCAAATAGACTAGATCCAAAAAAAGTCCCCTTACCACATAGTAATCAAACCACTAAACATACAGAATAAAGAAAAAATTATTAAGAGCTGCAAAGAAAAAGGCCAAGTAACATATAAAGGCAGATCCATCAGAATAACACTTGACTTCTCAGTGGAGACTCCAAAAGCAAGAAGGTTCTAGACAGATGTTATACAGACACTAAGAGACCAGGGATGCCAACCCAGACTTATCAAAACTCTCAATCACTATAGATGGAGTAAACAAAACATTCCATGAAATAACCAGATTTAAACAATATATATCCACAAATCCAGTCCTACAGAAAGCACTAGAAGGAAAAAATCCAACCTAAGGAAGCTAGATACACCCATGAAAGCACAGGCAATAGATAATCCCACACCAACAAATACCAAAGAAGGGAAACACATAACACTACCTCCAAAAAATAACAGGAGTTAACAATCACTAGTCATTAATATCAATGATCTAAATTTACCTATAAAAAGACACAGGCTAACAGAATGTATATGAAAACAGGATCCATCCTTCCGCTGTATACAAGAAACATACCTCAACTTCAAAGATAGACACTACCTCACAGTAAAAGGCTGGGGAAAGACTTTCCAATAAAATTGACTTAAGAATATAACTCCAGTAGCACAGACACAGAGAGCAACAATTGATAAATGGGACCTCCTGAAACTGAGAAGTTTTGAAGGGCAAAAAACACAGTCAATAAGACAAAACAACAGCCTACAGAATGTGAAAAGATCATCACCAACCCCACATCTGGCAGATGGCTGATCTCCAAAATATATAAAGAATTCAAGAAACTAGACATCAAAATACCAAACAATCCAATTAAAAAATGGACTACAGAGCTAAACAGAGAATTCTTAACAGAAGAATCTCAAATGGCTGAAAGACATTTAAGGAATTGCTCAACATCCTTAGTTACCAGGGAAATGCAAATCAAAATGACTCTGAGATACCATCTCACACCTGTCAGAATGGCTTTAATCAAAAACCCTGATGACAGCTTACGTTAGAGAGGAATCAGAGCAAGGGGAACACTCCTCCACTGTTGGTGGGAGTGCAAACTTATACAGCCACTTAGGAAATCAGTATGGCAGTTTCTCAGAAAATTGGGAATTAGTCTACCTCAAGACCCAGCTATACCACTCTTGGGCATATACCCAAGGAATGCTCAATTATACCACAAGGACACATGCTCAACTATGTTCATAGCAGCATTATTCATAATAACCAGAACCTAGATGCCCCTCAACCGAAGAATGGATAAAGAAAATGTGGCACATATACACAATGGAATATTACTCAACAGTAAAAAACAATGATATTATGAATTTTGCAGGCAAATGAATAGATCTAGAAAACATCATCCTGAGTGAGATAATCCAGACTCAGAAGTACAAACATGGTATGTACTCACTCATAAGTGGATACTAGATGTAAAGGATAACCAGACTACAACCCACAGTTCCAGAGAAGCTAGCTAACAAAGAGGACCTTAAGAGGGATTCATAGATTCCCCCAGTGAAGGAGAAATAGATGAGATCTACATGAGCAAACTTGGTGTGAGGGATATTGGAGGGCAAGGGATGGGGGATGAGAACATAAGGGAATGGGAAGTTTGAGCTGGAAAAGGGACAGAATGAGAGAACAAGGAAAGAGATACCATGATAAATGAAGACATCATAGGAATAGGGAGAAACAGGGTGCTAGGGAATCCTCAAGGATGTCCCCACCTTAGACTACTAGTAATAGTTAAGAAGGTGCCTGAACTGGCCTACTAGGGTAATCAGATTAGTGAATATCCAAACTGTCATCATAGAGCCTTCATCCAGTAACTGATGGAAGCAGATACAGAGATCCACAGCCAAGAGCCAGGCCAAGCTCTGGGAGCCAAATTAATGAGAGAGAGGAGGGTTTCTATAAGCAAGCAACATTGAGATCATGATGGGAAAACATACAGAGACGGCCAGTCAAACTAGTAGAAACTCATGAACTGTGGTCCAATAGCTGTGGAGCCCACATAGGACTGGACTAGGCCCTCTGAATAGGGGAGACAGTTATTTAGCTTGAATGGCAATGGGATTGGGATCCATCCCTGGTGCATGAGTGGGCTTTTTGGAGCCTAGTGCCAATGGTGGGATACCTTGTGCAGCCTTGGTGCAAGGAGGAGGGGCCTGGACCTGCCTCAACTGAATGTACCAGGCTCTGCTGACTCCCCATGGGAAACGTTGCCTTGGATGAGGTGGGAATGGGGGGTAGGTTGGGGAGCAAGGCTAGGGGTGGGAGGAGGGAAGGAAGGCAATCTGTGGTTGGCATGTAAAATGAATAGAAAATTTCTTAATAATAAAAATAAATAAATAAATAATAAAAACCAGCATTAAATTACCATAAGTAAATCCATCTGCATTTTTATTAAGCTGGAGTCTAGTCATTCTATGGAGATAGTTATTGGGCCACTTAAATCACTCATTAGATATTTGTTTTTATTATGAATTGCTAAAAGTGCTTTAAGAAACATTTTTCCTGAACCTCTTTTTTTCTTTTCTTTTTGAGGTTATCATTACATTTCTCACTTACTTTTCCTTCCTTTAAAACCTCCTACAGACCCTTTTTTGCTCTCTTTCAAATTCATAACTTTTTAAAAAATTAATTGTTATTACATGTGTAAGTGTTGATGTATATGTGTATATATATGTGTGTATGTTCCTAACTGTAACCTACTGACTCTGTATAAAATCACTTGGATGTGTGTTTGCAGTGCTGACCATTTGGTACTGGACAACCAATTGGTGTCTGTTCCCTGAGGACTATGTCTCCCCTCTCAGCATTCCTCAGTTGCCTGTGGTTCTACACATTTCTAACATTTCACTAAGTATTTTATGAAGTGAGGACTGTCTCCTCCTAGGTTGTTCATATTCTAGCCATTGCTGTCTTTTCTTTCTTACATTGCTTTGCTTAGCTCTTGTGTTAAAACACATCTCATAGTTCACAGGCTATCCTAGATGCTCTAGTCAATGAGGTCATGCAGGCATTGGAAGCTTCAGCTTTTTTCCCCCAACTCTATATGTTTTGTTCACTTTTTTATGGCAATCATAACTTACTGCTATGTCTAAATTCTATTCTCAAGTATAAATTCCTTTTTCCTGATTATAACTGCTTATTATAATTTACAGTTGATATCTCCCTTAAGCCTTGAGTGCTTGGCAAGACCATGGATATTTTCTTCATCTTTTAAGAATGAATTTTGTTTACATTTTGTTTTTAAGTTTTAATATAATTACAGCATTTCCCCCTTCCCATTCCTCCCTCCAAACTCTCCTATATATTCTTTCCTTGATCTCTTTGAAAATTAAACTTAAAATTTTAAAATTAGAACTGGTTTCCTCAACACTTGCTTCTTCCATTGTCATGAAAAAGAAGATATTGTGTGATTATGTTTTTGAACCCAACCTACATGCAATCTAACACGAAAGCTGAAAGGTGGGTATAGTTCCCTACATTTGCAACTTACATATATACCTCAGTGGCATGTAGCTTTATCTCCTTTTTCCTGGTACTACATCTTGGCCTAGGATGAGAAATTTGAGTATAATTTATATGATTCATTTGTATAGAGGAGTTCCTAATCTGAAATAAAAACAACACATGTTAATATTCACATTGGCTCTTGATTGGAAGTATCTAACATCAAGACCTATAGCTATATTTTAGTGAGATTTCACATATATCCCCCTGTCACTGATGTTTAATAATTTGTCTTAACATTCATGTTCATTTTTAAACTACTATACTTTGATAATTGAAACTTCAATATATCTTTGAAAATAACCCAGATTTTGTGTTTTGTATATGTATCCAAACCCCTTTAAGTTATCCATGAAGGCCAGAAGTTTGAATTGGCCAGCTATGTGCCTACAGGTGATAAAAAAAGAAAAGAAAAGAAAAGAAAAAGCAACACTTGTCTTAGTTGAAAATAAGCTCTCATTGGTTCATTGTCTAGAAACTAGATAAATCAAGAATTATTAACACATCTTAGGATTTTGCTATTAGAGGAATATAGCATGCCAGATGATAGGATAAACTAAGTGACTAATCCATAATCTAGTGAGAAGTAGACTGCTGTATTTTGATCTGAATACATTAACTTTTATCCCAGTCTTAAATACTGCCTTACAGTGACTAGTTTTGGATTTGGCTTGGTTATTGGATATTAAATATATATATATGGGGAGAAAGCTAACAGAGAGTATATGAATACAGTCTGGCCTAATGTCCTTGGGCATTCCTTCCTGATCACAGCAATGGGTGCTCCTGTCCAAAGTCAGATACAGATGTCTATCACACCCCTGGCCTGTCCTCTGGGGGCCTTACTACAAATGTGGCATATTGCTGGGCCTTTCTTTGGTAGACCAGATTACAGATGTAAATCTTGTTTCTCAGTCTTGTTTCACAGACCTAGTTTTAAAAGATGAGTTTCACCTTTGGGCACTCCTTTAGTAGTCTAGATAGAAAGCAAGCCCCATCATTGTACAATCATTCCTGATATTCAGGGAACTGCTTGAAGGCTGTGTCTAAGTCTCCTACAGAATCTGGTCCAGCTTGTTAGACACTGAAACAAGAGAGCTAGCTTCAACCCTCCTGGGTGAGCTGGCCCTAATGTCCGAGGCTCCACCCCTCACCACAGGCTTGGGAGAATTGGCCCTGATGACATGGGCATGGGAGAGCTGACTCTGCCCCTCTCCTGAATGGGGTGTCCCCAGCTGCCTGGAATGACCAGCTTAGCTACCACCCATACCGATACCCAGGCCCTTGTGTTGGCCCATCCTAACATCTACCTCATCTAAAACCTGCTGTAGTACATAAAGGGACTGGTCCTGAGGAAAGATACCCACAGGCTCTCCATGATTGGGGCAACAGCAGGATATCTTAGAGGAGTTTCGGTGAGGGTCCAGTCATTGTATTTTCTTTAAAAAAAAAAAAAAATCAGTTGGGCTGTGATGGCACGAGCCCTTAGTCCCAGCACTCGGGAGGCAGATCTCTGTAAGTTCAAGGCCAGCATGATCTACAAAGTGAGTTTCAGGATCGGCTCCAAAGCAACACAGAAAAACCCTGTCTCAGAAAAACCAAAAAAGAAAAAAAGAAATCAAAGAAATATAGTGGTTCTGATCAAAAAGGATGCTAGAGGCACACACAAATAAAATCTGAAAGACTGAAAATCCATGAAATATCCATAGAAGTCCCTTAGAGGCACTCAGTCAAACCTCTCTTTTTACAAATTGGCCAACTGAGGTCATACTCAAGGTCACAGGTGGTGTAATCAGAGCAGGGTCAGGCTCTAAGCATCTTCTTGGTGAGTCTAGTATCCATGTCATTTCTTCCTACCACAATAAAGGAAACAAGTTTCCCTTTCTTCCTTAAACACATTTTTTTATGTTTAAACTGGCTTTGTAATATGAGCAGAGAAAAACAAATACTACTTTAATGAAAGAGGGAATGCTCTCACAGTCAATGACAATTTGAGTATCATTTGTGTCATTCATATTCTATTTATAATATCATATTTATTTTAATATTATTTTGACTAATCAAATAATTGTCAAGTATCTGATGCATATAATTGACCTATGCTAAGCCATGAGACTTTGTAGTCTCTTTCCTGAAAGGAAATTATGTGGTGTGACCAGGAATCAAGACAATAAAGGCTATTAGCATGGCTGAGAGCTCTACCCAGATAAATGAGCTCCATTCATTTTGCCAGAATGAGATGTTGAACATGCTGAATAGCACAAAGCTATGAGTAGGGGTGCAAAGAAGTGCTGAACACACACTAAAAGCACTGTACATCAGAGAAGCCTTATTTACACTCATTTGGAATAGAAGAAGGGACCTCAGGTTGAGTGAACTGCACTGTCCTCATCAATTCCAAATCAACTCAGTCAGACTGTCAGAGCTAAGAGCATGCTGCATCTCCCCGTGTTGTCCCTTCTCTATATTGAAATGCCTATTACAGACAAGTGCTCGCTTAATACAATGCCAACTACAGAACAAGATGGCTCTACATTTTAGGTTAAAACTATAATGAATGTCTAAATGTTTTGAACACTGAAATGCATTCTAACCTTTATATTTTAATATTTATTTTATTTTTATTTGTGTGTGAGTGTGCACATGCATGTGTGTGTATGCTTGCTCTCTCTCTCTCTCTCTCTCTGTGTGTGTGTGTGTGTGTGTGTGTGTGTGTGCCATTTGTGTGCAGATGCCTACGGAGATCAGAAGAGCTGCTCACATGGAGCTGAAATTACAAGGAGTTCTGAGCCACCTTTCCTGGTTGCTGAGAACTAGGGACTCCTGGATATTGCTGTTAACTGGTGATCCATCTTTCCAGGCACTAAAACCATTGTTTTCTTCCACTGTGTAACTTAAAATTACTTCAGTGAAAGCAATGGAAAGCAATGATGTATTCTACCTGACACTTAAAGGTCATCTGCTTCATAGGACAAGTGACCTGTAACTGCAGAAATTGACGTCCAGTTCTCTTTAGGTGAGAGGCTTGATTTTATGGCAACAATATCCATTTTCATTTGTTTTTGAATTAACCAAGTTAAATAACAGTATACCAAAACTATATCCACAATATTACAAAGTGCTTGGAAGCTCTGACTCACATGTTTTAGAGTGGTCATATGCCATGGGAGTGGAATGAGCAGTTGCTTCTTCAGTGGCATACTTCAAATTAAAATTTCATTTCCTAAGCTAGGATAGTAAAGAATTATGCAGTACCACAATGAAAGCTTAATCATTAAATATCAACAAGAAGGGGACAAAATCAACAAGTGCTTTAACTGGTACCTTTCTTTGATTGTTAATAAATACAGGAAAGTGTCTAAAAATTTTGGCAGACCCTCATGTATACCTACTTTAGAATTCTAAATTCTCTAAGTGTGGAAGCAACAGCCTTGTTTGTTCTTGACTTCATTATTTTGTGTAGTTTTAAAAGCTAATTTAATTTTTTATATTGATCTATTTAGTTAATTAATGTGGTGTGTGTGTGTGTGTGTGTGTGTGTGTGTGTGTGTGTGTGTGTGTAGAGGACAATTGTTGGTTCTAGGGATTGAACTCTGGTTGTCAGGCTTGACAGCAATCTCCATTAACCAATGAGTCATATCTGTAGTGGATAGCCATCCCAGCATTGGCCTGGAAGTTCCAACCTCCATTGAGGCTTCAGTAATGATCACGCCCACAAGGCAGGGCAGAAGAGGGAGCGGAAGACTGAGGAGCAGGAGGAGGTGGCTCTCTTGGTTCCGGGACGCTGGACGCTGGAAGTAGACCGAGCAGAGTTCTTCAGAGAACACCGCCGGACTGCCCTATACCTTTGCCAGACCCTGCAACCTACCCCTTCATTTGTAAGTTACCCCACAAAATAAACCTCCCTTTTAACTACGTGGAGTGAGTGGCCTTAATAATTTCACCAATACATATCACCTTCCCCATTTGCAATATATTTAGCATAATATTACTTTGAGTTGTTGTAGAATATTATTTTAAGGTGTGATACTTTTGTTCATGCTCTGAACATTTGTTTAGTGATGCAAAGATGTGTTTGATTAAATAAAATTCACCTGTGGTCAGCAATTAGCTGACAGGAAGCCAGAGAAGGAGGAGGACCCAAGGGCCAGGCATGCAGCTACACAGTAAGCCATGGAGTAAGACACAAAGAAAGGTATACAGGAATAGAAAAGGAAAAGCCCAGAGGCAAAGGGTAGATGTGATAATTTAAGAAAAACTGGATAGAAAAAAGCCAAGCTGAGGCCAAGCATTCATAATTAAGAATAAGTCTCCGTATGTGATTTATTTGGCAGGCCCCCCAAAAAGAGTAAAAACAGCCAACATTGAGTGGCTTTGTTTAGGGAAAACTCACACTTCAGAATATACATTTAATAATATATTGCAAGCCTTCATTTCTGCTCACTATGTGAAGATACAAGAAGAAAGCAATCATATGCAAATCATAAAGGAGACCAAACATATGCAAGCCAGAAAGGCAACCATACCCAAAATTATACACTATCAGACCACAATCACTGATTTCCCAGGCTTTAGAACTTGAGGACATATGTTTCTGCTTTAAATGACTTAAGGAAACTGTACAGATGAAAATGTTTAGACAACTTGATATATCATTGTCACTAAATATAAGATTTGAAAGCTGAAAAATGTAGACTGTCAAAGAATAAAGGCAAGGAAAAGTAACTACTCTGTATATGGAGCAGATTCCAAGCAGATGAGGAGACATTCCCCCAAATGAAGAAACGTGGGAGATATATAATAAAATAAAAAATATATATATGGGTGGGGGGTTGCCCATAGTTGTCAGAAGAGAGCATCATATCCCCTGGAACTGGAGTTACAGGTGTTTGTGAGCTAACATAATGGATGCTGAGGACTGAAACTGGGGTCTCTGGAAGAACAAGAGCTCCCAACTACTGAACCATCTCTCCAATCCATCGTCACTATTTTTTACTGAACTTTATTTACATCATTTTTGTTTTGTCTCATTTTATTTTGCTTTGCAAGAAGAACATTCCTCATGAGTCCGATTAGTTAAGAGATATAACTTATTTGAGAGAAATAACCTAAAATCACTAAGTGTGGTCTTCCTTGTAGCTTTCATGCTTTGTGGATTTCATCTGGCAAGTGCACTGTGAGTATAATCAACAGCTGGAACAGCAACTATCAGAACCGCCACTCTTGGCCTTATTTGAAGAATGGTTTATACAGTAACATGAGCAGCAAGAAGTGTGCTCTCTTCCAGCTGGAGTAGGCATACTGTGCTGATCTATTTAATAATTACTGAATAAATATTTACAGTGATGAGTTGGTTCTGTTTTAAAGCTCAGAGTCCAGAAATTCAGAGACTGTGATGTTTATACCCAGTTGCAATAAATTTACATTCTTGTCCTTAGAAAAAGAAAACTATTCATGGTATAACATTTTTATTCCTGTCGGTGTGTTGCAAGAAAGGTCATGATGTGGTATGGTATATTGATTTTCGGCCTGCTAAAGTTTGACATAAAGTAGAGGATTTTTTTGTTACTGTTGGTTCATTTAATCCTACCCTATCAGCCCTTCTCTCTCATGCTGGGTGAGGATGATAAAGTTGAACAAGTTAACTTTTAAACTTGTTAAAGCAGCCCAATATCCTTACCATTCTATATCATAGGGTTCAGGAGAACAGGGTTTCATTAGTCAAATCCATAGAAAAACATGCACAACTGTGTCAAATAATCATGTAACTTCTTGCAATAGACTTTTACAAAAATATGAACTCACTGAAGGTAATGTCAAGATTAAAGTGATTGAGTTATTTCAAAATAACCAGCTCTGTACTTCTTTAGCATTCATACTGCAGAGACTTCATCTGCAACTTGACTAGCAACTGTTTCTGGCCCCACACTCCCTTCCTTGCATTTCAAACCCAATTTTCATCATAGTCTTTGTCCTCTGTACCCCCATTTCTCCACTCATTTCATACCCAGAATACCCAGACACTTCTAAATATGACATTTATGTGGCTAAATAAACAAAATAAAAATGTACAAAAAGGAATTTAAAATATGTTGTTTCAATTATTAGTGATTGATTAATGGAAGTTCTTACTTATCATGGAGCCCAACTCATAATCTTTTCCCTTATTCTTGTTTCCTACTTAATTCTACAGAATGCATCTATAGATTCCTTTATTGATGCATCAACCTACCCCTAAAGAGAAAATAGTAAGAGGTAGGGCCTCTAAGTGGTGATAACATCATTAGGGCAGAGTTTTATTAATGAAATCAGTAACTGTTCTAGCTTCATTTATGTTGTGATAAAATACCCTGACAAACAGTTCTTTGGGAAAGCCATAGCTGGTCACATCACACCCACAGCTAAGAGCAGACCGAGAATAGAATGCAAGCATGCTTATTTACTTGATTGCTTCTGCTCAGCTACATTCTCCACTCTTACATGATTCAAGAATGTTTTTTTATGGTGCCATTCACAGTGAACTTGATCTTTTAATATCAATTAACTTAATCAAGACATGCCCTTGCCCCCAGACAGGTCCATAGATCAACCCAGTGTAGACAGTCTCTCATGGAGCTGCTCCACCAGGTCATTCAAGGTTGTATCAAGTTGACAATTAATGCCAATCACACCAGTGCCCTAATAAGCCACTGAGTTTCAGTAAGCTTGGATCTTCCACAGTGAGTGAGTGTTGTCTGTAATGCAGAAAGTGGATCTTCATACAATGATTAATGCATCAGCGCCCTTGTTTGGACTTCCCAACATCAAGAACTATGACAAATGAGTATCCATCATTTGTAAGCCTTGAAGTCTATGGAAGTCTGTTATTTCATCCAAAACCAAGACTAAATTGATGAAGGTATTTTATACTGCTTTCTAAACTACTTGGCTTACTTTTTAAAGTTGGTTTTCCTGTTACAATTTATCAGAAATTGTGTTTTCGCATTTGTCTTTCTATAAACTGCTGTGAGGCAGCTTTGATATCCCAGGCAGAGAAGAGTCAGTGCAGGGTCTGAGATGCATGAGCAGGATGTAATGGTGAAATGGCTAATAGTAGTGAATGAGGTGAAAGGAGTAATACAAAAGCCTCCAGGGACAGTGTTCTCAGACACCTTAGCACATTCAGACCTCAATGAGAATTTCTAATTTTGTTCAAAAAGGCTGAGAAGCTATTGTAGAATTTGGAGCAGAAGAAGATGTAAGACATCTGTGATAATCACTCACTAGTTTGAAAATAATTAACATAGATGAAAAATAAAATAAAAACCTGGTATGTGCAAATTAACAACAACCAGTTACAAAGATGAGCTGCTGGAGGTATCAACAGTGGAGGTGGGCTGAGTAGAGACTGTATTCTGAGAGATAAAACTATATGACTTTTTGATAGACCTCATAAGAGATGGAGAGTCAAATGTGCCACTTAGGCTTTCAAGGAAATACTAACTCAAACAGGAAAAACCACAATTCAACTTTCCCTGCCTCCTCTGTGAGACTGTCCCAAGTTGTGAAGAAACACAGAAATGATGATTACCAATGCTGTACTTGATGGTACAATGTTTCCCTATAATGTTTCCTTCTATTTCTTAATATCTTCATAGTTAGTACATAAACTAATTGTTGCAGAATAGATGTATAGTATAAATTATCCCCAAAGCCTTTATCCTAGGGGCTTTGTCCCCAGAATATGGAGTTATGTGGAAACATGCATCCTTCAAAAGGTGGGGCATGTTTGAAGGACATTAAGTGACTGGAAGCATGCCCTTGAAAGATACATTAGGATCCTGGGTTCTTCTTTCATCTCTGCTTGCTTTCCTTATACCATGAGGTGAGCAACCTTGCTCCCCGACACACTCCCTATCAACATATTAGTCCCGCATAGACACAGCAATGCAATAGAGCACCAGGGACCCAAATCTCTGAAACTTTGGACCAAAATTCTTTTTAATTATCCACAGAAACAGAACAGTCACATCTTTGTGGAGTTTCATGTCTTAAGGTGGTTGTGAAGGACAATTTTTAACTATTTACCAACGGTAGGCGCTAATTCATTCATGAAGCCCTTTAAAGTAGGTTGAATCAATGGTGCCCTTTTCAGTTGAAGAACAGGACACAAAAGATTGAGCTAACCATGAAGTTGGTTCTTCAAGTAAGTCTGTGACTGAAATGTGTTTCTTTTGTGCATCAGGTAAAGTGACTTCTAACTAACTGGTCTATCAGTGGCTGAGCCCATACATGAAATACTTCACAAAATGTTTGTTAATGCTTGATTGGATAGTTCATACCTATTATATATGGACAAGGAAAAGGCTTTGGTCTCTTATTAATCACCCTACTGATTATTCCATGAGGCCAAATCTTGGAATTCTATTTCTGCCCTTTAATGGTTTTATCTCATTTTAATTAAGCTTATCTAGAAATATTTAACTTCTAAGGCTAAACACATTTTCTAATTGAAGTATCAGAACACAGCCTGGAATTATCCCCTGGCTCATTTTTCCTAATCTGTTTATTTGAATTTTCCTTAGAGAGTAAATGTGAACTGAAGCATGACTTATAATAAAAAACAAAATGCTGTTTCCACCTGAACTTAAAACTCAACAGAAAGAACTCATCTGCTGCAATTAGTACTGAAACCCAGATGGTCAGCTGAGATAGACCATCACCTGATTTTATTAATTTCTTAAGTAAATACTTAATGTTGAGATGGAGTCTTTGGAAATGCAACCCAAATATGTTCTTTCCAGAGGTTAATGTAATTAATTCTGGGGGAGTGGTAATTTGAACGTATCACCATTGTTTATCTAAAGAGAACAGGTACAATATGTTCTGACACAGTGCAGTGCACACCACAGACTGACCCCTTTAACATGAATTCAAGTACCAGTAACTTAACATCTGGACATGAGGTGCATTCTTGGAATTGTAAGCATGAATTACCTAGTGTAAGTACTGCTTTATAATTCAATCAAAGAACTTGTACACATTCTGATTTCATGTCCACCACTGTCCTTAAGTATTAATTTATTCACTGTAGGCTTGTGCCGGACTATGATTAATGCTTAAAATCATACTATTTAATTTTCTGAATAATGTATAAGTTAAATGAATTAATTAAGACTTCAAAGAATAAGGGCAAGGCAGATGAACTTCAGTTAATATGCACAATAAAGAATACGCTAGAACTGAAGATTGGAAATCACGTAGCTTAGAAATGTTTCTCAAAAGCTCAGGAATCAAAGGTTCCATGGCAGCTGATGGGTTTGAGGGAATGATTGTTTCAAGGGCTGTGACCTAATCAGTGGGTTAAACCACTAATGGATTTAAAAACATGATGTCATTATTGGGAGGTGTTAGAAACAAAGAAGCAGGACCCAGGTAGAGAGGGTGTAGGTCATAAGGGATGTGACCTAGAGGGTACATCTTGTCTATAAGTCCTTCCTCTTAGTTTCTATGCTTCCTATTTACAAGGAGGCGAGGAGCTTTTTGTCAACACATGCCCATACCATAATGTTCTGTCTTACTGTAGCCCAGAAACAAGAGTCTAATGACTATGCACAGAAACTTCTAGAACCAACCACCAAAATGATTCTTCCCTTATTTTATGCTGTTTTATCATAGGTGCTGTCACAGCAATGAAAAGATAACCACACAGGAAGTAAGGTGACTGAAAGCACCGTCACTGATAACAACCAGTTCCATTTTCTAAAAAACTATTAAATCCCATTCACATTCTTGAGAGAGTCTGTTTGGTCCAACTTGGATCTGGTACCCATCCTTCTCCTTAGAAATTCCCACTTGGTGAATACTATTTCTTACCTATGGAGGCTTCTATTACCCATTTGGTGTGTACATGGACAATATAGCATTTTAGATATGAATAAACTCAAGTTCACTGTACTTTCTTTAGAATTACAAACCCAGTAGCAAGAAAATAGGAGATATCTTAGGCTATCCTGAAAGTACAAAGAAAGAAGCCAGGTAATCTCTACTGCCTGCAAGTCCCCCAAAGAGTCTGACCTAATCTCAGTGGATCAGTAGAAACAGAATTTCAGCCTGAGTTCAGTAAGTTCTAAAGGTATAGGAGAGCTACCCTCCCACAATGCACATGTCCTATCTCAGCTCTAGAGAGATGGCCATGGGCCCTTCTTCCTATGGGTGTCGGTGTGTGAAAGAAATATAGACTCTGGGAACCATGAGGCAAGTGAGGGAACACTTATTTTAAAAGAAAATAATTAGAATAGGTGTATGTTGTACAACGGGGACACCGCTGGCCTCCAGATGGAGCAGAGGACAACTGGTGGTATCAGAGAAAGAAGTAGTCATCTAAATTCAGGCTCCCCATTGAGAGAGCCATGCTAATTCTCTCAACATCATATTCCCTGGGTCTGGTGACCTCGAAAATCATCTCAGAAAAACATCCCAGTTTTGGTAGAGTAAGAGTAGTTGATGAAAGCAGGCAAAATAATAAGAGTATTCATGGCAATCCTCTTCTTCCTATGACCTATGACCTGTTCTCCTCTGGAGAATCCATGAAAGGGTTCTGCTCCGTGCAGTGGCTTGTCAACTACCAACTACTCTTTTTCATGCATTTATGAAGGAGCATCAGCTGGATAGATTATGTGGATTGAAAGTGGGTCATTCCACTTTAGAAAATATATGTTATTTTTCAGCTCATTTACCGGCACAGACTTGAGTCTTGCTTTCCTATTTGCTATATCCTGGACAGAGTAGCTGCTGACCCAAACTCACAGACTAAAATAACTCTGCAACCCAATCTGTCTACATAAAATAAAACAAAAACCAGGAAGGCATATGCCAACAAAGACAAATGTTTTTATTGCTAGCTAATTATGTCCACAGCTTCTAATTTAAATTCAAGCAACTATATCAAAAAGTCTAAGCACCCAGTCCTATAACCCCAGCTGATTAGGAGGCTGAAACAAGATAGTCACAAGTTTCAGGACTGTCTGTGCTATACAATGAGTTCAGTGCCGGCCTTGGCAACTTAGTGAGACCCTGTCTCAAAACAAAAAGTGAGAAAGGGTTACAGATATAACTCAATAGTAGAGTAGTAGTATAGCATGTGTGACAATGACAGTACTACAAAAATAAGTCCAAACAATGTTTATCACCAATTAAAGTCTACATCAGTGCCAATGTTACCACTAAACAATGTTACCACTAAATATGTGCCTGCTAAGGAGGCAAAAGCAGCAGAACTATAGAGATTGAGATGAGCTGTAATGTGTTCACATGGCTGAATCATAATTGGTCATTAATGAGTTCAAATCTTACCTATGTATTTTAGAATCCCATAGGTGGTCACTTTGACTCCATTAACTTCAGACACTGGGTTACTTTCTAGAGACTGAAATAATGAATTGCCAAAAACTGGTGATAAAATAGTTTGTTCTCAGTTCTAAAGAGTCTAAGATCAGGATCTTTGCCTGATGTCTAGCTAATGGTAGAGTTCTGATAACTCCAGACTACTTAGAAATGAAACTTCCCTCTTCTAGGTTCTGGTGGCTACTGACATTCTGTGCCTTATTTACTTCTCAAGGCCTGTATCTGCTCGCTCTCTCTCTCTCTCTCTCTCTCTCTCTCTCTCTCTCTCTCTCTCTCTCCCTCCCTCCCTCCCTCCCTCCCTCCCTCCTTCCCTTCCTCTCTCCCTCCACCCTCTCTCTCTTCTCCCTTCCCTGCCTCTCTTCTGTTTGTGTGTGTGTGTGTGTGTGTGTGTGTGTGTGTGTGTGTGTGTGTGTGTGTGTGTTGAGGTTAGAGTATGGCATGAACCTCTTCCTCACACCCAAAGGTTCATGTTCAGAACACTTTGTTCATAGCTGATAATAGTGTTGGAAAACAAATAGAACATGAGGGTGCTAGCATCATTGTTGAGTTAATATTCACTTGAATTCATGTTGAAAGGCTGTTAGTAGGTAGGGACTTGTTGGAGGAAATAGGCCTCTGAGGGTTCAAAGATGGGAGCACTTCCTAGTCGTGTCCAGTCCTGAAGAAAATTGTAGTTTGCTTTTGTATTCCCAAACAGGTATCTTCAGAAGGAGATGATGAAGTGTGATAAAGACATTAATACTCAGTGAGGTGTTACAGTCATCACTCTTTCTGTAAGCAAATAAATAAGAATTCAGATTCTTCCCTTACCCTTCTGCTGTAACTTTCTCTCTTAAGTCAAGAAACACTGTCAATATATCTTCTGTGATTGTGGTGCCTAGAAAAGTGTGGGCATGAAATTGGAATCTAGAGGGCTTAGCTCATTCTGCATTCTCAGTACTGACAGTCACACCCTGCAAAACTTTGAACTCATCACAAAGCACAAATGAATAAACTTGTAGACTGTCAAAATATATGATAGCGAAGAATCTGGGTCAAGTTCTTCAGACTGATATCACTGGCCTGATATCAATATATAATAGTCATTCCTACTGCCACTAAGAAAAAAGAATGAACACCCAGTGTGTGGCAGGCATTCTACCAGCCACTAGTAATGACACAACAATTAACAAAACACCATGAAGGCTATTTGTTCAATTAAGAAATTAGTCTTTGAGAACACTGAAAACAGTAAAATATAAGCCAACTAAATAAAAAGCAAACATCTAAAAAGAGCTATAAGTTCAGGAGACAATATAATAAAATAATAAAAATAAACTGAGGATAGTATATAGTCAACATTTTAATTGGAAGAATGAAATGAGGATAAGACCAACGTTGCATAAGATTGTATATTTGTAGAGAAGAAAGGACTATGCGGCTGAAAGGTGTTGGACTTCAATATGTGATATTTTTGCATGATAAAAAATCCAACCAATAAAACCATAGTATCTCACTCATCAGGGAAGAAGTCAGAGGAACTTCAAATTAATTAGTTTCTGCCTAAGTCAATATAGTATAATATGAGAGATGTAAATTTTCAATGCAATTAATATGGCAATGAAATTACTAACTGAAGGAAAGCAGGTGAAAAGCTGCTTCTGGAGAACTCCTGACAAACTGATTATGCAACATGCATGACTCATTTTCATTCTGTGCTATCGAGAGTGGCACAGACAAACATCCAGTGTTCCCATGACGTAAAGAATTCTTCCACATTACAGCTCTATGCAGCTCACCCGGACCTTTGAGATTTAAGTGGAAGCAATCATATTTAGTTTCTTGGGTGAATGGCAGCTGTTTTGAATCTCCAGATTCAAAACCCCCAGATGAGTAGAGTGGTTAACCTACGTTCAGCAGGTTTACAAGTTCATGTTACCTCATGACACTTCTCAGGTGGCCATTTGTTTCAGTCAGTAACCTGGATTCTTTCCAGGTTAGTAGGACACAGAAGAAGAAAGTCAAAATTCCCAAAGCTAGAGAAGTGACTGCTGGCAGAGAAGCACAGAACAGGAAGTCAGAGCTGTCCAGGGCCAACTGCCTTTGCATTACAGAGATCACCAGGGTCAAAGTTATAAAGCATTAGAAGTTATAAAGAATGGTTTGAGTCATCAGGAAAATGTCAACCCAGAAAGGGAATGGATCTGGATGGGAGTGAAAATGGGGAGGAATTGGGAGGAGCCAAGGGAGGGAAAACTGTAATAGGAATATATTACATGAGAAAAACATCTAATTTCAATAAAAGAAAGAAAACTAAATGTCAACCTACATTCAAATAACCCTGTTGATCACGTCTGGAGTCTGAAAAAAACTAACATAAAGTAAAACTATGTTGTGGATGGGGGTGAAGGGTGTCAAGCTCTGCTCTCAAAACTAAGCTTGCTAGATGACACTTTTCCTTTCCTTATAATGCTGCTATTGTACTTCATACATGGATGCCTGGCCAGGTGCATGGTGATAAACTTTATAGGCTTGGGAAGCTAAGAGATCATTGGATGAGTTCCACAATCCCCAAGTACAGACAATATTCATCAAATAATCTGAAATTCATAAAGGAACTTTTAACATGAGTTTAATTTTTCAGTGTACATAACAATGATAATTGAAGTGAGAAGAGATAACACTTTACATGTTGAGCACAATATTGATTTCCTGATAGAGACTGTCTAATGTACTCGTGTGGTAGCCTTAAGTGAACACTGTTCCAGTCCTCAAAAGAATGGAGGGAAAACGGCTGCTTTCTCAGGCTGCTTGGGGCCTCAGCAGAAAACGTGCAGAGCTGAAGTTGAATCCTGGATGTCTGGATCTGAAGATAGTGTAAATGTTTGCTTTAGGTGGTTTCCTTTGTTGTGTTTCTAAAAATACTATTTTTTTTTTATTCTTAAGGATTTCATATATGAATACTGTGTTTACATCATTTCCTCCTTCCCTCCCCTCCCTTCAATTCTCCCTGTGTCCCTCTCACTTCTTCTCAGATTCACTACTTCTCATTCTTTAATTATAATTATATATGTGAATATTTGTATAAAAATGTATAAATAAAACCTGTTCAATTCATTTAGTATTATGCATACATGCTTAGGGCTGACCTCATGGGTTTGGATAACAGGGTCTCCTCACTGTAATAGACTGATTTCTTTTTCCTGTCCTCGAAACAACTAATTACCTGTAGCTTTATGAGGTGGTACCTTATAAGAATTCCCTTGTCCACATGGCATGCCAATTTGTGTTGTGCTCACATTTTAGGTCTTGGTGAAGTGAACCATATTTTGAAATGTCCTGGGTACAGCTTCTCTCACATGTATAGAAGACTGTATCTCACAGTGGCTGTCCTGTCCTAGTCCTCTGGCTCTTACAATCTCCCTACCCTGTTTAAATGATGTCCCCAGAGCTTTGTGTGTATGGGTTGTGGTGGAGATGCATCAGCTCCCCACGGTCAGTGGTCCCCTGAATTTTGACCAGTTGTGGTTTCTGTAATGATGACACTCTGCTGCAAAAAGAAGTTTCTTTGATAAGGAGTGAGAGCTACACTCATAAATGGATACAAGGATAAATATTTAGAATACAGCTAAAAAGTGTACAGCTTTAGGGAAGTGGCAGTAGTGAGTTCCCTTCTAGTGTCCATGTGTTCATCAGTCATGGGTAGTGGTCTTGGTGTATGGTACCAAACATGAATTACATCCTGTTGAGCAGACTTTAAATTCAATTGGATGATTTCCTGTTGGTGATCCCAATAAGTAAGTGCTACTCTTGAACCTTTTAGGATATCTGGTCATTCTGGTCATTGTTGTTCAGAGGAGTTACAGCTATCAATTGTTTTCTGCTTTGGCAGCTTGTATAGCTCATCTGGGTACAACAAGAGCTAGTTCTCAGGGAGGGGGCTTCCAGGTCAGTTCCAGCTCAATTCCTCCAAGTCTTCTGTCTTAAGTGTGTGGTGTCTTCAACAGTATTACTTACTTTTACTTTCTGGGAGGCAACCACAGAACAATGGAAACAGCTTGTATTTATTTTGGGATGGTTTGGTCTCCTCTGACCTGTTGGTCAAAAGGAGGCTTCCCCTGCCTGATATTGTGGTGGGTTTTGGTAGATAGTTTATGACTCTTGAGGGTAGCATGATCATTCCAAGTGGCATAGCTTCATTTAAACTCTATGTGTATGTGTGTGTACACATACATATATATGCATACATATACTTATATACGTGGAATTTTAAGTAACTCTAAAGTAATATAATTCCATAATATGATTTCCAAACACCCTTTCTGTTAATTCTTATTACTTTCTCTCTCTCTCTCTGCCTTTCCAGAGAGAAACGGTATCACAGTGTGGTCCTGGCTTGTCTGAAATGTATTTTGCCTACCAGGCTGGCCTCAAATTCATTGAGACACATTTGTTTTTCAAAATCCTTAATGTGCTTTCTTAAAATTAAGTTGATTCAGAAAATTTAATTCTGCAGTTTCAACATTAAGTTTAATTTCTTGTTAAAGACTATGTAGAAAATTTTATAAAGCTACAACTGATAGTAATGTCATTCTTTATGCTATGAATGTGTGTTGCTCTGATTGGTTGATAAATAAAATGCTGATTGGCCAATAGCCAAGCAGGAAGTATAGGCAGGATAAGAGACAAGGAGGATTCTA